>NC_133123.1:164978074-165286515 GCF_033568475.1 Henckelia pumila
TGGACTTCTTAATTATGAGTAGAGGAGTAAGATTTCCTAAAATGACATAGGGATGGACATTTTTGGAAACCACTGAATTCGGATTCAAAAAAAATTATCTTGACTTTAAAAGGTGCAGAAATGGTTTCTGTGCACATTGGTGAAATCGGTTTATCAATCGGAGTCACGATGAATTTTATATTAATTTCTGAACATGCGGGCTTTGCTTGTCGGGCTTGAACTTATGACTAATGGGTCCTAAGCTGTTAGTGGACTACATTATAAATAAGTTATTGCAGTACAGAAATTACATACAACAGGTCACAATTTTCGAAAACCTAAGTATTTTCTATCAATAGTGGCCGCCCCCCCTCCCTCTCTACTCGGTAAAATCCAGCTTGTGATTTTGAATTACAGTCTGGTTTAACGGATCACATTCGTTAATTCTCTTCTTAGAAACTTCTGATAGATTTTCTAGTGCAATCTATCAGAGGGATTAATTATCCGTTCATGGACCTGATTGAAGAACAGTTCGTCCATCAGTTCCAGGGATATACAACAAGAGCAGAGAAATCTGTTGGTGTCCAAAATCTCGATTCGAGATTAAAGGTAAAAATTTTATAATCGTTATTTAATTTTTACACACACAATTTAATCGTAAGGTTGATACCCATTATGGAATCGTTCCATATAAAAAAAATTTAAACTTCCGCTGCACCGGGTATCAATCCTGATTGATCTGATCGCCGCGTTCTCCAACAGATGGCTCTGCCAACCATATAGTTTGCATCATTTACATGATCTATCATATTTGGAAAAATTGAATCAATCAATTGATGAATTTATTGTTCACCTTCCCATGGTATGATAATCGAATCTGGTAATTTTATAAAATCTTCATTCATAGTATGCTGCAATCCATCACCTACACGCAAGAGGAATTGTGAAAACTCCATATCTTGAACAGATCTCATATTTTCTTCAAGGTGTAGTATCTGAACGCAATGCCAAAATGTTGACGTTGAAATGCTTGCAGCAATCTGTGCTTCTTTTGATCCTCGTTTAACAATCGGTAGTACTTGCCGAAAATCACCACCAAAAGTCATTGTCTTCCCTCCAAATGGCAATTGGTTTTCCATAATATCTTGGAAACTCTTATTAACACTCTCAAAAGCACAACGATTTGTCATTGGAGCCTCATCCCAAACTACAGCTGATGCAAGCCTTATGAGATCTGCAAGATCTGTCTGTTTTTTTTATTCTGCAGCGTGTTGATGCGGTTGGTCTAAGTGAAATTTGAAAACATGAATGTACAGTTCTTCCTCCTAGCAATAATGTAGCGGCAATTCCAGATGTTGCTACCACAATGATAATTTTACTGATATTTCTTAATTGTGCTAACAGTGAGTGGTACAAAAATGTCTTACTAGTTCCTCCAGGGCCATTAATGAAAAAAAGTTTTGATTGGTTATGCATAGTACTTTCCATAATGTTGTCAAACACAATTCTTTGTTGAGAATTTAAACGTTCAATTGATCTCAAATCATCGTAAAAAATATGGATAGAAAGCTCATCCTCAGTTATTATAAGTAGTGGTGTGTCCTCAAAAAACTCAGCATTTAATGATGATGGTAAATCAAAATCATCAAGTTTTTTTTTTGTACTGATGCAACAACCTTCGTATCTCAAGCAATAATTTGTTTATAATGAAGTTACTTCATGAAATTTCTCTACCATAATCTTCACACATATAAGGATGGACTCATCCGAGAGTTCTCGAACTCTCCCTGGTTCACAGAACACCAATATGGATACAAATAACCTTCTTAGGGAAGATGGCATTCTAACAGAGCATGCTTCTCGCATACATTGTTGAACATAATCATCTTGTTGTAGAAGTCCCTTAATTTTGGCAGCCTCTTTAAATGTTGAATATTGAACCTCATTCACAGTCATTAGTTCCTCAAAGGATGAAACGACCCTAACTCTAATTTAAATAATAATTAAATAAAATGCAGATTTTAAGAAAATTTTTGGCATGACCTATCTATTTATATTTAAACCCGCCTGTCACAGACAGCAACTACAAATATAACCAACAATACTGAATAAACTAGACCGAGAAATGAACGAGAACCGGAGAAAAAGATTCGACATTCCAAACGTTCATAAATCATATAATTTGATAATTACATGCCCAAATACAATCGATAAATCCTTACGTTTGCATTAATCCAATCAACAAAAAGAATGAAAGACTATAAAGAATTAAAGTAAACTTTTTGCGGAAGACTAACATAGGTCGGAGGGATGTTTCGTGCCCGCATCACAGTCCACTCGAAAGTCTTACCCCTCGATCTCAAAGATAACTTAACCTGCTCCAAATAGATGTAGTGAGCCTAGGGGCCCAACAAGAATATGGTGAAGTAACAAGGGTTTAAAATACATGCAAAAATATTTAAAATATTGTACTTATAATACTTTGAAACTTACTCAGACAAGTTGAATGATAAAAAAGAATGAGACTTACTGCATGAAATGAACTCACACATAACTCATACTTTTAAACTTGTAACTTTCTTAAACTTAATATGAACCTCGTGCATAACTGAAACTGAATAAAATGAATTGAACTGAATAAACTGAACTGAATAATACTTTGTGCCCTTTCTTTAAACAAAGTAAACTTCCCAAAAAGGGAGAACTTAAATATAACATATGCATGGCTAAGTCTAACATAATGAATGTAACTGAATAAACTCTACTGAAACATAGTCATATAAATTTTGAACTGTAACTGTGAATTTAGATCCTTGAATTGTGACTCTGTACCTTCGATCATGATCATGATTGCAGTGCACTATGCCGCAAGGAAGTCAGGATAACCCCCAACTCGTCTTGCCCATACTTGGTAAGGGAAGTCAAGTTTTTTCCCAACTCGTCCAAACCCATACTGTTGGAAAACGGTGTTCAGATCAATCAGAATTGATACTCGGTGCAGCGGAAGTTTTAAAATTTTATATGGAACGATTCCATATCATGGGTATCAAAACTTTACGATTAAATTGTGCGTGTAAAAATTAAATAATAATTAAATTTTTACCTTGAATCTCGAAACGAGATTATGGACACCAACAGATAACTCTGCTCTTGTTGTATATCCCAGGAACTGATGGACGAACAATTCTTCAATCAGGTCCAAGAACAGAATTCGAATCCCTCTGATAGATTGCACTAGAAAATCTATCAGAAGTTTCTACGAAGAGAAATAACAGATTTGATCTGTTAAACCAGACTGCAAATTCGAAATTCACAGGCTGGAATTTTCGAACAGAGAGAGGAGAGGGGGCGGCCACACCTAGAGAGAACAGCTAGGGTTTTTGAAAATTTTGTGACCTCTGTTGTGTAATTTCTGTACTGCAATAACTTATTTATAATGTGGGCTGCTAACAGCTTAGGGCCCATTAGTCATAAGTTCAAGCCTGACAAGCAAAGCCCGCATGTTCAGAAATTAATATAAAATTCATCGTGACTCAGATTGATAAACCAATTTCACCAATGTGCACAGAAACCATTTCCGCATCTTTTAAAGTCAAGATAAATTTTCTGAATCCGAATTCAGTGATTTCCAAAAAAATGCTCATCCCTATGTCATTTTAGGAAATCTTACTCTTCTACTCTGATATAAGAAGTCCCACTTCTTTATTCACTAAATTTAACTCTTTAAATTTAATTATCTCAACGGGGATTAAAAATCTATTACTTGTGTGACCCTCAATGGTTCAGGGATACAGCTAGCCGTGGGCTCACAACTCCTTGTGACTCGGAACAACAATTTCCGACTTGCCCATCGAATCATGGTAAGAGCGCCTAGCAACATCGCCCCATGATTCCCTAGGTATCACTGATAGTGCCTGCAAGAACCAATAGATTTTGGTTAGCGTAAAGTACGGTCCCTTCATCCAAATATCCCGATCGAATCAACAATCATTGGTAAATCGAGAGTCGTTCGAGATTCGATAACTATGCAATACACCTTGAAGATCAAATAGTGACATCGCATGTGCTACTAAGAAACCATTTCTTAAAACACATCATATACTCTGGCCAGAGATTCGTCACACTAATATATCCTCAGATTGCATAGGATATCCACACTAGCAAGTATGTGGTGAATCCTTGACAACAAAGCATCGACTCCTATATGTGTCGTAACTGTACCCAATCCCGACACCTGATGACCCCAATAGAGTCGGTAAACGAGTCAAAATACAGTACTAGCATATAGAGTCTCAATGATGTTTCAAGTAGTAAGGACTAATGGTGTACAACCAAAACCGCGGACTTTATCCACTCGATAAGTGATATCCACTTGGAAAGTCCGGATAGGGAAGTTCGATCATTCATCGTATGAATATCCATTTGCATGCTTTGAACATCTCTATGTTCCATACCAATGAAACGTGGTACTCGGCATCGCAAATGCTAGTCTCTATCTTGAGCGATCGTTATCCTTATTAACGGACGGCTCAATCGACTAGGAACTGTTTAGAATATACAGTGACTATAAGATGTGTTTCATGATAGCCATCTCCATGTGCCACCACATCTTACATACACTATAGTATATTCAAGGTCTTCATCTAAACATCTTATAGTATGTCACAACATAATAATATGATAAAAGATAAAGTAAATGTCATTATAAAAGTATAAATTATATTAAACAAAAGATTGTTTATACATAGAGTCATTAAAGCCCTTAGCCACAAGTTGGCTCACCGGTCACCCACTCTTTCAATCTCCCACTTGCCCTAAAGCCAACTAGTCATACTACGTAGTCCCATTGCTTCGCGATGTTTGTCAAATAATGGTCCTGGCAAGGGCTTAGTAAGTGGATCAGCGATATTGTCTGCAGAGGCCACTCTCTCGACAGTGATGTCTCCTCTTTCCACGATCTCCCGGATGATGTGGTATTTCCTCAGTACGTGTTTGGATCTTTGATGAGACCTTGGTTCCTTTGCCTGAGCAATGGCACCCGTGTTGTCACAGTACACCGGGACTAGACCAACAGCTTCAGGAATGACGCCCAACTCTTGGACGAAATTCCTCATCCAAACGGCCTCTTTAGCAGCAGCTGATGCCGCAATGTATTCTGCCTCAGTGGTGGAATCCGCTGTGGTGTCCTACTTGGAACTCTTCCAAGAGACAGCACCGCCATTGAGCATGAACACAAATCCAGAGGTTGACTTCGAGTCATCCACATCACTTTGGAAGCTAGAGTCGGTATATCCTTCCAATTTCAGTTCTCTTCCTCCATAAACCATGAATACATTCTTAGTTCTTCTCAAGTACTTAAGAATATCCTTCACGTCTTTCCAATGCATTTGACCGGGATTGGCTTGATATCTGCTCGTGACACTCAGAGCAAATGCCACATCCGGTCTGGTGGATATCATCCCATACATGATACTCCCTATGGCTGACGCATATGTTACATGTGTCATTTTCTCTATCTCTTCATCAGTCTTGGGACACATAGACTTGGATAGAGAGACTCCATGACACATAGGTAGATGTCCTATCTTGGACTCATCCATTGAAAACCTTTTCAATATAGTATCGATGTAGGTAGCTTGAGTAAGTCCTATCATTCTCTTAGATCTATCTCTATAGATCTGTATCCCTAGAATATAGGACGCCTCACCCAAATCCTTCATCGAGAATCTACCTGATAACCATATCTTTGTTGGCTGCAACATCCCTACATCATTCCCAATGAGTAAGATGTCATCAACATAAAGTACTAAGAATGTCACAGCATCCTTAACTACTTTCTTGTACACGCACGGTTCCTCCGGGTTCTTGATGAAACTAAAATCCTTTATTGTTTCATCAAATTTCTGGTTCCAACTTCTTGATTCTTGTTTGAGACCATAGATCGATCTCTGAAGCTTGCATACCTTATGCTCGCTTCCCATGGATGTGAATCCCTCGGGCTGCATCATATAGATTTCCTCCTTAATGTTTCCATTAAGGAATGCAGTCTTCACATCCATTTTCCATATCTCATAGTCATACCAAGCAGCTATGGCAATAAGGATTCTTATGGACTTGAACATTGCAACTGGTGAAAAGGTTTCATCATAGTCAACTCCTTGTCTTTGAGTATAACCTTTCACCACCAATCGTGCCTTGTAGGTCAATACCTTACCATCAGGCCCAAGCTTTCTCTTGTAGATCCATTTACACCCTATTGGAACAATTCCATCGGGAGGATCTACTAAAGACCAAACTTGGTTTGTATGCATCGAATCTATTTCCGACTGCATAGCTTCAAGCCATAAATTCGAATCTGCATCAGAAATTGCTTCCTTGGAGTTTTTTGGATCACATCCAATGTCGGGTTCACTTTGATCCCCTTCAAGAAGAAAACCATATCTAATAGGAGGCCTAGAAGTCCTCTCGGATCTTCTAGTAATAGGCGTGTCAATCAATGGTTCCTGAGGTGTAGGATCATTATTTTGTATCTTGGGTTCTTCTCGAATTTCTTCGAGTTCCATCATCTTGCCTTTCTTTTCCAATAAGAACTCCTTCTCCAAGAAGGTGGCATTCCTTGAAACAAACACTTTTGTTTCAGTAGGATGATAGAAATAATATCCGATTGAATTCTTCGGATACCCTACAAAATAACATAAGGTGGATCGACTATCCAACTTATCTCCCACTGTCTGCTTCACGTAAGCAGGACATCCCCAAATCCTCAAGTATGAATACTTAGGAGCTTTGCCATTCCATAACTCATATGGTGTTTTGTTCACTGCTTTAGTGTGAACGTTGTTCAACAACAATACCGACGTTTCAAGAGCATAGCCCCAAAACGAAGGTGGGAGCTCAGTGAAGCTCATCATGGATCGAACCATGTCCAACAAAGTTCGATTGCGACGCTCTGAAACACCATTAAGCTAAGGTGTCATAGGAGGAGTCCACTGAGAGAGAATCCCATTCTCTTTTAGATAGCTCAAAAACTCGGTACTCAAGTATTCTCCACCTCGATCTGATCGAAGTGCTTTAATCCTCTTACCTAGTTTGTTTTCTATTCAGCTTTGAATTATTTGAACTTTTCAAATGATTCAGACTTATATTTCATCAAATATAAGTACCCATACCTAGAATAATCATCAGTAAAGGTAATGAAGTAGGTGTGACCAAATTTTGTACCAATACTAAATGGTCCGCAAACATCCGTATGGATCAAATCCAATAGATTTTGACTACGCTCAGGTTTTTCTTTGAAAGGAGATTTAGTCATTTTTTCTTTCAGGCAGGACTCACAAGTAGGTAGAGAGTTAATATCAGACATATCAAACATGCCCTCTCCCACTAGCTTGTTCATCCTCCTTGAGGAAATATGACCTAGCCTAGCATGCCAAAGGTTTGCCGGGTTTTGACTATCGATTTTCCTTTTGTTCATTGTTACCAGTTTATCAACATAATTTATTGGAACGTCTTTTAATTTTAAGTTATATAGATCGTTTTCAAGTTGTCCATTTCCAATCAAACATTCATTCTTGTAAATATTGCAAATCTCATTCACAAAATTGCAAGAAAAACCATCTCTATCAAGCATAGAAACAGAAATAATGTTTTTAATCAAGTCTGAAACAAATAAAACATCTCTCAAAAGTAACTTAAAATCGTTCTGCAAAATTAAATAAACGTCTCCCACAGCTTTGGCTTCAACTCTAGAACCATTTTCGAGCCTCAGCTGGGTCTCACCCATTCTAAGCTTGCGACTTCTTGTCATCACCTGCAAATCATTGCAAATGTGAGATCCACATCCGGTATCCAATACCCAAGAAGTAGTATTAAGTGAAACATTTATTTCAATATAAAACATACCCTTTGCAGTTCGCAACTGCTCTAGATATTCCTTGCAGTTACGTTTCCAATGACCGGGTTTCTTGCAGTGATGGCAAACATCCTTGGACTTTTCCATGTTTGAAGCCTTTGTCTTGTTCTTCTTCTCGGGTCCGGTTTTCTTGGATGGGGCAGAACGTTTCTTACCCTTTGTACTTGGCCCCTTCTTAGCAGAAGAAGAGGAGCCCACCAAGAGAACCGGTTTATACTTCTTTAAAGTGGCTTCATAAGTTACAAGCATATTGACCATCTCTTCAAGGGAGGCCTCTATCTTGTTCATATTGAAATTCACCACAAAACCGTCAAACGATGAAGGAAGAGAGAGAAGTAATAAGTCCACATTGAGTTCATGCTCCAATACCAAATCAAGCGTTACCAACTTCTGAATGAGCCAAATCACGCGTACCCCATGATCACGGACCGAAGTCCCTTCACGCATGCGACACGTCATTAACTCTTTTACAGTAGCGAACCTTTCAGCTCTCGATTGAGCCCCAAAAAGTTCCTTGAGTTGTACGTGAATGTCAGCAGCATTCACGGTATCCTCAAATCGCCTCTGGAGTTCATCAGACATCGAAGCTTGCATATAGCATTTGGCCTTGATATCATGGTCCCACCATTTATCAAGTTTGGCCAACTCTTCCGGACATATATCAGCTGGTGCTTCCTTCGGAGGAGATTTTTCTAACACGTAGAATATCTTCTCCGAGGTCAAGACAATCTTCAACTTATGGAACCATTCCGTATAGTTTGCGCCAGTCAGTTTATTTTATTCGAGAATGGAGAATAGTGGATTGCGCGAATTCATCTTAATAAAATACTGAAAAGAAACAGACAATAATCAGTGATTGTTTAATTAATTTACTAAGACATAAAATAGGCGAAATTTATTTTATGAATCTCACTCCCACTATTTTAACGATTTCACTACCCTCTAGTGAAAACGGGAAACTGTTTTCCTTAGTGGGAACATGGAGTCCAATTGACAAACTATGGTCCCGAATAATATCAGCCAACCATAATTTTCAAATGGTAGAGCCCAATTGCTTCCAAAGCAACCTCCACATTTTTACCTCATGTCCAATAAGGGCCCAATAATATGACGTCGTTTATTGTGACATGTCAAGATGACCCATCAATATTAAGTTGTGATGGACGGTCGCCATGTGGATCCCCAATAATATGAGAAAATCCCATGGGAGTTCCACCCAACTTACAACATGTGTCGATCCAATGTACAGCTTTTCGACGAACGGGCCCCCTCAATAATATGAGCCGGACCGTATCCGCGGGTAGCATCTCATACATTGATCGTTGATGGAAGGTAGGAACATTTAAACAATATTTAAATTCCCTTTTAATCTTGATATCAATTTTAAATCATATTTAAAATGAGGGATTTTAATTTTGAAAATTTGTCTCATCATTTAAAATTTGTATGCTTGCGGGATTCATACAATTTAGTCTAAACATGCATACAACGATAATATCATATATTATATTTTAGGATGATCGATTCCATTACTAATCGACCCGTGGTTGCCAATCACGAGTCTAAGTCCAATCCTTGGTGATATGCAAGTATGCAATGCAATCCTATTACATTGTGCTTCCAATTTACATTTCTTCAGTCTTTATCATTGCTTGCTGGTCCCACCTCCATCTTCAAAAACTCCCACTATTTCTAGTGAATTTATAATAAATTACTATGACAAATAAAGGGATACATTGTAGGGGTGGGAACGGGCCATAAACCAGGCCCACTTTTATTACAAATGATAAAATCAAATTTGGGCCATAAACCAGGACCATTAATAAAACCTAACAATCAATAATAAAGTCAAATGTAAACAACCTAACATACACCTATAATATTGGTCATGGAAATCGATCATCCTTATCCAATAATATTTAATTCAAAATTAATTTATTGGATAACATGCAATGGCAATTAAATTAAAAAGGATAAAATCATATTCTATATATAAAATCTTATTTTACATACAAAATCATATTTTACCTTTTTATCAACAAAAATCATATTTTACATATAAAATCCAATTTTATACATAAAATCATATTTTACTCAATATTTCCATAAGATCATATCTTATCATCAATTGTACCAAAAATAATTAATTTCATAAAATCTGATTTAACGGATAAAATCTATAAATTTTCCAAAAATTCAAATTTATCCAAAAATCAATTTTAAAATTTTCGGACTCGAACAATTCGATCCGACGCCTCGTGGACCAATCAAAAACAATTTTCGATCGGACCAAAAATAGAATTTTAACATATTAAAATTTTAATTAAAAATAAAAATTAATTTTCCCGGGCCGCCCGGGACGATCTCGGGCAGCCCGCGCCCCAAAAGGGGCTCGGGCCGGGCAGCGATCCAATCGCTGCCCTTGGGCAGCGACGTTCGCTGCCCCAGGTTTGCCCATTAATTTTAAATTTTAAAATCCTTTTGTTTCAAAAACCAAGGCTTTAAAATTTTTTGTACAATCGATTAATTTAATCGCTTGATCTGAGCAACCTCTCTCTGATACCACTGTTGGAAAACGGTGTTCAGATCAATCAGAATTGATACCCGGTGCAGCGGAAGTTTTAAAATTTTATATGGAACGATTCCATATCATGGGTATCAAAACTTTACGATTAAATTGTGCGTGTAAAAATTAAATAACAATTAAATTTTTACCTTGAATCTCGAAACGAGATTATGGACACCAACAGATAACTCTGCTCTTGTTGTATATCCCAGGAACTGATGGACGAACAATTCTTCAATCAGGTCCATGAACAGAATTCGAATCCCTCTGATAGATTGCACTAGAAAATCTATCAGAAGTTTCTACGAAGAGAAATAACAGATTTGATCTGTTAAACCAGACTGCAAATTCGAAATTCACAGGCTGGAATTTTCGAACAGAGAGAGGAGAGGGGGCGGCCACACCTAGAGAGAACAGCTAGGGTTTTCGAAAATTTTGTGACCTCTGTTGTGTAATTTTTGTACTGCAATAACTTATTTATAATGTGGGCTGCTAACAGCTTAGGGCCCATTAGTCATAAGTTCAAGTCTGACAAGCAAAGCCCGCATGTTCAGAAATTAATATAAAATTCATCATGACTCAGATTGATAAACCAATTTCACCAATGTGCACAGAAACCATTTCTGCATCTTTTAAAGTCAAGATAAATTTTCTGAATCCTAATTCAGTGATTTCCAAAAAAATGCCCATCCCTATGTCATTTTAGGAAATCTTACTCTTCTACTCTGATATAAGAAGTCCCACTTTTTTATTCACTAAATTTAACTCTTTAAATTTAATTATCTCAACGGGGATTAAAAATCCATTAATTGTGTGACCCTCAATGGTTCAGGGATACAGCTAGCCGTGGGCTCACAACTCCTTGTGACTCGGAACAACAATTTCCGACTTGCCCATCGAATCATGGTAAGAGCGCCTAGCAACATCGCCCCATGATTCCCTAGGTATCACTGATAGTGCCTGCAAGAACCAATAGATTTTGGTTAGCGTATAATACGGTCCCTTCATCCAAATATCCCGATCGAATCAACAACCATTGGTAAATCGAGAGTCGTTCGAGATTCGATAACTATGCAATACATCTTGAAGATCAAATAGTGACATCGCATGTGCTACTAAGAAACCATTTCTTAAAACACATCATGTACTCTGGCCAGAGATTCGTCACACTAATATCTCCTCAGATTGCATAGGATATCCACACTAGCAAGTATGTGGTGAATCATTGACAACAAAGCATCGAATCCTATATGTGTCGTAACTGTACCCAATCCCGACACCTGATGACCCCAATAGAGTTGGTAAACGAGTCAAAATATAGTACTAGCATATAGAGTCTCAATGATGTTTCGAGTAGTAAGGACTAATGGTATACAACCAAAACCGCGGACTTTATCCACTCGATAAGTGATAACCACTTGGAAAGTCCGGATAGGGTAGTTCGATCATTCATCGTATGAATATACATTTGCATGCTTTGAACATCTCTATGTTCCATACCAATGAAACGTGGTGCTCGGCATTGCAAATTCTAGTCTCTATCTTGAGCGATCCTTATCCTTATTAACGGATGGCTTAATCGACTAGGAACTGTTTAGAATATACAGTGACTATAAGATGTGTTTCATGATAGCCATCTCCATGTGCCACCACATCTTACATACACTATAGTATATTCAAGGTCTTCATCTAAACATCTTATAGTATGTCACAACATAATAATATGATAAAAGATAAAGTAAATGTCATTATAAAAGTGTAAATTATATTAAACAAAAGATTGTTTATACATAGAGTCATTAAAGCCCTTAGCCACAAGTTGGCTCACCGGGCACCCACTCTTTCACATACTTGGTAAGGGAAATCATGATTTCTCCCAACTCGTCCAAACCCATACTTGGTAAGGGAAATCAAGATTTCTCCCAACTTGTCCAAACCCATAAATTTGGTAATGGAAGTCAGAACGTCTCCCAACTTGTCCAAACCCATAATAAATATAGTCACAATCATCTCACTTTGTTTGTAAAATATTTTCTTTCATACTTTCCTGCCTTGATTTAGAAACTTAGCATGCATATGTAGATGTAATGAAACGACTCTAAAATAATTATTTAGTTTAATTAAGAAAACACGGTATTTTTCAAAAAAAATTCCATGACTCGTTTTAAAAACTAATAAAAACCAACCTGTCACAGACAACCGTTCAACAAATGAAATAAACGCCTGGAAAATTTAAATCCAAATACGATAATCATAAAAATCTAGAAAGGGGAGTTTATCTCACCCAGATGCGGAATAATAAACTGTTAAGTTTACAAGCCAAATATTCTAAAGCAGGGAAAACACCTCCTGCAAATGACTGGTAGGGTATGAAATACTACGACTCATAAATGAAAACATCAGAGTTTGCGGAATAACTAAAAGCACGTCAGTCAAGGGCCTGCACCACCGGTGACCTCCCCCTGGGGATCCTGCCCCTCAGCCTCAAAGTAGTAGTCATCACCTGAAAACAAATAAGTGGAGTGAGTCTAAAAGACCCAGCAAGAATATGGGGGGGGGGGGGGGGAGGATAACGAGTACTTCATAAATACAAGCACACAAGCTTAAAATGATGAACATGTAAAAAGAATGAGTTCATGAATATGACATGTGCAAAGCTAAGTCAAATAAACTCAATGAATTGCATAAAATGTACTGGAACATGGTCATATAAATTTTGGGTGAACTTAGATCCTTGAATTGTGACTCTGTGATTTCGATCATGATCATGGCTATAGTGCACAATGCCGCAAGGAGGTCAAGATGAAACCCAACCCAATCTTGCCCTATATTTGGTAAGAGAGGCCAAGATAGCTCTCAGCCCCACACGAACACATGCTAAGGTAAGGAAACCCATAATTATTTGGTAAGGGAGGCCAAAACATCTCCCAGCCCCACACATACACGTGAATAAATGTAGTCACAATCATCTCACTTCGTCCAAAAGTAAATTCTTTCTTTTTTTTTTATAAGACTTAGCATGCACATGTAGATATAATGAACTTGAAAATATTTACTCAATGCTCATGCAAGAGACTCGATGGTGAATGACTGGAATGGTGATTTAGGGAAGCACCAAGGGCGGGAATCTAAACCATGATTATGGCACTTAGGTGAATGGAGCTGCACTCCATATGAACCTATAACTCGCATGATTCCTATCAAAAAGGAAATCCGCTTGAAACCACAACTCCCACACACCTAAAACTAAGAAAATGGGTCATCCTCAATGCATTATTCCCACACAATCACCCTAAGGTAATTCATTTCCGGGCAGCTTCCTTATAAGTCCAAAATCTGCACCTAGACTTTAGTAAGCTCATAACCCTACCCAACTTTACCCGAATTAAGTTCTGCTTTCATCGACATACCCTTAACATCTCAACCCAATTCTAGACCCGAGCCCTTAGTGAAATCCTACCTTTAACCCCGCCTTAAGCCCATAAGTGGTGGAGGTTCACTTCTGCACCGTTCATTGCGGTGAGAGGAGTTGCTACTTGGGCCGAGTTCCTTACAGATTTTAAAAAGCTGTATTTTTCTCCTGCGCTCCGTCAGGCGAAGACGGGTGAGTTACTGAGCTTGCGTCAGGGATCTATGATGATTGACGAGTATCAGCAGAAGTTCTTCGATCTGTTATCCTATTGCCCCAAGATTGCTGACACCTCTAAGATGAAGTACAATCTGTTCCTTCAGGGTCTTAACCCAGAGATTCATGACTGTGTGGCGGTTGGTGATGATATGACCTACGAGGGCTTGGTAAGCCGTTGTCATCAGGCGGAGGATAGCATTCGGCGTAACAGGTCTTTCTCTCAGTCTAGGGCTACGAGTACTTTGGGTCCCCATGCTCAGTCTTTTAAGAAGTCCGGATCTACTTCTTCTTCCTTTAATTCCGGTGGTGTTGTTCGTTTTGGGAAGAAGGAGAAGTGTGACCATTGCGGGAAGAACCATCCGACAGAAAAATTTCGTAAAGCTTCTGGAGCATGTTTCCGTTGTGGAGAGGTTGGTCATCTCCGGAGGGATTGTCCATTAGCTGGGGGAGGCGGTTCAGGTTCCGGTTCAGGATCGGGTCTTCAGGCTACCGTTCAGCAGAGGTCGCAGGGACAGTCTGCTGGGAGTTCTCACTTGAAGCCGCGGACTTCTGGCCAGGTGTTTGCCTTGAGGCACGATCAGGAAGTGGAGGAGAATGAGAAGGTCATCGCAGGTAAATTTCTGTTATATGGTATACCTTCTCTTGTACTCATTGACACTGGTGCATCTCATTCCTTCATTTCTGCACATTTCGTTAAGAGGCATAAGTTACCATGCATTGCACTAGACGTAGTAGTTTCTGTTTCTACTCCGATGGGTCAATCTCCTTTGGCTAAGCGTCTAGTGATGTGTTGCCCTTTAGAGTTCAAAGGGAACATTCTGATAGCAAATCTCATGGTTCTTACGATGGATGACTTTGATTTTATTCTGGGGATAGACATGTTGACTACCTATCGAGCTTCAGTGGACTGCTATCAGAGATTAGTACGCTTTCATCCGGATGGGAGTGATAGCTGGTTTTTCTATGGTGAGGGAGCGCGACCCCCGATGTCGTTGGTATCATCTTTGAGAGCCTATCGAGCTCTAGAGTCTGGCGGGAAAGGTTACCTCATCTATGCAGTTGATCTGTCCACTGAGAGCGTTGGGATAGAGAGTATTCCGGTTGTGAATGAATTCCCAGAGGTATTTCCTGATAAGATTCCGGGTTTTCCTCCTGCTAGGGAAGTCGAGTTTGGCATAGAGTTGATGCCAGGTACTTCGCCTATTTCTCGAGCACCGTATCGTCTGGTTCTGTCAGAGATGCGAGAGTTGAAGAATCTGTTACAGGATCTTTTGGACAAGGGGTACATTCGTCCTAGAATATCTCCTTGGGGAGCTCCTGTTCTCTTTGTAAAGAAGAGGGATGGGTCTAAGCGGTTGTGCATTGACTATCGACAGCTGAATCGCGTTACTGTGAAGAACAAATATTCGTTGCCTCTTATTGATGACTTGTTTGATCAGCTGCAGGGTAATTCAGTTTACTCCAAGATTGACTTGAGATCTAGGTATCATAAAATGAGAGTCCGAAACCAGGACATAGCCAAGACTGCATTCCGTACTCGCTATGGGAATTACGAGTTTTTAGTGATGCCTTTCGGTTTAACTAATGCGCCGGCTATTTTTATGGATCTGGTGAACCGCGTTTTCAGAGAGTTTTTGGATAAGTTTGTTGTGGTTTTCATTGACGACATTCTGGTATATTCGCGTGATGTAGACGAGCATGTTTCTCACTTGCGGTTGGTACTACATACTCTTCGGGATGAGCAGTTGTATGCCAAACTGAGTAAGTGTGAGTTTTGGATGGATCGAGTGGTCTTTCTTGGTCATATTATATCTAGGGAGGGGATTTTTGATGATCCGAGCAAGATTGAGGTTGTGCTTAATTGGTCGCGTCCGACGATGGTTGCTAAGATCCGTAGTTTTCTGGGTCTAGCAGGATATTATCGTTGCTTCATTCTGAATTTCTCACAGCTGGCTCGACCTTTGACGCAGCTTACCCGCAAGGGTGTTGATTTCGAGTGGTCCTTAGAGTGCGAGGAGAATTTTTGTGAGCTTCGACGACGGTTGACTTCTGCGCCAGTGTTGGCATTACCGTCAGGATCTGAAGGGTGTGTGGTGTACACGGATGCCTCTTCAGGGGTTAGGTTGTGTTCTGACCCAGCATGGGCATGTGATCACATACGCTTCTAGACAGTTGAAGTTGCACGAAGACAATTATACAGTTCATGATTTGGAGTTGGCAGCTATTGTGTTCGCCTTGAAGATCTGGCGTCATTATCTGTATGGCGAGAAATTTAAGATCTTCACTGACCACAAGAGTCTCAATTATTTGTTCACTCAGGCGGAGTTGAACATGAGGCAGAGACGCTGGAGGAACTTGCTTAAGGACTATGATTGCGAGATTAAGTACCATCCGGGAATTGCTAATCTCACTGCTGATGCCTTGAGTCGCAAGGTGCGACTATCCGCACTTTAGACTTGTTCGATGTCTAGTGCGATCGGGGAGTGTTGTTCTTCAGGGTATACCTTCAAGATCAAGAAATGTATGCAGAGTATCCAGATGTTTGCGATATTATTTGAGCCAGCTTTGTATTCGCGGATTCGAGATGCTCAGATGTCTGATTCGAAGACCCAGCATTTGGCTCGTCTAGCCAACGAGGGTAGTACGTCTGGATTTCACTATCTGTCAGATGGATTTCGGTGTTTGTCTGATAGGCTTGTGATTCCAGAGGATGAAGAGTTGCGAGAGGAGATCTTGTCTCAGGCACATCGTACTAAGTTGAGTATTCATCCGGGAAGCAACAAGATGTATAAGGATCTACGTACTCGATTTTGGTGGAAGGGGATGAAACGCAGCGTGTATCAGTATGTTTAAAAATGTTTGGTTTGTCAGCAGGTCAAGGCAGAGCACCGACGACCTGAAGGTTTGCTTCACAGTCTGCCTATTCCGGAGTGGAAATGTGAGCTTATCACGATGGAATTTGTGACCCATTTGCCGGTATCCTCGAGGAATTATGATGCTATCTAGGTTGTGGTGGACCGACTCACCAAGTCAGCGCATTTCATTGCCTATAGCCGAGAGTACTCTATGGATTTTATGGCTCGATTGTACATTCAGGAGATCGTTCGACTTCATGGAGTGCCTGTGAGCATTGTCAGCGATCGAGACCCCAGATTTACTTCTAGGTTCTGGGGGAGTGTTCAGCGTGCGATGGGCACTACTCTTAGTTTGAGTACTGCCTATCACCCGGAGACTGATGGACAGTCAGATCGTACTATCCGTACTTTGGAGGATATGCTTCGAGCGTGCATTATGGATTTTGGTTCAGCATGGCAGGATCATTTGCCATTGATTGAGTTCGCGTACAACAACACCTATCATAGTAGCATTGGAGTGGCACCTTTTGAGGCGTTGTACGAGCGACGTTGCCGTACTCCACTCTTCTGGGAAGAAGTGGGGGAGAGACAGGCTGAGGGACCGGAGTTAGTCCAGCAGACAACAGATGTTGTTGATCAAATCAAGAAATGGATTAAGACTGCACAGGATCGTCAGACCAGCTATGCTAATACTAAGCGTAGACCTTTGCAGTTTGATGTTGGGGAGAAAGTGTTTCTGAGAGTTTCACCATTCCGCAGGATTCTCAGATTTGGCCTTAAGAGCAAGTTGTCTCCCAGATTTATCGGTCCGTTTGAGATCTTAGAGAGCATTGGCGATCTGGATTATCTTCTAGCCTTGCCACCGTATCTGTCCAGTATTCACGACGTGTTCCACGTATCTCTATTGCGAAGGTATGTGACAGATCAGTCTCATATTCTGCAGCCGTCTGAAGTTCAGGTGGATACGGATTTGACTTATAAAGAGAGACCTATTCGTATCCTGGATCGTAAGGATAAGGTCTTTCGGAATAAAGTCATTCCTCTGGTCTTAGTTCAGTGGCAGCGCCGAGGCACTGAAGAAGCCATTTGGGAGCTGGAAAGAAGGATGCATTCAGAACATCCTGAGTTATTTTGATTTTTTTTTTCAAGTTGTATTCAGTTGTAAACGTTTAATTTGAATAATAATGTTTTTTGCACGTTCTTTCGCTTTCAGTACTTAAGATTTGATTTCGAAGACGAAATATCTTAAGTGGGGGAGAATGTAGCCGTAACCAAATAAGGTAATTAAGGGAAATAATCGCAATTAGGAACCTTGAGTTCGAACGCTCCGAAAGGAATATCGGAGGCTCCGAACGTGATCGGACAATCCAAAGCCAGGATCGGAGGCTCCGAACATGTTCGGACGCTCTGTTGGCAGGTTCGAACGGCCCGATCGGAGTCCAGTATTACGTCATTGCTTACGTCAGCAAGATGAAGTCATTGCTGATGCATTGATGGGACTTCGGATGCCCCGAAGTCGAGTTCGGATGGCCCGAACGTGTTCGAAGGATCCGAAGCCGGTTCGAACGGCCCGAACTTCGTCTATAAATAGAGGAGCCGAGATTCATTTTTAGATGCACCATTCACTTCTCTTCTCTCGATTCCTTAGTCTTCTAGCTTAGATCTAGGAAATTCTAGGCGTCCCATTGGGAATCCGGAAGTGGCGTAGCGATCCAGGCATCGTAGCGGAGCTGTGGCCGAGTTTTGAGGCAAGCAACAACAACGGGTTGACGACGGACGCAGGTATAGCTTTTGCTTCCTAAAAATATTTAGGAGTATGCAATAGCTTAATTAAGGCTTTTAGAGCACTATAATGATATTAGTATCATTTGGCAGTGTAGTTCGGACTATAGGCATGGACCTAGAGCTGGTAGAGCTTGCCTAGTATTTGAGGTACGAAAGTACTGTTCGAGATATCCTGACTGAGTATGCATGTATTATGTGACTGCATGATTTATATGACATGATTGTATGCTGCATAAATTTGCATGTTGAGCTATCTCTTTTGAGATGTCTGTTAATGGAGTTTTACCTATCCTGTTAGTGGATGGACTTTCATCGATTTGGGTCCGGAGTATCCACTGGTTTTCGGTATGTGAGCCACCTCCTGAAGCGATGGCACAATGTGCTACATACCAGGGCCCAGTCTGTCTTCGTTATCTGATTCTTGACCTCTAGTCAGTAGGCGGTACACTCGCATTAATGTATACTCATACTATCGTGCTGAGCGTTTTATGCTCACATCTCGTACTTTGTGTATTTGGACACCCTATTCCATGGGGAAGGTTTGCGTTTGGATGAGGCGGGTGGATCCAAGAGGGGCTAGGCAGTGGATTGGCCAGCTGGAGCTTTTCCTAGGGTTTTATTTTATTTTATTGGGTTGATACAGTATTCAATTTGGTTTTATAATTATTTGGGTATTTACAGATTTCTTTTCTTGGGATTGTATTTTGTTATTGCTTCCACAGTTTAATTCTGGTTTACTGTTTCATTAAATTAATTGCATTCCTAAGTTTCTGATTAGTAGGTGATCTTGGTAAGGGTCGCTACAAGATGCCTCTGAAGTCTAAAGGGTCCCTGCTGACGCTGCGGCCCAGTGAATGGCCTCTTCCCATGCTGCTGTTGTGAACCATGAGATGGTAGCGGCCTCTTACTCTGCGCCTCAGCGCTGATGTCCCTCAAAGTCTGTTTAGACCTCAAAGCTCGTCTGAGCGCTAAATCATAGTCAGCTTGCTCCGCCATGAGTACATCTCGTCGGATAGTGGGTCGTAGCCCAACAATAAAGTGCTGGAGCTTCTCCACCTCATCGTCCCCAATCAAAGGCACAAAGTGGCAACCTCGCTCAAATTTCACCACAAACTCAGCCACTGATAGTTCTCCCTGTCGCAGGCTTAAAAACTCCATCTTCAAACTGGCCCTCACATCCGCAGTAAAATACTTTTCAAAGAAAAGCCTTCTAAACTCGGCCCAAGGCAGGGTAGTTGTGTCCACTGTCTTCTCAACTCCCTCCCACCAGAGGGCGGCATCATCCTGAAGGTGGAAGACAACACAGCGGACTCGATCCGGATTTCCCAACTGCATATAGCGGAATATCACCTCAAGCAAACGGATCCATCCCTCCGCTACCAGTGGATCAGTTGTGCCAGCAAATTCCTTCAGATTCATCTTCCTAAACTGCTCATAAACAGTCCCAAGTCCAGCCCTCGGAGTGTCCACATGACGCTCTAGGATACGGGCTAATCCATCTAGTACCTGCGTCCCAACATCCGCAGCTGGTGGATGTGGCTAAGGAAGAGGTGGCGGTAGTGGAGGAGGCGGTGGCGGTGGAGGTGGTGGTGGCTGCAGAGCACGTCCACGACGAGTGGCCATCTGTACGCAAGTTCAAATTCCCACATTCAAATTTCATGCCTTAAGAAAAATATTTTCCTTAAACTTTTACAAGCTCGAAAATTTTAAGGATTAGCGAAAACGAACTTAAACAAATAGCAATAGATGCACTTAAATCTTACAGACTTTGAGGCGAGATCCCTTCGAGTTTCGGCAACCGGTAGTAGGCACAGCCCAAACCAAGACCTTGTTCTGATACCAACTGAAATGACTCTAAAATAATTATTTAATTTAATTAAGAAAATATGGGATTTTTCAAAAATTTTGCCTTGACTCGTTTTAAAAACTAATAAAAGCCAACCTGTCATAGACAACAGTTCAACAAATGAAATAAACGCCTGGTAAATTTAAATCCAAATATGATAATCATAAAAATCTAGAAAGGAGAGTTTATCCCACCCAGTTGCGGAATAATAAACTGTTAAGTTTACAAGCCAAATATTCTAAAGCAGTGAAAACACCTCCTGCAAATGACTGACAGGGTATGAAATACTAAGACTCATAAATGAAAACATCAGAGTTTGCGGAACAACTAAAATCACGTCGGTCAAGGTCCTGCACCACCGGTGACCTCCCCTTGGGGATCCTGCCCCTCAGCCTCAAAGTAGTAGTCATCACCTGAAAACAAATAAGTGGAGTGGGTCTAAAAGACCCAACAAGAATATTGGGGGGGGGGGGGGGATAACGAGTACTGCATAAATACAAGCACACACAGAATTTTAAATAATGCGTAACAAAATAATTGTTCTTCCCCCTAAGCTTAAAATGATGAACATGTAAAAAGAATGACTGCATGAATATGACATGTGCAAGGTGCCGCAAGGAGGTCAAGATGAAACTCAACCCAATCTTGCCCTATATTTGGTAAGGGAGGCCAAGATAGCTCTCATCCCCACACGAACACATGCTAAGGTAAGGAAACCCATAATGATTTGGTAAGGGAGGCCAAAACGTCTCTCAGCCCCACACATACACGTGAATAAATGTAGTCACAATCATCTCACTTCGTTCAAAAGTAAATTCTTTCTTTTTTTTATAAGACTTAGAATGCACATGTAGATATAATGAACTCGAAAATATTTACTCAATGCTCATGCAAGAGACTCGATGGTGAATGACTGGAATAGTGATTTTGGGAAGCACCAAGGGCGGGAATCTAAACCATGATTATGGCACTTAGGTGAATGGAGCTGCACTCCCTATGAACCTATAAGTCGCTCGATTCCTATCAAAAAGGAAATTCGCTTGAAACCACAACTCCCACACACCTAAAACTAAGAAAATGGGTCGTCATCAATGAATTATTC
This sequence comes from Henckelia pumila, assembly GCF_033568475.1. Taxonomy (NCBI): domain Eukaryota; kingdom Viridiplantae; phylum Streptophyta; class Magnoliopsida; order Lamiales; family Gesneriaceae; genus Henckelia; species Henckelia pumila. The sequence goes on from NC_133123.1 coordinate 164,999,748, forward strand.
CCACACAATCACCCTAAGGTAATTCATTTTCGGGCAGCTACCTTATAAGTCCAAAATCTGCACCTAGACTTTAGTAAGCTCATAACCCTACCCAACTTAACCCAAATTAAGTTCTGCATTCATCGACATACCCTTAACATCTCAACCCAATTCCAAACCCGAGCCCTTAGTGAAATCCTACCTTTAACCCCTCCTTAAGCCTACCTTTCTGGACAGCCCATACAATCACCGCCCAAACAATCACCAAAATCTGCCCAAAGTCACCTCCTCAATTCGATCCAAAACCTATCAAACTGTCCCTCAATCCACAAGCCAATATCCTAGCATCAAAACCAACATCTAAACTCATCAGAAAACCCCTTAACGATTTCCATAACTCCTCCCGAATGCTCCTTCACAAACAACAAAACTGACCCCTTTGGAAACTGGAAAAAAATTCGAAATCTCCCCTCTACAACCTAAATTCCAATTTTGCCCATTCTAATGTTTCCACGTGAACTACATATCACCCGTGGTAGCCCCCAAATCACCACACCGTTCAACACCTTCAACAGGCACATAGAAAAATTGAACATGAAAACCAAGAAAATCTAATTTTTTTTTGAAAATGTGCTAGCATAGTTACCATTGTATTTCAAGGCTTTAAAATTGGTTAAACTTCACATATGATCATCGCACAACCAACTACAATCACAATCCCAAACAAGACCTGTTCGGTCGTGAGAAAGAAGTGGGAACAGGGCACGCTTCATACGGGATTCTCAAAATGAGGGATATAAAAGCTAATAACAATCGCACACATATTAATAGCATACAATAATAGCAACTAAACCATAATCTTGCCTAGATAAAGCAAGAAAGAAAAATCGATGAAGTCCAAAAATTCTGGAACAGCGGCCGAGAGCAAAAGCTGGGATGGAACGGGAAAAACAAAGGAAATCGAGCTCAAGCTTCACTCCTAGCTGGACATGGAACGATTTCTGGAGGAAAAATCGAAGCTCGAAGGCCCCCCCCCCCCCCCCCGATGAAGACTCGAAGAAGCCAAGCTCACCCTATGTAGAACAGGGGAATCGGCTTTGCTCGGTGTGCGTGTGTGTGTTTGCGAGATAGTGTGCGTGAGTTTAGGGTGTTAGTGTGTGTGTGTGTGTAAATTTAGAAGCTAGGGTTATATCTTGAATATAGGTAGGTAAACCCTAGAAAAAATGAGAGTGTAGAAATTTCAAAGAAGAGGAAAAAGGAAACACACTATTAAAAGGTGCTAAACCCCACTAGCAATTAAGGCTACAAATTAAATCGCACTAAATAAAAAAATACGAGCTTAAAAAAATCCTAATATAAAATATGTAATTCGATTTTACTAATCAGGAAATAAATACTAATTTTCGCAAAAGTATAAAAAAAATAAATTTTAATGCGCGGAAAAAATATAATATTTAGGCAAATAAATACCGAAAATTAAAATAATTAAAATTACAAATATTGAAAATAGTTTTAGGCATGAAACTCTAATTAAGGAAATTTTAGGCGTTATGGTAACGCTTAGTTGTGTCGCGCCCAAATTAACCCAACTCAGATTAACTAAATAAACATGTAGTAGCGAGGGTAGGGATCGTTCCCAAGAGAAAAGTAAAATTTATTTGTATTCTTAAAAATACTGGATTTAAATTAAAGAGGATTTTAGATTTTAAAAACTACTATGCAAGAATTAAAATAAAAAAAATCAATAAACTAACGAGATTTGGTATCGGTCGACTACACCCTTGAAATTATTCATTCGATCATCGATTTCCTAAAAATAATTAATTCACATTGAATATTCATCATTGAAAATTTAATTTCTGTTTCACCTTAATTTTAATTAACTAGACACCAGCGTTCTAGATTAACTCTTACCAATAAATCAACCCAAATATCAGCGATCTAGATTTAAATCTAAGGTAGCATTCATATGAGTGAAACTGATGAATCTAGACAACACATGCACCAGCGGATGAATCTAGATTTAAATCTAAGGTAGCATTTCTACGATTTAACAAATTCAACAGCAGAAAATATTAATCATAGTTACTTCACAAATTAAATGATTCAAACAATTACGGATTTGAATTCTAATTTAGAAGTAGATTGTACGAAAGAATTATAAGGTGATCAATATAATAATCAAACACACAAGTATGAAATAAATCAGAACAACTCTTGATACTCAAATAAATCAAACAATGGAAAATAGAATCTCACGAATAAATAAAATCAAGGGTTCGTCTTTCTCAACCAAGTATTAAACTAAGAAACGATTAAATCTAAGAAAAGAGAGATAAAACCTAGCCTCCAGGAGAGTTCTTCCACGTTCTAAGCCTCCCAATCTGATGATTGATGTGTAAAAATCGGAATCGAGACCTAATAAAAGTCTAGAGTCTAAAATAAAAGAGTTCCCAAAAATAAAAATTCTTCCCGAATAGACCCGCTCGCTCGATTGATAAAGATTGACCGATCGAGCGAGCTAAAATTATCCAGCTACTGTTTTCATACTTTTTTGGCCGCTCGATCGGTAAAATGTTGCAGATCGAGCGAGCTACTTTTTTTTTCCAGCGAGCAGCGATGGATTTTAAAATTACTCGGAGGCACTCTCGGAGGCCACGAAATGAATACTTCGGACGACCCAAAGACAGGTTCGGACCACCCGAACTCCTTTACGGCCATGAAGATTTTGTCGGAAGAAAAATTGCCGGAATAAATTTAATGCAGCCGTTCGGATGACCCGAAGAGGACTTCGGACCACCCGAACAGTTCATCAGCCATAGAAATTTGAAATTGAATCAGACAACGTTCGGACGACCCGAAGACCCGTTCGGACGACCCGAACCCGTTCGGATTGGCAACTATAAATACATGTCATTTGAAGCCTTCTCAACTCACCAATTCACTCTCTCTCTCTTTGCAAGCAAGATCCTCTCCTTCAAGAGTTCAAAAATATTTGTGTTACATTCAAAATCGAGGGTTGTTTGTATAAGTTCATTCGTGAGTTGGTTGCTCGGTTATTGTAAACAGTTGTGTGTGAAGCCAAGTGTATTTTGCGAGTGTTGTGGCTATCCTTGGAGCCTTTAAGGCCAAGAGTTCGAGTTGTATCGGCGCGGTGATCGTGTTGAGTTGTACGGCTATCCTTGGAGCCATCAAGGCCAAGACGTTGAAGTGCTAGTGGATCCTTGGTTAATCGATCTTAATCAAGAAGGGGAGATGTAGACGATTTATCGTCGAACTTCCATAAACATCTCTTATCCCTTTTACTGCTTTATTTACATTACGCATTTATTTATCGCACTTATTATTAATTGCTTTAAGTCTTCCGCTCGCGTACTAGCATAATCGCTTTAAATTGCTAAAGTTGCCAATAGAACCTAAATCCCCCCCCCCCCCATTAGGTTCTAACACCTTGTCCACCTCTATTCCCATAGATGAAAGAACATGGCCTAACACAACACCTTGCCCAACCAAAAAGTGACATTTTTCAGAATTTAAGACTAAATTGGTTTCGACACACCTCTTAAGGACAAGAGCAAGGTTAGACAGACAGTTTTCGAATGAATCACCATAGACAGTAAAATCATCCATAAAAACTTCTAAGATATGCTCGATGAAATCAGAAAAAATACTAACCATACACCGTTGAAAAGTGGCCGGTGCATTGCAAAGTCCAAAGGGCATCCGTCGATATGCAAAGGTACCAAACGGGCATGTGAATGTCGTCTTTTCCTGATCCTCCGGTGCGATAGCAATCTGAAAATAACCAGAATATCCATCAAGAAAACAATAGTAAGGGTGACACGCTAACCTTTCAATCATTTGATCAATAAAGAGTAAAGGAAAGTGGTTTTTTCGGGTTCCGGCATTCAGCTTCCTATAATCAATACAAACCCTCCACCCATTTTGAATACGGGTGGGAACCATCTCATCATCCTTATTCTTCACCACAGTAATTCCGGTTTTCTTGGGTACCACTTGGACCGGACTGAGCCACTGACTGTCGGAAATCGGGTAGAGGACTCCAACTTCAAGGAGTTTCAGAATTTCAGCCTTTACCACCTCCATCATTGGTGGATTCAACTTTCTCTGCGGCTGACGTGAGGGATTTTCTCCTTCCTCCATCAAAATTCGGTGCATGAATGTGGAGGGACTAATTCCCTTGATGTCTACTATAGTCCACCCAATAGCAGTCTTGTGCTCTCGCAGTACTTTGACTAGCTGTTCTTCTTCGTCGGCTTCCAAACTATTGGAGGTGATGACTGGTAATGTTTCTCCTTCTCCAAGGAAAACATACTTGAGATGTTTTGGAAGTATCATTAGTTCGACCACTAGTGCCTGCAAAACAGATGGAAAACGCCAAGTATTAGAGATTGGTAAAGATAAATAAGAGAAATTACCGGACTAAGGTAACTCAGAAGCATTGTTCAGAATTCACTCAATCTCTTTCACTTTTCACTGACTTCAATTCCATCATCCTGCTGAATGTGTGCAACGAGATCCACCTCTAGATCATCTTTTTCTGCATGCTCACAATATTCTTGTGTCAAGTAATCCACAATATCAACAGAAAACACACAATCATCACTGTCAGGAAATTTCATGGCATCATAAATATTAAATTTCACAACCTCGCCATCAAATTCCATGGTGAGTGTGCCACTGTGAACATAAATTTTAGTCATGGAAGTTTTCAAGAATGGTCTGCCTAACAAAATAGGACTATTATGATCACCGTTTTCCATGTCTAGCACATAAAAATCTGCAGGAAATACCAAGTCATTTACTTGCACTAACACGTCTTCCACTATTCCCCTAGGGTATGCATTAGACCTATCATCTAATTGAATAACAATTCCAGTTTTGTTCAATGGACCAAGTTTCAAGGATGCATAGATAGAATAAGGGATAACGTTGATTGATGCTCCTAGATCTAACATGGCCTTCTCAAGTCTAACATTAACTATAGTTCATGGGATAGAAAACATACCTGGATCCTTGCATTTTGTGGGCAATTTTTGTTGGATCACAGCAGATACGTTCTCACCAAGTTCTACTTTTTGACAATCCTTCAGTGTCTGCTTCCTCTTTGCTGTGCACAATTCTTTCAAGAACTTTGCGTATCGAGGTACCTGCTTAATAGCGTTTAACAACGGAATATTCATCTCACATCTACGAAAAGTCTCATAAAGATCCTTTATCCCTTCATCTTTTCTAGACTCCTTAAGTGCTAAGGGAAACGGGGCAACAGGCTTATATTCAGAAAGTGGAGGAAACTTACCTCTTGGCTCTTCTTCCTTGGATGCTTCTCCATCAGTCGCCTTCGGTTCTTTTTGTGGCTTCTCCTTGGGTGAAGCCTCCAGTTCTTTCTCTTTAATTTTCAATTCCTTTCCATTTCGTAGAGTAATAGCACTTGCGTTCTCTCTTGGATTTGGAATTGTTTGAGATGGTAGAGCATTAGAATGTTGTGCTTCTAACTTATTGATGGCGGTGGAGAGTTGTCCCATCTGGGTATTCAAGTTTTGAATACTTGCTCTGGTTTTCTGTTGGAAAGTTATAGTATTAGTAGCAAGCTCCTTAACAATATTTTCAAGAAACTCACCCGGATTGGGAATCTGAGGACGCTGCAGCTATTGAGGATACGTTGGCCTATTAGCTAGATTGTGCGGTGGGCCTTGAGGGCCCGATTGATTTGCTTGAGGATTCCCATATCTCAGATTTGGATGATCCTTCCAACCAGGATTGCATGTGTTGGAATAAGGATCATATTTCCTTTGTGGTGGTCCAAAAAATCCTCCAGTAGCATTGACCTGTTCTACCGATTCTTCTTGAAGTGTGGGACACATATCAGTAGCATGTCCCACTACAGCACAAATTCCACATGCTTTTGCAGGTTGTCCATTCCTTACAGCCATCTGATGCACAAGAGACGTCAATTCAATTAATTGTTGCTCAAGGGAAGATACATTAACCTTGGTGTTTTTCTTTGGTACATGATCATTCCTGATGGTGCCAAATTGTTGAGAATTGACAGTCATATTCTCTATCAGATTCCTCGCTTGTACCGGAGTTTTGTCCACAAAAACTCCTCCACTAGATGCGTCTAGCATACTTCTGTCATGAGGTAACAAACCTTCATAGAAAAATTGTATTAATTGATTTTCACTTATCTGGTGCTGCGGACAGCTAGCACAAAGCTTCTTGAACCGCTCTCAGTACTCATGCAGTGATTCTTCGGAGTATTGCTTGATTCCATATATTTCCTTTCGGATGTTCGTGGCTCTAGATGCTGGGAATTATTTCTCCAGAAAGATTCTTTTCATCTCCGTCCAAGTTGTGATAGAACCAGAGGGCAAGTAATATAGCCAATCCTTAGCTGCACTCTTCAAAGAGAAAGGAAAATCTCTCAGTTGAATCTGCTCCTCTGTCACTCCATGGGGTTTCATACTCGTGCAGAACACGTGGAATTTCATTAAGTGTTTATTCGGGTCCTCACCTGCAAGACCATGAAAAGCAGGTAATAAGTGAATCAACCCAGACTTAAGCTCAAAAGTAGCATTATTTTCTAATGTAGGAAAAGTAATGCATAAAGGTTGTTGATTGGGATCAGGAGTGCCCAATTGTCTAAGACTCAGGTTCGCATTAGCAGTCATCTCTTCTTTTGGAAAAGCAGCTCGAGCAGCTGCCTCTTGTTGTTGCCTACGAAGTTCTCTCCTTCGCCTGTGCAAAGTCCTTTCAGTTTCCGGGTCGTAAAGAGATTCTTCTTCAGCTAAATCACCTGAAATCATGAACGAGAGAAAACTAGAAATAAATAAAATAGAAGAGAGTGAGATAAAATAGAACAAAACAAAAAGAAATAGAACACAATAAATTAAAAACCATTCCCCGGCAACGGCGCCAAAATTTGGTAACGCTAAGTTGTATCGCGCCCAAATTACCCAACTCAATCAGATAACCACAAAAATGTAATAGTATGAGTAGGAATCGTTCTCACGAGGAAAGGTAAATTTAATGTGTCCTAGGTAAATTAAAGGGGGTTTTGAGTTTTGGATTAACTACTAAAAATTTAAGCAATTAAAAATTGATAAAATCACTAGCATGCAAGAATGCAAATTTAACTGGAGAAATCAATAAGAGACAAGCCTTGGTATCGATTGACTACACCCTTGATATTTATTTATTCAATCATCGATTCCCTAAAAATAATTAATCCTATCAAATATTCGTCATTGAAAACCAAATTCATGTTTCACCTTAATTTTAGTTAATTAGACACTAGCGTTCTAGATTAACCCTTACCAATAAATTAATCCAGATTCCAGCGATCTAGATTTAAATCTAAGGTAGCATTCAAACGAGTAAAACTGACGAATCTAGACAACACCAACACCAGCGGTTGTATTTAGCCTAGTCAATAATTGACCCTACGATTTAATAAATTCAACAGCAAAAAATATCAAACGTATTTGCTTCGCAAATTATTTGATTCAAACAATTACGAATTTGAATTCTAATTTAGCTGTAGTTTATGTAGCAAAATCCTAAGATGTCCAGTCTAAGAAATTCACATACAAACATGAAATAAAACAGATCAAAAATTGATACTTAATAAGAATTAAACAATGAAAATCAAATATCATGAATAAATTATATCAAGGTTTCGTCTCCCTCAACCAAGAATAAAAGTTTAGCTACAACGATTCATCACAAACTCAAGAAAAATTCAAAAGAAAAGAAGAAAACTTGAGAGAGAATTGTAAGAACAAAACCTAGCCTCCAATCCGATTGTAAAAGTCTGATGATAATCTCTAAAAATCGGAATAAACACATAATAAAAGCTAGAGCCCAAAATAACAAAGTTTCCAAAATTACAGAATATTTCCCGAACAGACTAGCGCGCTCGATCGCATGAGTACGTCCGATCGAGGGCATGAAAATTTTGAATCTTCTGTTTTCAATTTCCTCGGCCACGCTCGATCGCATGAGTTCCTCGGATCGAGAACGGTAAAAATGTCTCGCCCACTGTCTTGAATCTCCAGATGCCGCGCTCGATCCTATGAGTTCGTGGGATCGAGCGCGTGAAACTTTGCCAAAATTCTGCCTTTCTTCTTCAAATTTGATATCTCCTACACATTAAACCCGAGAGCATGTTATGAAGGTAAATGCATGCATACAACAAAACTAAGATAAAACATGAACAAAAACAAATAAATTCATGCAAACTACTAACAAAATAACATTAACAAATGCAAGAAAAACACGACTATCATATGTCAACCGAAGTACAAGACCGATCACATATAGCTTCAAACTGAAACGTCCTCTACTTCTAAATGCGGAAATTTTTTTTTTTTTTTAAATAATACTATTATACATACATGCCCATACACATATGTATATAAAAATAAAATGCTAAATATTAAATAATCTAAGAAAAATATTAAATAAATAAATTCTTAAAAATATTTCATGCATCATTTTAAAATAATAAATAACTCTACTGGGAAATATCATATGCGGAATAATAATAAAATAAAACATGTTTTCAAAATTAAATCATAATAAACTAAAAACTGCGACGGTCACGGGGTCCACTGCTCCGTGATCTCATACGTCCTCACCACCGGTAGGAGCTACATCAAATTCATCATGCTCACCTGCACCATATAAGCGTAGTGATCCTAGGGGCTCAACATGTCTAATCCTTTATAACAAGGTTAAAAATAATGCATCACGTAAATACTAATACATATACATGTACATGAGCATGTATGGAAACATTTTTCATAACATAAATGTTGAATCATAAATCTTACATATATCATAACTTTCTTCATCATACATAACATAATTGAGCAATGCATTTGAAACCTGAAGATGGTCCTATCCATAAGTGTGACGCTCATGTGTCGACTGATCAGTCTCATAAACCAACGTACGATGGCGGTGATAAATCACCTCCTATGATAGTAAACTACCGAATCATATGGTGGATAACCACCCTTATGGTAGTAAAACTACCGGATCATATGATAGAAAACCACCCCTATGTCACACATACTTCAATTTCCACCAAAAATATATTTTTATTGCTCAACATAACATAATCATAATCATATAAAATTTTCATGAATGCATGCACTGAAAATATGTCCGTAATATATATTTAATTAATTTTTAATAATATAATATACTTATACTTAAAATATGAATTTCATGCATAAAATAATTAAATATATATTTCGGACTTATTTATTTTTCATGGGTTGGTCCAGACTGCTGGTCTCTCTACTAAACCCCTTAACTGACTTAAAGCCTGATAACTAACTTAAAGCCCATAATTAAATAATTAATTTTAAAAATTATAATTTTACTAAAATAAAATACTTAAATATTATTGGGCTTAAATAAAAATATTTAGGCCCATTAACTAATTAACTCATATAAACTCATGGACTGGCCCAATAAAATCACTGACTGACCCAAAAAATTCCTATGGGCCCACGAGCCCATAAAAATTATTGGGCTAACTTAAAAATAATTTAAAAAGTCCAAATAAAATTATTTGGAGGCCCAAATAATTTCCTAACTAATTTTAAAAGCCCAAAACCAATTAATCTCTTAATTAATTAGAAAATAAAATACCCGAGCCCGGCCCACCTAACCCGGACCCGGACTCTACTGACCCGACCCTAGACACCCCGGACCCGACCCGGACCACCCAGACCCGACCCAGCCCCAGCCCAGCCCAAAACCCTTCCCCAACCCGTGACCCCCTTCTCTTCCCTTTTTCTGCGCGAGCAGCAGCCCTTCCAGGGCTGCTGCCGCCTTGCTCCGGCCATGGCCGGCCGGAGCGACGCCGGTAGGACCTTCCCAGGGTCCTGCCGGTCCTAACCCAGCAACTGGTCGGCTGGTTCATGGCCATGCATGGGCCAGCCGACCCTTCTTCCTAACAACCCTAAACTGTGCTCTCATAGGCCATCTCTTGAACCAGCTCGCCCCTAGCCAAAAATCCCGTCTCAAGTCACAACCCAAACCGAGCCTAGGACCCTAAGGAACCCCTTGAACCGTAGACCAGAGGCTAGTACCTTCCCATGCCATGAAAAAAACGTGTGTGGCATTCAAACAAACCAAGAACATGTAATATTTAGGAATAAAATTCAAGATCTTGTATGAACTTGTAAAAATCTGTACACAACACAATGAATCTGACAAAAAACTTGTATATAGCTTATATGGTGTTCAAGAAAAAGAATTAAACATGCCTTTGATTTTTAAAACGAAGCTAGACCGCGTGAACGACTCCGGGACGACGGACCTACGAAGAACTCGAATTTTTCCTTGAATAAATCGGCTATGGAGGCTTGAGTTGCTGCTGTGGGAACGTGAGGAAGGGATAGAGGAAGAGGATGGAGGCGGCTTAGAAGACAGACGTGAGTTTAGAGTTTAGGGTGTTGTTTAGGATAATTTTAGTATAATAAATATTAACTAATTAATATAGATAATATACCATAGAAAAATATAATTAAAACTCTCTAATAATAATAATAATCTGATAAGATATCTCCAAATCTCGAAATTATTAAATAGGCTAATTTTAAAAATTAATAAAAGTCAATAAAGAGACTAATTTTGGCTAAAAATAAACCCTTAAATAATATATAATTAAATACTAAAATTTTCTTGACAAAATACCTTAAAATATTATTTTAAGGCTCATAAAACTCATAAAATATTTTTGGCTAAATATTTTGGTATCTCGTCCGTCCACGGTCCCGTCTACGCGATCAAAACCAATTAATTTCCATAAATCACGAAAATCACTAATTTTGGGTTAAATGCTAAAATAACTTAAATCATGCATATAAATCACATAATAACACATAAATTCATTTAACCCTTATTTTAAAATTAATTTCTCCTAATTATGCATGCGGATTTACGTATTAAAATTTTGGGTGTTACACAAACAGTCTCTAACGTACACGTGATAAGACAACTTAAATGCGAAAGGACAAGAATTTAAGAAGCTAGCCGATAAAGCTTCGATAAGCCATAAATAGCATTTAATGTGAAGACACATTGAATGGACATTAAAGCAACTGCAGAGCAGACACTCAGAATGCTAGCAGGTTCCGCTCCATCTAAAGAGGAAACTAGTCTGTCATCCACCTACATGATAAATAAGACGCTTCAGGATACCATCTTGAAAGGTTCTTTTAACAAAGCAATAGAGACGTTGTAATTGAAGATATAAATATCAAGAGCTTATTCAGAAGAAGACACGAAGAGAAGAACCAACGCAATTATCTAAGTATCTTAAGCACACGAATTCTCTGAATACTCGACTGCTCATATAACCCTTCACTAAAGCTGAAGCCTATCTGATCTTCAAGAGATATTTCAAGGGTTACTCAAATCCAAACCGGTGTTCGAAGGAAACTTAGTTCACTTCAAGGATCTGAGCATCTAAGCTTTAAATAGCTTAGCCACAATCATCATCAATCGAAGAAGCTTGATAAGAGCTTAGAATCTTATCTGTGTAAATCTAGGAGTTCCACTTTAGGCAGTGATAAGTCTTAATTTGGATCGGGTGTATTGTAGACGTTGTAATAGCCAAAGTCTTCTAGTGTATCTTTTCCGTGAGTTAGAAGGGGTGACGTAGGAGATTGAGCTCCGAACATCCATAAACAAACTCTGATCCTTTTATTGCATTGCATCATACTTTCAACATTATCACCTAACTGTTAGAGAGCCATTTCCGTACTATTATAGTAGTTCTCTTTCATATGGGAAGCTGAGAAAAATATGTAGTGACCCTTACCCGGATCACCTACTAAACAGAACTTATGCATGCAATTAACTTAATTAAACAGATATCAGAATAAAACTGCGGAATCCAATAACATTATACAATCCCAAGTAAAGGAATCTGTAATTATCCAATAATATACAACCAAATCGAATAGCTGTATAAACCCAAACAACAGTAATAAAACCTAAGCAAAGCTCCAGCTGGCCAACCACTGACTAGCTCCTCCTGGATCCACCCTCCTCGTCCAATCGCAAACCTGCCCCATGGAATAGGGTGTCCAGAAAATACAGAGTACGAGACGTGAGCATAAAACGCTCAGTGCGAGAGTATGAGTATACATGCATGCAAAGTGAACTCCCTATAGACTCGAGGTCAAGGATCAGATAACAGAGACAGACCGGGCCCTGGTATGTAGCACGCTGTGCCGTCGCTTCAGGAGATGGCTCCCATACCGAGATAACCGTGGATACGCCGGACCCAAATCGATGGAAGTCCTTCCACTAACAGGATAGGGTACAACCCTACTAACAGACATCTCGAAGGAGATACAGCAAGATGCAAATGAATGCAGCATAATATCATGGCATATAAATCATGCAGTCACATAATACATGCATACTCAGTCAGGATATCTCGAACAGTACTTTCGTACCTCAAAACAGTGAAAGCTCTACCAACTCTAGGTCCACGCCTATAGTCTGCTCTACACTGCCAAATGATACTACTATCATTAAAGTGCTCTAAAAGCCTTAACTAAGCTATTGCATACTCCTAAATATTTATAGGGAGCAAAAGCTATACCTTCGTCCGTCGTTAGCCCTTTGATGTCGATGCCTCCAGAACTTGGGCACAACTCCGCTACGACTACCGAACGCCTCTCCGACCTCCGGACCAAGCCTAAGAAGACTAGAACAGCTCCAAAAGGACTAGAAAGGAAAGGAGAACTCGGAATTGGCAAATGAAAGTGAAGCCTCGGCCTTCTATTTATAGACAACGATCGGAACTTCCGATCCTTGATCGGAACGTCCGAACCTCGATCGGAACGTCCGATCCTGCCATCGGAGCTTCCGAAGATCCTGATCTGCCACGTGTCAAAATATCACTTGTTGACTCCGGATAGGGGTGATCGGAGCCTCCGGTCCTGATCGGAGCTTCCGATCCAACCACACGTCATGCCTGACGTAATAACATCGGTGCCTCCGATCGCTCATCGGAGCTTCCGATCCTGTTCAGAACTTCCGATCGTGCCTTCGGAGCTTCCGATCCGTCCGATACCTAATTCAATTAATTAGCATTAATCCTTTAATTACTCAATTAGGGCACGGGCTACTACATTCTCCCCCACTTAAGATATTTCGTCCTCGAAATCAGATCTTAAGTACCGAATGCAAATACAGAAATCAGAAACATTCTTTTATTCAAATCAAACGTTTACAGAGTTTGCAACTGAATACAACTTAAAGAATGAAATCAAAACAACTCAGGATGGTCTTTACGCATCCTGTCCTCAAGCTCCCAAGTAGCTTCCTCAGTGCCTCGGCGCTGCCACTGAACTAAAACCAAAGGAATGACTTTGTTCCGTAAAACCTTATCCTTATAATCAAGGATGCGAAGAGGTTTCTCAACATAAGTCAAATCCTTGTCTACCTGAACCTCAGATCGCTGCAGAATATGAGATTCATCCGCCACATACCGTCGCAACAGAGATACGTGGAACACGTCGTGAATGCTGGATAGATGCGGTGGCAAAGCTAGTCGATAAGCCAAATCGCCAATGCTCTCCAAGACCTCAAACGGACCGATAAATCTGGGAGACAACTTGCCCTTAAGGCCAAATCTGAGAATCTTGCGGAAAGGTGACACTCTCAAAAACACTTTCTCCCCGACCTCGAACTGCAAAGGCCTACGCTTGATATTAGCATAACTGGCCTGACGATCCTGTGCAGTCTTAATCCATTTCTTGATCTGATCAACAATGTCTATCGCCTGCTGGATAAACTCCGGTCCTTCAGCCTGTCTCTCCCCCACTTCTTCCCAGAAGAGTGGAGTACGACAACGTCGCCCATACAACGCCTCAAAAGGTGCCATCCCAATACTAGTGTGATAGCTGTTGTTGTAAGCGAACTCGATCAACGGCAAATGATCCTGCCAGGCTGAACCAAAATCCAAGACGCACGCTCTAAGCATATCCTCTAACGTACGGATAGTGCGCTCTGACTGACCATCAGTCTCCGGATGATAGGCTGTACTCAAACTGAGAGTAGTACCCATCGCACGCTGAACACTCCCCCAGAATCTAGAAGTAAACCTGGGGTCCCGATCGCTGACAATGCTCACAGGCACTTCATGAAGTCGGACGATCTCCTGAATGTATATCCGTGCCATGCGATCCACAGAGTACTCTCGGCTATAGGCAATGAAATGCGCTGACTTGGTGAGTCGGTCCACCACAACCCAGATAGCATCACAGTTCTTCGGGGATACCGGCAAATGGGTCACAAAGTCCATAGTGATAAACTCCCATTTCCATTCAGGAATAGGCAGACTGTGAAGCAATCCTCCAGGTTGTCGGTGCTCTGCCTTGACCTGTTGATACACCAAACATCTCGAAACAAACTGATAAACACTGCGTTTCATTCCCTTCCACCAGAAACGAGTACGTAGATCCTTGTACATCTTGTTGCTCCCAGGATGAATACTCAACTTAGTGCGATCTGCCTGAGATAAAATCTCCTCTCGCAACTCTTCATCCTGTGGAATCACAAGCCTACCAGACAAACACAGAAAGCCGTCTGACTGATAATGAAATCCAGACGAGCTACCCTCGTTAGCTAGACGAGCTAAACGCTGGGTCTTTGAATCAGACATCTGAGCATCTCGGATCCGCGAATACAAGGCTGGCTCAGATAATATCGCAAACATCTGGATACTCTGCATACCTTTCTTATGCTTGAAGGTATAACCTGAAGTACAACAGTCACTGATCGCACTAGACATCGAACAAGTCTGAAGTGCGGATAGTCGCACCTTGCGACTCAAAGCATCAGCGGTGAGATTAGCAGCTCCCGGATGGTACTTAATATCGCAATCATAGTCCTTAAGCAAGTCCATCCAACGTCTTTGTCTCATGTTCAATTCTGCCTGAGTGAACAAATATTTGAGACTCTTATGGTCGGTGAAGATCTCAAATTTCTCGCCATAAAGATAATGACGCCAGATCTTCAAAGCGAACACAATGGCTGCCAATTCCAAATCATGGACTGGGTAGTTGTCCTCGTGAAGCTTCAGCTGTCTAGAAGCGTATGCGATCACATGCCCATTCTGAGTCAGGACACAACCTAACCCCTGAAGAGAAGCATCCGTGTAAACTACATACCCTCCAGGTCCTGACGGTAATGCTAACACCGGCGCAGAAGTCAACCACCGTCGAAGCTCACGGAAATTCTCCTCACACTCGGAGGACCACTCAAAATCCACACCCTTGTGGGTAAGCTGCGTCAACGGTCGAGCTAACTGAGAGAAATTCAGAATGAAGCGACGATAATACCCTGCTAGACCCAGAAAACTACGGATCTCAGCAACTGTCGTCGGACGCGACCAATTAAGTACCGCTTCAATCTTGCTTGGATCAACAGAAATCCCCTCCCTGGATATGATATGGCCAAGAAAAACCACTCTATCCATCCAGAACTCACACTTGCTCAGCTTGGCGTACAATTGCTCATCTCGAAGAGTCTGCAGTACCAACCGCAAGTGAGAAACATGCTCTTCCGTATTACGCGAATAAACCAGGATGTCGTCAATGAAGACCACGACAAACTTGTCCAAATACTCCCTGAAGACACGGTTCATCAGATCCATGAATATAGCTGGCTCATTAGTCAAACCAAATGGCATCACTAGGAACTCGTAATGCCCATAGCGAGTACGGAATGCAGTCTTGGCTACGTCCTGATCACGGACTCTCAACTGATGATACCCAGATCTCAAGTCAATCTTGGAGTAAATTGATGTGCCCTGCAGCTGGTCAAACAAGTCATCAACACGAGGCAACGGATACTTGTTCTTCACAGTTACTCGATTCAGCTGTCGATAGTCAATGCACAGTCGCATCGACCCATCCTTCTTCTTCACGAAGAGAACAGGTGCTCCCCAAGGAGATACACTAGGACGAATGTATCCCTTGTCCAAGAGATCCTGTAGCTGATTCTTCAACTCACGCATATCTGACGGAGCCAGACGATACGGTGCTCTAGAAATAGGCGAAGTACCCGGCATCAACTCTATGCCAAACTCGACTTCCCTAGCAGGAGGAAAACCCGGAATCTCATCAGGAAACACATCTGGAAATTCATCTACAACAGGAATTCTCTCTATCCCAATACTCTCAGCGGACAAATCAACTGCATAGATAAGGTAGCCTTCCCCGCCAGACTCTAGAACTCGACAGGCTCTCAAAGCTGATACCAAAGGCATCGGGGGTCGCGCTCCCTCACCATAGAAAAACCAACTCTCACTCCCATCCGGATGAAAGCGTACTAATCTTTGATAGCAGTCCACTGAAGCTCGATAGGTAGTCAGCACATCTATTCCCAGAATGCAATCAAAGTCGTCCATCGCCAGGACCATGAGATTCGCCAACAGAACGTTCCCTTCGAACTCTAAAGGGCAACCCATCACTAGACGCTTAGCCAAAGCAGATTGGCCCGTCGGAGTAGAAACAGACATCACTACGTCTAGTGCAATGCATGGTAACTTATGCCTCTTAACAAAACGTGCAGAAATGAAGGAATGAGATGCACCAGTGTCAATAAGTACAAGAGCAGGTATACCATAAAGCAGAAATGTACCTGCGATGACTTTCTCATTCTCCTCTACAGCCTGATCATGTCTCAGGGCAAACACCTGGCCAGAAGCTCGTGGCCTCATATGAGAACTCCCAGCAGACTATCCCTGCGACCTCTGCTGCACGGTAGCCTGAGAACCCGATCCTGAACCAGAACCAGAACCGCCTCCCCCAGACTGTGGACAATCTCTCCGGATATGACCAGTCTCTCCACAACGGAAACAAGCTCCAGAAGCTCTACGGCACTTGTCGGATGGATGGTTCTTCCCACAGTGATCACACTTCTCTTTCTTACCATAACGGACAATACCTCCAGAACCAGAGGAAGAAGAAGATCCAGACTTCTTGAAAGTTTGGGCACGGGGACCCAAAGAACTAGCAGGCCTCGACTGAGGGAAAGACCTGTTCCGCCGAATGCTGTCCTCTGCCTGATGACAACGGCTCACCAAACCCTCGTAGGACATGTCGTCGCCAACCGCCACACGGTCATGGATCTCAGGGTTAAGGCCCTGAAGGAACAGATTATACTTCATCTCTGAGCTATCAGCAATCTCGGGGCAATAGGATAACAGATCAAAGAACCTCTGCTGATACTCATCGATAGACATGGCTCCCTGTCGCAGACTCAGTAGCTCGCCTGCCTTCGACTGACGGAGTGCAGGAGGAAAATACCGCTTTTGGAAAGCTGTGCGGAACTCGGCCCAGGTGGCCACTCCTCTCGCCGCAACAAAAGGTGCAGAAGTAAACCTCCACCACCTGCGCGCACGCCAATCCAGAAGATAGCCAAGGGTCTCCACCTTCTGCTCATCGGTGCATTGGAAAGTCTGAAAAGTCGTCTCCATGCGGTCTAACCAGTTCTCCGCATCCTCTGGAGACTCACCTCCAACTAAGGGCTTGGGACCCATAGCTAAGAATCGACGCACAGTGAAACGCTCGTCGTCATGATGACGATGACGCCGTTCTCGACGAGGCTCCCGGTCGGCATCACCCCAACGCCCACCAACACTGCCATGAGAACTCTGGTCGTCACGATTTGACATCTACAAAAATACCTCAAGATGAGACTAAATCCCAAGAAATCTTTTGCATGCTCTGATACCATAAATGTAGTGACCCTTACCCGGATCACCTACTAAACAGAACTTATGCATGCAATTAACTTAATTAAACAGATATCAGAATAAAACTGCGGAATCCAATAACATTATACAATCCCAAGTAAAGGAATCTGTAATTATCCAATAATATACAACCAAATCGAATAGCTGTATAAAC
This sequence comes from Henckelia pumila, assembly GCF_033568475.1. NCBI lineage: Eukaryota > Viridiplantae > Streptophyta > Magnoliopsida > Lamiales > Gesneriaceae > Henckelia > Henckelia pumila. Next base: position 165,017,702 of record NC_133123.1, read on the forward strand.
CCAAACAACAGTAATAAAACCTAAGCAAAGCTCCAGCTGGCCAACCACTGACTAGCTCCTCCTGGATCCACCCTCCTCGTCCAATCGCAAACCTGCCCCATGGAATAGGATGTCCAGAAAATACAGAGTACGAGACGTGAGCATAAAACGCTCAGTGCGAGAGTATGAGTATACATGCATGCAAAGTGAACTCCCTATAGACTCGAGGTCAAGGATCAGATAACAAAAACAGACCGGGCCCTGGTATGTAGCACGCTGTGCCGTCGCTTCAGGAGGTGGCTCCCATACCGAGATAACCGTGGATACGCCGGACCCAAATCGATGGAAGTCCTTCCACTAACAGGATAGGGTACAACCCTACTAACAGACATCTCGAAGGAGATACAGCAAGATGCAAATGAATGCAGCATAATATCATGGCATATAAATCATGCAGTCACATAATACATGCATACTCAGTCAGGATATCTCGAACAGTACTTTCGTACCTCAAAACAGTGAAAGCTCTACCAACTCTAGGTCCACGCCTATAGTCTTCTCTACACTGCCAAATGATACTACTATCATTAAAGTGCTCTAAAATCCTTAACTAAGCTATTGCATACTCCTAAATATTTATAGGGAGCAAAAGCTATACCTTCGTCCGTCGTTAGTCCTTTGATGTCGATGCCTCCAGAACTTGGGCACAACTTCGCTACGACTACCGAACGCCTCTCCGACCTCCGGACCAAGCCTAAGAAGACTAGAACAGCTCCAAAAGGACTAGAAAGGAAAGGAGAACTCGGAATTGGCAAATGAAAGTGAAGCCTCGGCCTTCTATTTATAGACAACGATCGGAACTTCCGATCCTTGATCGGAACGTCCGAACCTCGATCGGAACGTCCGATCCTGCCATCGGAGCTTCCGAAGATCCTGATCTGCCACGTGTCAAAATATCACTTGTTGACTCCGGATAGGGGTGATCGGAGCCTCCGGTCCTAATCGGATCTTCCGATCCAACCACACGTCATGCCTGACGTAATAACATCGGTGCCTCCGATCGCTCATCGGAGCTTCCGATCCTGTTCGGAACTTCCGATCGTGCCTTCGGAGCTTCCGATCCGTCCGATACCTAATTCAATTAATTAGCATTAATCCTTTAATTACTCAATTAGGGCACGGGCTACTACAAAATAGATTTAGTAGATGAACATTTACTTAATCTCTTCAGTATTTGCAAGAAATTTTAGAGTGAGTATTCACCCCCCTACACACGCTACCGATCCCCAACAAGTGGTATCAGAGAGGGTTTTCTCTCAGCTATTGATATTTACTATTGCATCATGACTTCTCTAAACAAAATTCTTATGTTTTCTAAAGAAGACTATGATGACTGGAAAACACGTATTCAGGCACATCTTTCTGCTCAAGATGATGGCATGTGATACATCATCACTGATGGAACAATCAAAATTCTCAAAGTTAGTATTGCCATAGCCATCTCAGGAGGCGAACCACAAATGGTTGAGAAACCTAGAGCAAAATGGAGTATTGAGGACAAGAAGAAAGCAAATCTTGATAACGTAGCCAATGTTATTTTGTACAAAATGCTGGACAAGAACATGTTTAGCAAGATCAAGACTTGTTCTAATGCCAAAGAAATTTGGGAGAAACTTACCCAACTGTGCGAAGGAAATGATCAAACAAAGAGAACACACTCACTATAGCCATTCAGAAGTTTGAAAATGCCAAAATGAAACCTAGAGAAACCATGGCTGAGTTTGACGAAAAATTTAGCAATATTATTTGTGAACTTATCTCTCTTGGTAAAATATACAATAATCGTGAAATTGATTTGAAGGTCATGTGAGCATTGCCGAGAGAATGAGACGTCAAGACCATAGCCATGAAAGAATCAAAAGATCTAAACAAACTAGAGCTTCACGACTTATTTGCAGATCTCAAATCTTACGAGTTTGAACTCGGAATAAGAACAGAGGAAGAACCATATGCTCCAAATCCCACCAAGGCTTTGACCTCAACTATCTAACCTCAACCGACTGAGGAAGCATTAGCAAAAAAGACAACTGAGCAAATGAGTAGCGAAGCAATGTCTCTCTTCATCAAGAAGTTTGGTAAGTTTATGCATAAGAATAAAACAAATTTTAATAAACCTTACTACAAACAGGACCATACAGAAGATGGTCCTGCGTAATTTAACTGTGGCAAGAAAGGCCATTTCATTGCAGAATGCACTAAGCCCAAGAATGATGAGAAAAAGCTGCACTATAAGAAGAAGAAGAAAGGAAAAGAAGGAAGAAGAACGTTCAAAAAGAAGAAAGAACAAAGAACAAAGAGTGTTAGTTTCCGATGAAGGAAAAATCAAATGGGCAGAAACTGAGTCAGAGTCATCCGATACAGATAGCTCATCCGAAGAAAGTGAAAAAGAGCAGGTTCAGTGCCTTATGGCTAACTCTCTGAATAAAGAAGAAAATACCGAGGTATTTGACTTCAACTCTTCTGAATTTACACAAGAGGAAATTGTTCAAGAACTTTACGATATGGTTGCTGAGTATAAGAAGCTTTCTTTTTCATTAGAGGAAGTAAAAACATAATAGGCAAGTCTTATTGATAAGTCAAGAGAATCTAGCTGTTTACAGTGAAAGGAACTTGACGGTCTAAAGACTAAGCTAAATCTGCTGGCAGCTGAGAATGATAATATGAAACGAGTGTTCCAAGACACTCTGAATGAAAATCAGAAGTTTCTTAAAACAATCAACTCTTGGAATAATGTTTCTACCTCGTTGAGTAAGATACATGAGAATGAGAAACAGGCAGGCGATAAAACCGGCCTTGGATATGGCTCAAATGAATGTATAATGTATTCTTACTGAGGAAGGTACTCAATCATATTCTAGTAGGAAAAATCCTAATGTAATAAAATTTGTTCGATCTAGTACGATATATGAACATGATGAACATGAGATCAATGGTGGACGGTCGATTCAATATGAGAGCAAGGCTAAGAATAAAGGATTGGGATATGTGGAACTTCAGAATCCAAGGAAAGGAGAGACACGGGGCGAATCTATACTGAATGAACAAAGAAAGGGAAACCAATTTATGTTTGAACAATCAAGATTTGAACCAAGTCAATCCAAGTACAAGAATCATCAGGTGACACAAAACCGGTACTTCAATTGCATGCTTGTTAAAAAAACGGTACATACTGAACAACAAAGATCAAAAGTTCAAACAACTCATAGTAAAATCTAGACCACACACAAACACTCATCACCCTCCTCGACCGACTCGCTTTTCGGATACACATACGGGAAAACCCGTAAGGGTAATTCATGTGTGGGTTCCGAAAGGACTAATTCAGTTTGGACCCAAATAGATAAGGGTACCATAGTTATATTTCTTTTTGCAGGTTCTTTCAATAAATTCAGTCGAGAAGAATTATTCAATAGAAAAGACAACTTGGTATCTCAACAGTGGATGCTCCAGGAACATGACTGGAAACAAAGATCTATTGTCCGAAATATCATATTACAAAGGACCCAAAATAATATTTGGTGATAACTCAAAGGGTAAGACTGTAGGTAAGGGTAAGATTACCCATGATAACATCATTATTAATGACATACAACTTGTTGATATTCTATGCTACAACCTGATCAACATTAGCCAATTATGTGATAATGGTCACATTGTTGAATTCCACAAACACACATGCACGATCAAATCTAGTAAAGGTAAACTCATGCTAACTGAATTAAGAGAAAAAAACACTTATAGGATAAACTGGCAATGTGATCAACCATAATCTCCTAAATGTTTTGTTGCTCAAAATGATAAGCATTGGTTATTGCATAAGCGCTTGAATCATCTAAATTTTAAGTCCATTAAATACCTGAGTGAACATGATTTGGTTCTTGGCTTGCCTAAAGGAGACTTAAAAAAGAATAGAGTTTGTTCGGATTATCAACAGGGCAAACAAGTGAGAGCTACTTTAAAAACAAAAAGGTGTATGTCTTATTCTAAATGCTTAGACCTGTTGCACATGAATCTGTTTGGTCCTATACCGGTCAGAAGCTTAGGGGGAATGAGGTACACTTTATTTATTATAGACGATTACTCTCGTTTTACCTGGGTAACCTTTTTATCTTCCAAAGATCAAATATCTACTCACTTGGTCACACTTTTAAAACGTTTGCAAAATAAGAAATGTACTGGGATAGATTGGATCAGGAGTGATAAAGACACTGAGTTTTTAAGCAAAACCCTTGAATCCTATCTAGATGACCAGGGAATCAAGCATGAGTTATCAGCTGCACGAACTCCACAGCAAAATGGTATTGCTGAGCGTAGGAATCGCACTCTTAAGGAAGCAGCTAGAACTATGATTGTTGATTTCAACATATCTCAAAGACTTTGGGAAGAAACAATTAACACATCTTGTTACTCTCAAAACAGATCTATCATTAACAAAAGACACAACAAGACACCATATGAGATCTGGAATGGCACAAAACCCGATGTTTCATACTTCAAAATTTTTTGCTACAAGTGTTTTATCCATAACAATGGCAAGCATCGTTTAACAGCCTTTGATGCTAAAGAAGACGAAGGCATATTCATTGGATATTCCTCAGTCAATCGAGCTTACAAAGTGTTCAACAAAAAGTCACTGACAGTAGAGGAAACCATTCACGTTATTTTTTATGAAGCTACTATATGTGTAGATAAATCACAAACAAGCATTAAAGATCTGGCAAACAGGCTATAAACAACTATTCTAAATAATGAAAGTGATAGCGATGAACCCCCTATCAGAAACATTGAACCAGAATAAGTGATTACTCAACCTACTGAAGAACAGTTAGGTCAAGGTCATGAAGAATGGAGGATCTAGGAAGAAATCCGGGAGACCTCGGTTCTAAAAAACTAATTAAGCATACAAGATCCAACCATTAAAGCAATTAGATTTTTTTTTTAAAGAAGAACGCCTCGCGCCCATGCGAGATAACGTCTCGCGCGCGCGCAGGTAACACATCCAGGGCCCCGGCTGAAGGCTCGCACCCGTGCGAGGTACACCTCTCGCGCGCACGCAGGCTAACAAACCCGAGCCCCTGGAATACCCCGCGTGCACGCGAGGAACCCCCTCGCCAGCGCGCGGAAGACCTGGGCAAAAATGCTCAGGCTAATAATTCATTCCCGCGCTCGCTTTCGATGTTCCTTCAAATACATACTCAAAACGGGTGTAGAGAATACACGCAATATCACAACATGCAAAAGCTCAAGTACGATACATCAAGGTGCATAGCAAGATTATTAGAACATGCAATGACGACATTCCAACCCTTAAACTTGCATAAACAGTACAATATAACGACGAAGTTCGAATTCTAAACATGTTCAAAAAGTAAACTAGATTGACATGCTGATTCGACTTCTAAATCGAGTTCCACTACTAGCTCTCCCTCTTGATGCTAACCGGGTCTTCGCTGACTCGATCCTACCCCATCTGTTGCCAAGTACACATACAAAACAAAGCAACAGTCGGATAACTCCGGAGAGAATGATAATCCCATAAAAAGTAACATAAAAAGTAATATACCAACAACATGCTTTCAAGACAACATAATCAAATCAAACGAATGATATGCATGTCTTTAAAATAGGGATATCAATTTTGATAAACAAGGGGTTGCTGCTGTGCTTTTGGGATCCTGAGGATGAGATCACGTAACGACTCACCGACTCTTCCAATCGAGGTGGTGCCACGTATCCCACTACCCTAGACTTTGGTGCGACTATAAGGAGTATGCTGACAATAGGCGAACCTCTACGCCCAGGCCACTCGCTTAAAGCCCCCAAAACGTCTAACATAAAAAGGACTATTCTGTCCGCTGAAATTAAAGGTTTGGCTCAATATGAATGCATAAGAAAACATAAAGCATTAAGTCATATAACAAAACTCAATCAACAAAAAATACAAGTTCCACATTCTAGAACAAGTATTGATGCAAGTATGTGATTTTAAGGGAAACTCGAGAACCAACTGTCCCGAGTATGCTATCCTGCTAACGATGACTGATTTTACCTTTCAATGGAGTAGCTCCAACTCTGGAAATGCTACAATAAAAGGTTTAATAAAAAACTAAACAATCCAACAACAACAACAACGGCTCAAGGTAATCTCTCTACCGATCTTTGTCCAACTCTTGACGATCAACAACTGTTAACTTCGGGCTTGACAACTCCAAACGAAACTGTTCAGATACAAATAGATGATCAACAACGACGATCAATTTACAAGCCAAAGATCAACAACTCAAAACGGTTCAAATCTACCAAAAACTCAAATCGGCGACATAACGGCTAAAAACTAAACAACCAGAAACGCAGATAGTAGTTCAATATCGATATCAACTCGTATCAATGCTAATACAACAATAACCAGGTAATTCCAACAAATCTCAAAATCTCATTTTTGAAAAAGGCTTCCAAAAATCATAACAATTCCGAACGTCGCTCTAATTCAAAACCGACAGATAATAAACAATCAGAACTCTGTCAAAAACAACATACTCGAATCTCGAACGATTCTAACAACATCCGAAAAATATAATGTATCGGATCGTAGAAAAATTTACAATATAACGGAGCTCTCGCTGCAGTGATCGCTAAACTGCCTTCAGGACAGGATTTTGAAAGCTCAAAATTCAAAAGGGGCGCTTCAATGGTGGAGATGGCGGCTTGGAGGAGGTGAATGGAAGATAAGAAGACTTAGTCAATTCTTAATAATATAACAAATCCAAAAATTGCATTTTAGTCCCTGAAATTTCCAAAATTTGCAAAATAAACCCTGATCAAAATCAAGTCGGCTCTTGAACTCTGTAATCTTTGATTAACTCAAATAAACTCATTTAAGAAAAAAACGGGGCTTTACAATTCTCCCCCACTAAGAAGAGATTTCGTGCTCAAAATCAATAAGAATCACAACTCATAAGATAAAATAAAGAACTAATGACAGTAAGAAGAACTCACGTCATCCGAATAACTCAGGAAAATGTTGTCTCATGTTGGATTCTGTCTCCCAAGTTGCTTTCTCAAGTCCGTGACGGCTCCACTGCACTTTCACCAAAGGAATTAACTTGGTTCTGAGTTGCTTCTCCTTACGATCAAGAATCTGAATCGGTCGCTCAAAGTAGCTCAGAGTCTCGTCTAAATCGGCTTCGTCAGGCTGAAGAATATGAGAAGGATCTGGATGATACTTCCGCAGCATAGAGACGTGAAAAACGTCGTGAATACCAGATAAATATGGAGGAAGTGGAAGTCTGTAAGCAAAATCGCCTATCTTCTCGAGAATCTCGTACGACCCGATGAATCTCGAAGATAACTTTCCTCTCTTACCAAATCAGACCGTGCCTCTGAAAGGAGAAATTTAAGGAATACACGGTCTCCCTACTCGAAACTCAGAGGTCTACGTCTGACATTCGCATACTTCACCTGTCTATCTTGAGCTGATTTCATTCTCAACTGAATGATCTTAACTTGCTCTGCCATATCCTGAAGCATCTCTGGTCCCAAATCTGGTGACTCAGACAAATCGTCCCAAAACAAAGGATATCGGCACTTCTTGCCGTACAAAGCCTCAAAAGGCGTCATACCGATACTCGCTTGGAAGCTGTTGTTGTAAAAAAACTCGACAAGAGGCAAATAATCTTGCCAACTAATGCCAAAGTCTAGCACTACCGCTCGTAGCATATCCTCTAACGTTTGGATATTCCGCTCTGACTGTCCATCGGTGTGATGATGATAAGCTATACTCAGATGCAATCGAGTACCAAGTGCCTCCTGCAGACTGTGCCAAAAGTGCGAAGTAAATCTAGGGTCTCGGTCTGAAACGATCGACTTCAGCACACCATGCAATCTCACAACATTTCTAACATATAACTCAGTCATCTGATCGTGACGATACGTCATCCTGTACGGAATAAAACAAGCAAACTTCGTCAATCGGTCGATCACTACCCAAATAGCATCGCATCCTCGAACAGATCGCGGTAGCTTCATGACGAAATCCATAGAAATGTGATCTCATTTCCATTCAGGAACAGATAGACTGTGCAACAGACCACCCGGTCGCTTCCTTTCTGCTTTCACTTGCTGACAATTCAAACATCGAGATACAAACCTCGCAATATCGCTCTTCATTCTCTTCCACCAGAACTGGTTCTTCAGATCGTTGTACATCTTACGACCTCCAGGATGAACACTGAACCGACAGCAATGAGCCTCTCGGAGAATACGCTGTCTCAACTCCAAAATATCAGGCACAAAAATACGGTTATTCACAAACAAAACGTCATCTCTAACCCGGAATTCAAACTGATGCCCAGATCTGACTTTCTCTACTGAAACCTGAATGCTCGGATCAGACTTCTGTACTTCTTTGATCGTAATAAACAACTCCGGCTCGGCTTGAATAGCAAACACTCTGATAGTCTCCCTATCTGTTTCAAACTCTAAACCAGAAGTGCAACAATCATCGATCAACTGAGAAACACCAATAGTAGAAAGAGATAAAGAACAAAGCTTTCGGCTCAAGGCATCTGCAACTGCATTCGACTTTCCGGGATAATACTTGATTTCGCAGACAAAATCTTTCAACAGATCTAACCATCTTCTCTGTCTCATATTAAGCTCTGCCTGAGAAAACAATTACTTAAGACTCTTATGATCAGAAAAGATCTCGAAAAACTCACCATAAAGATAGTGACGCCAGATCTTCAGAGCAAATACGATCGCAGCTAGTTCAAGATCATGAACCGGATAACGAGTCTCGTGCGGCTTCAGCTGCCTCGATGCATACGCAATCACATGCTTATGCTGCATAAGAACACAAACCAAGCCTCGGTTAGAAGAATCACAATAGACTGTGAAACCTCCAGTACCTTTCGGAATAGAAAGAATGGGAGCACTGCTCTTCAGATCAACAAATCTAGCCTCACAATCTGCAGTCCAGACAAAAGGCGCATTCTTCTGAGTCAGCTGGGTAATCGGCTTGGCAATAAAAAAGAAACCCTCGATGAATCGGCGATAATAACCAACTAAACCCATAAAGCTTCGGATCTCTGGCACTGATGTCGGTCTAGGTCAATTCATAACCTCTTCAATTTTGCTGGGATCGACAGAAATCCCATCTCCAGAAATAATGTGACCGAGAAAGACAACTCAATCTAACCAGAATTCACACTTAGATGGCTTGGCAAACAACTGTTCAACTTGCAAAATCTGCAAGACGATCCTCACGTGCTCTGCATGGTCAGTACGGTTCTTCGAGTAGATAAGAATATCATCTATGAAGATAATGACGAACTCATCTAAATAACGCTGAAAGATACGGTTCATCAAACCCATAAAAACCACTGGAGCATTAGTCAAACCAAATGGCATGACTATAAACTCAAAATGACCATATCTCATTCTGAATGCGGTCTTAGGAACATCTTCCTCTCGCACTCTCAACTGATGATAACCTGACCTCAGATAAATCTTCAAATAGACAGAAGAACCCTGCAGCTGATCAAAAAGGTCATCTATTCGGGGTAAAAGATACCTGTTCTTGACTGTCGCCTGATTCAGTTGGCGATAGTCAATGCAGAGCCGCATAGAACCATCCTTCCGAACAAACAGAACAGGAGCACCCCAAGACGATACACTAGGTCTGATGTATCCCTTGTCAATCAAATCCTCAAGCTGCTCCTTCAACTCTCTTAGTTCAATAGGTGCCATACGATAAGGAGCTTTGGAAATAGGTTGAGTACCTGACACTAAGTCAATGCTGAATTCGATCTCTCGAATAGGCGGCAATCCAGAAACATCTCCAGGAAACAAATCAGCAAAATCTCTGACCACTGGTATATCCACCAATGCTGGGCTAAATTTCAGTACATCAACTGCATAAACCAAAAATCCTTCTGCACATCTCTGTAACAAACGAGTCATAGATAACATTGAAATCAAAGGAATTCTAGATCGAGAACCCTTACCAAAAAATTTCCACTCGTCTGCCATTTCAGGTCTGAACCTGACAACTTTCTGAAAACAATCGACTGTTGCCCTGTACTTGGTTAAAGCATCTAGACCAACAATACAATCAAAATCTGACAGCCCAAGTACAATACAATCGAACTCTAGAAAATTTCCCTCAAAACAGAGTTCACAGTTCCTGACTAATCTGACAGAGACAATTCCTCCACCCAAAGGTGAAGTAACAGCTACTACAGTAGGCAATAACTCAGTAGGCAAAACATACAATAACACAAACTTCTCAGAGATAAAGGAATGAGAAGCACCTGTATCTATCAAAACATGAGCAAAATAACCAAAAATCGAACAGTTACCTGCTATAACATCGTCCGGTGCTGCCTGAGTCTGATCCTCTGTCAAAGCAAAGACTCGTGCCTGCTATCTTGGAGGCTGATTCGCACTAGGGTTACCTCCCTATCTGTTATGCTGTTGAGGCTGGAAGGAGTAAACTGCAGAAGACTATCTCTCAGGCTGAGCTGTAGGTCTAGATGAACTCCCACTCTGAGCTCGATCTCTACTACGCTGAGGGCACACTTTAAAAAAATGTCCCGGTTGCTGACAGGTGTTGCAGTTACCAAAGACTCCTACACACTGATCTGGTGAGTGTCTACCTCCACACTTGCTGCAATACAAGGATGATGATCCAGAACTCTGTCCTGAACCGAACTGCTTGGAACCACTGGAACTAAAAGAACTGTTCCCCTGCCTCTTGAAATGTTTCCCTCTTGCCTTGTACTGATCCCTTATGTTTCCCCCACTGCTTCCACCTTCATACCTCTGCTGGTTCTGATACTGGGGTGGCTGATTCTGATACTGAGGCGATTGGTTCTGAGATTGCCTCTGCTGCTGAGGTACCATCTGATTTCCCCTCTGTCTCCACAAACCCGCTTCCGCTCCCTTTGCGTGTGATTCATGGAATCCGCAAAGTTATCAGGTCTAGCGGTGTTTACCAACGTGAAAATGTCGGGATTCAAGCCGTTGATGAACTGGTCGGCTTTGTCTTCTTCACTGTCGGCAATGTGCGGTGCAAAATGCAACAAGCTGTCAAAGTTGGCTACGTACTCCTCAATGTTCAGATTTCCTTGCCTCAGATTGGCCAATTCGGCTCCCTTGTCCTTTCGGTACGAAACAGGGAAAAACCTCTTATAAAACTCAGTTTTGAAAAGAGACCAAGTAACAACTGTACCTCTGTTTTCCATGGATCTCTTTGTCGTGATCCACCAGTTCATAGCAATACCACGGAGCTGATGAATGACTAACCTGGTTCGGCGGTCATCTATATAATCAATGGAATCGAACAACTGATCAATGTCATCCAACCAACTCTCACAGTCAACTGGATTTTCTGTACCCATCAACAACGGTGGATTAAACGACTGAAACCTCTTCAACAAGGTTTCCATAGGCATCGTTGTAGCATCCAACTGATCAACTTCAGTATTAGCTTGCTCAGTTGTAGGAATAACTGGCGGTGGGTTTCTGTTTATAACTCGACGAGGACCCATATGATAATCAAAGGTTAGGACACAAGATATCTATATCGCTACAATTCGGTGTCCTTACAACCGCTTGGAATACCGGATATCCGTCGATAACAAACACAGTTATATCTCAAGTAGTCCATGCTTTATAAATTAAATCACAAAATAATGTAATTCAATTAATTCTCAACAATTAAAGCATGCTCGCATGGAATTAAATAACAATTAAATAACTCAAACACATGCGAGGAGCCAATACATGCGAACTCGAACTACCCCGCTCACTCTAGTTCAACCAAGAATCTTAACTCTCTAATACCACTTAATGTGAGACCTTGGTTCTAAACAACTAATTAAGCATACAAGATCCAACCATTAAAGCAATTAGATTTTTTTTAAAAGAAGAACGCCTCGCGCCCGCGCGAGAAAATGTCTCGCGCGCTCGCAGGTAACACATCCAGGGCCCTGGCTGAAGGCTCGCGCCCGCGCGAGGTACACCTCTCGCGCGCGCGCGGGATAACAAACCCGAGCCCCTGGAAGAGCGCGCGCGCACTAAAGAAATGCTCAGGCTAATAATTCATTCTCGTGCTCGCTTCCGACGTGCCTGCAAATACATACACAAAACGGGTGTAGTGAATACACACAATATCACAACATGCAAAAGCTCAAGTCCGATACATCAAGGTGCATAGCAAGATTATTAGAACATGCAACGACGACATTCCAACCCTGAAACTCGCATAGACAGTACAATATAACGACGAATTTCGAATTCTAAACATGTTCAAAAAGTAAACTAGATTGACATGCTGATTCGACTTCTAAACCGAGTCCCACTACTAGCTCTCCCTCTTGATGCTAACCGGGTCTTTGCTGACTCGATCCTGCCCCACCTATTGCCAAGTACACATACAAAAAAAAGCAACAGCCGGATAACTCAGGTGAGAATGATACTCCTTGAAAAAGCAACATAACAAGTAATATACCAACAACATGCTTTCAAGACAACATAATCAAATCAAACGAATGATATGCATGTCTTTAAAATAGGGATATCAATTCTGATAAACAAGGGGTTTTTGCTGTGCTTTTGGGATCCCGAGGATGAGATCACGTAACGACTCACCGACTCTCCCAATCGAGGTGGTGCCACGTATCCCACTCCCCTAGAATTTGGTGCGACTATATGGAGTATGCTGACACAAGGCGAACCTCTACGCCCAGGCCACACGCTTAAAGCCCCCAAAACGTCTAACATAAAAAGGACTATTCTGTCCGCTGAAATTAAAGGTTTGGCTCAATATGAATGCATAAGAAAACATAAAGCATTAAGCCATATAACAAAACTCAATCAACACAAAATACAAGTTTCACATGCTAGAACAAGTATTGATGCAAGTATGTGATTTTAAGGGAAACTCAAGAACCAACTGTCCCGAGTATGCTATCCCGATAACGATGACTGCTTTTACCTTTCAATGGAGTAGCTCCAACTCTGGAAATGCTACAATAAAAGGTTTAATAAAAAACTAAACAATCCAACAATAACAACAACGGCTCAAGGTAATCTCTTTGCCGATCTTCGTCCAACTCTTGACGATCAACAGCTGTTAACTCCGGGCTTGACAACTCCAAACAAAACTGTTCAGATACAAATAGATGATCAACAACGACGATCAATTTACAAGCCAAAGATCAACAACTCAAAACGGTTCAAATCTCCCAAAAACTCAAACCGGCGGCATAACGGCTAAAAACTGAACAACCAGAAACGCAGACAGCAGTTCAATATCGATATCAACTCGTATCAATGCTAATACAACAATAACAAGGAAATTCCAACAAATCTCAAAACCTCATTTTCGAAAAAGGCTTCCAAAAACTATAACAATTCCGAACGTCGCTCTAATTCAAAACCGACAGATAATAAACGATCAGAACTCTGTCAAGAACAACATATTCGAATCTCGAACGATTCTAACAACATCCAAAAAATAGAATGTATTGGATCGTGGAAAAACTTACGATATAACGGAGCTCTCGCTGTAGTGATCGCTAAACTGCCTTCAGAAATAAATTCCAACAGCTGGATCGAGTTCGGACTGGATTTTGAAATCTCAAAACTCAAAAGGGGCGCTTCAATGGTGGTGATGGCGGCTTGGAGGAGGTGAATGGAAGAGAAGAAGACTTAGTCAAGTCTTAATAATATAACAAATCCAAAAATTGCATTTTAATCCCTGAAATTTTCAAAATTTGCAAAATAGACCCTGATCAAAATCAAGTCGGCTCTTGAACTCTGTAATCTCCGATTAACTCAAATAAACTCATTTAAGATAAAAAAACGAGGCGTTACAAAATCATTGAACCAGATAACATAATCAGAAATGAGGACGATACTCCAAGAAATCAGGACACAAATCCTCTTGGACCAAGTCTCTGGTGGAGCAAAGATCATCCACCTGAGTTGGTCATCTGTAATCCTATCGCCCCTCTGCGTACTAGAAATCAAATGTTTAACGAGCTATTGCATGCAACATTTATATCACAGCTAGAACCCAAACAAGTTGATGAAGCATTACAAGACGCTAGCTGGATTGAAGCAATGCAGGAGGAACTAAATCAGTTCACAAGAAACAAAGTGTGGAATTTAGTCCCTCGAGCGAACAATCAAAATATCATAGGCACCAGATGGGTGTTTCGTAACAAACTAGATGAGCATGGCACAGTGATAAGAAATAAAGCTAGACTGGTTGCTCAAGGCTTCCGACAAGAAGAAGGTATTGATTTCGATGAATCATTTGCTCCAGTAGCAGGACTTAGAAGCTATCAGAATATTCCTTGCATATGCTGCTCATAAGAATTTCAAAGTCTATCAAATGGACGTAAAGTCAACCTTCTTAAATGGTCTACTACAAGAAGAAGTTTATGTTGAACAACCACGAGGTTTTATCAACCCCTCGACTCATGATTATGTAATTAAACTTGATAAAGATCTTTATGGTTTAAAACAAGAACCAAGAGCCTGGTATGACACCTTATCACAGTTTCTATTGAATCATGACTTTGTCATTGGAACAGTTGATAAGAATCTTTTCAATTTCATTAAAGGAAATCACATTCTGCTCGTTCAGATTTACGCAGACGATATTATATTTGGATCAACTAATTCTCGCCTATGCGAGAAATTCTCTAAGTTGATGCAGGAGAAATTTGAAATGTGCATGATGGACGAATTGAATTTTTTTCTCGGGCTACAAGTAAAACTGCTAGAAAATAATATCTTTATAAATCAGGCCAAATATACTAAGGAACTCATAAAGAAATTTGGCATGGAGAATTGCTCAACAACATCTACTCCTATGAGTTCTTCTCTAAAGCTTGATAAAGATGAAGCAGGAGCACCGGTAGAGGTAACGATGTATCGAGGACTTATCAGCAGACCTGATATTATGTTTGCAGTATGTTTATGTGCAAGATTTCAAGCAGCACCTAAACAATCTCATTATGTTGCTACTAAAAGGATTCTTAAATATCTTAATGGTACTACAAATGTGGGTCTTTGGTACTCCAAAGACTCGGAATTTAATCTTGTTGGTTATTCAGATGCAGATTACGTAGGATGCAAGATTGATAGGAAAAGCACTAGCGGATCATGTCAATTTCGGGAAGATAGACTTATTTCATGGTTTAGCAAGAAGCAAACATCAATTGCCACTTCTACAGCCGAAGAAGAAAACTTAGCAGCTGGCAGTTGCTGTGCACAAATAATGTGGATGCAACAACAGCTTTGAGATTATGGAATACAGTCAAGTGAAGCCCCCATCTTTTGTGATAACACTAGTGCAATTGCAATCACTCAAAATGAAACGACCCTAGTTCTACTTTAAATTAAACTAAATAAAAATACGGGTTTTCAAAAATTTTCGGCATGACCTCTCTATTTATATTCAAATCCGCCTGTCACAGACAACAAATTTAAAATGCAAACAACAACACTAAATAAACTAGACCGAGAATAGAAAATAACGAAAACCTGAGAAAGAGATTGACACTCCAAACTATCCAAAAGTTAAACAATTTGATACATAAGTGCCCACAAACAATTCCAAAGAATATTATCTTTACATTTACATTACTAAATTAACAAGATGAAGGACTTTAAAATGCTAAAATAAACTTTTGCGAAAGACTGGCATGTAAAGAGGGATGTGCCGTGCCCGCATCACAGTCCACTCGATAGTCCTACCCCGCAATCTCAATGATAACCTAAACCTGCGCCAAGTAGATATAGTGAGCCTAAGGGCCCAACAAGAATATGGGAAAAATAACGAGTACTACATAAATACATGCACACAGAGATTAAAAATAGCTTATACTAAAAATACTTTTGTTTGTGCCCCTTAATTTAAATAATTGATTTATAAACAAAATAAGTGAATATAAATTAAACATATGCATATCTAAGTCGAATATAATAACTGTAACTGAATAAACTATACTGAAACATAGTCATAAATATTTGAACTGTAACTGTGAACTTAGATCCTTGAATTGTGACTCTGGTTTCGATCATGATCATGGCTTCAGTGCACTATGCCGCAAGGAAGTCAGGATATCTTTCAACTCGTCTTGGCCATACTTGGTAAGGGAAGCCAAGATTTCTTCCAGCCCATCCAAACCCATAAATTTGGTAAGAGAATCCAAGACGTCTCTCAGCCCGTCCATACACATCAGGTGGGATGGGAAGCTAGAACATCTCCCAGCCCGTCCATACACGTCATAAATATAGTCACAATCATCTCACTTCGTTCATAAAAATATTTTCTTTCATACTTTCTTTCTTGCCTTGATATAAGAACTTAGCATCCATATGTAGATGTAATGTACTTGAAAATATTTACTCAATGATCATGCAAGAGACTCAAATGTGGATGACCGGAATGGTGATTTAGGAGACAGACCAAGGATAGGAGTCTAATCCATAGATTTGCGCTTAGGACAATTTGAGCGGTTCGCCCGTAAAACCTATAACTCACTCAAATATTATTCAAATAGAGTTTCGCTTGAAACCACGACTCCGTGACACTTGGGACTAAATAAGGATGTCATCTTCGGGGTATTATTCCTATCCAAACCATTTTATGAAAATTAAATTCCAGACAGCAGCTCACAAGTCTAAAATTCTGCACCTATTTCTTTCAATGCTTAGAACTCGACCAAAACTTAACCTAATTGATTTCTGCTTCAACCGACATATTCCCGACATATAAGACAAGTTCCATACCCGAGCCCATAACAAAATTCCACTATAAACCCTGCTTTAGTTATACAATTCCAGACAGCAACCTTAGACCGTAAGAAAATTTTGCACCTCATTAAACAAAAGCCTAGAACTTAAGGAAAAACTCAACCGATTGAAATTCCGCTTGAAACGCCAATTCCCCAACATCCTAGAATACGACCAGGCCCGAGCCCCTCACTAAAACATGATTCCAACCATGTTTTAAACATCCATTTCCGGGCAGCTACAACACAACCAAAATTCTGCTCATACTAATTCTATCTCACCTTCTTTCCAAGACCTTTAACCATCACTACAAGAAAAAAGGTCATAAACAACGCTTTTCATGCGTTGTGTATGTGGCTGAAAAAGTGTTGTTGTAGCCACTGTTGTAAAAGATGCAGCTCATAGACAACGCAGAAAAAGCGTTGTCTTTTTTCGAACGTTTTTTTTAGCAAAGACAACGCGTAAAAAGCGTTGTCTTTACGTAAAGACAACGCTTTTTTTGTCTAGTTTTTGTGCTAACTTTTTACAATATTACTTTTAACAACGCTTTTTCACAATGTTTTAAAAGGGTTGTGTTTTGCAAAGACAACACTTTAAACCCCCTACGACAACATTTAAAAAGCGTTGTCTTTTTCAAAATAAAAAACAAAATAATTAAAATTTAATTTATAAATTTTAGATATTATAAATCACTCAAAATTCAAAATGTTCAACAATTAAATTTAATATACAAATTTTTTTATATTATAAATCATTCAAATATAACAAATAATTGAATTCTAACTAAATGAACACTAGGAAAAAAATTAGTAAAAGGCAGAAAAATAGCAATATTTCGAATTGAAACTTGAATGCAAAGCTCGTGCTAATAGGTGTCCTCTCTACTGGAAGCTCTCCCTTCTGCTTCACAGAGCATTTATTCAAAGGCAGAAAAATCCAAGTTCGTCTGAAAAAAAATTCTACTCTGAAAAAGAAATCGTAAAGTAAAAGAAAACACACTCGTATCCTGGTTCTACAACTAACAAAGACAGAAAAGATTAGGGAGGACAGACTATTGATCCAAGGCAATCAGTTATGATCTTTTTGAGAAATGCACATAGGTTGCACATGAAAAGACTGCCTTGTGCCCTTGTGACATTTATATTTGGACGGTTCAATGATTTAAATGATCAAAACACAATATATAGACAATTTACATTTCCATGTTGATCATAAAATTAGCACTAGAAAATAATGGAGTAAGGGAAAAAAGTAAGTTGTATCTCAAACAATAGTAGAAAAGAGCTACCTTTCCTTCAAGTTCGTCGCTTGTATGCTGATTAAGTGCTTCCGACTGAGCTTCCATTGCCTTAGCTGTCAGAGAAGGGTGAATCCCATTATTTACAGATATATGATTTTGTATTGTTAATTTTATGCATTGGCATTACATATCTACTTATGTTTAGGCAGTACGCACACAAAACTCAATTAATTTTGAGAGCCAAGTAAAGGTAGATGTCTGTGTGGACTGTATGGATTCAACGTGCAAATTTCAACAGAGCTATTATCATTTAGTGTTATCCCTAAAAGATTAAGCTATGTTCGTCTTCACATTTGAAATCACAGCAAATAATACCACCCCAGACAAACATTTATTTCTATTAAAGCATGCCCTGATCTACATTTCCCTTAGCATATGAAGATACATAAAGTGTGTGATAATAGTAAGTGAGCAATAGGAACTAAGATCTAAGTCAGAAAACCGAAATGCACATTCAACTTATGCATTAAATATGAAGTTAAACAGATGATCCATACAAATATATTGGTAAAACCCAAGAGATGGAACATGAGATGAACTTGTAAGGTAATCGAGAAAGCAGAAGATTTGGAAAATAGTTAGCTGGATCAGAAACACAAAGGAGCAGTAAAAATGTGGTTCAATGGGAATGGAAAATACTGTAAAATAGTTCGAGTGCTTGAAGAAAAATGTACATGTCACACACATAAACTTTAATTGGAAAACAAGGTGGCTTTCCAGAAAATTCACACAAAAGAAGCAGCCGAAAAGCGTGAACAAACTTATGGTCACTAGACATTATTGTCACCTACTTGAGATTTTATAGAAACCATGAAATACAAATAACATTATATGTCACTAACTACACGTTGCCACTTTCTGGAAATTTTGGGCAAAACATTGAACTGTAAATTAAACCCCTCTCGTAAATGAAAAATAACGCATACTTACTAAACCAAGGTACACAACATAACGCATACTTACTAATTTATGTAAAAAATTACCTTTACATACCTAAAAATTATTTCTCTAGACTCCGCTAAAAAAGTGCATAATATTTCAAGATTTCGAGTATGTACTACAATTCCAACATCTACATCGACACACATATATACACATTCTCAACATATAGCCAGCTAAATAATTCCTAAATTCACATCCAGTGATGGAAAATAGGAGCTTGTCTCTATTCATATTTTCTTAAGTCAAAATTCACATTTTTTAAACAAAAATTAATTTCACCCAAACTCTCTCCTGTTTCTGGAATACGAATGAAACACAGTAAATCAGAAGCTAAACACCACCCCAGAAAAAAAAAATGAAATCTTGAAACAGCAAAATCGACCCCCTTCAAAGCACATATCACAAATCATCAAGAAAACCACGTAAAACTCCGAAACAAACACCCAAAAACCATAGACCTGTAGGGATGCTGCTGTGGTGGAGCCTGGAAGTAAAGGAATTAATTTGAAGGAACCGCAACATTTATGTGTATATACACAACAACACAAGTTAAAAACATTAGTTGACTTTTAGTTAAACCAGCGAGAAGCAGGCAAGAGCTGCTGTATTGTATATATTTTGACTGAAATGACAAAATAATATATTTTTAGTCAAATCTTGTCGAGTACATACCCATAATTTTTCCATATTCAACCAAATGTTTATGCATGAAATTTAATGATCCTTAGCTTGTGTACATGTCTCAAACATAATTAGGTTTATAGTTTTACCATGGTGCAGTAGCAGGATCAGCTAGAGAAGATGATGCTCTGGGTACAAAGTTCCTTGAAATAGTGATAGCCCAGTAATTTAATACCATATATATATATATATATTCATTAATCAAAGCTAATTATTAAAGAAACAATAACTAAGAATTAATTATAAACTCAACACACAAATGAATAAACGTACGTAGAAATCCCATATTTGGAGTTGGAATTCAAGAGCCATGGGGATCGATCGACCTTAGATTAAAGTGCCAGCCACCTTTAACATCCAAGTTGAACTGGGCACTAGAGATTGATCTCAACAACCTTTTCTATCTCGTACATAAAAACGAAAATAGAATTTTCTATATCACATTTTCCAAAGGCAACACAGGTACCCAAATTAAGGTAAGAAGCAACACTGTGGATCTAGCAAGCAGCCCCATCCCGACTGAGACCTGGCTTTGGGCAGTTTTTGAGCTTCTACACAGCCCAGAGACTTAAAACCAAAATAAATTAATAATAAACAAGAAATAAGCATATAAAGCAATATTGTTTTGCAATGAATTTAGTCTTATAAAAAGGTGTTAATGGCTAGTAGTTGCAGCCAGGTTGAAGCTAAAGGAGAACATAACACCAAGATTCAAAACAGTGGAATATACTTCTTTTCTTGCACAAAAAGATACTAAAAACCCGAAATGAAAGAGCTGGAAAAGCTTTGAATCGGCTCCAGAAAACAGATCAAATCATAAGCTCAACTAAATTCACAGCATGTCCGTACAAGATTAACCCTTTCAATTCGTTTCAAAGAATCCACAAAAAATATGTAAATCGAAAGGCTTAATTGCTAATGGGTAACCTCCTATGTCTTTCTTCCCCATCTTTTCCAGTTCCTCTTCTTTTGCTTTCATTGTCGTCAATATGTTTTCTTTCACCTCCGCCGCCAATCTCCGGGAGAATCTCCTCTGTCTTTCTTACATTTCCATCCTCACTTTATCCGCCTGCGTTTTCGTTTTTGAGATCACAGGTAAATTCGAAAAACAAGATAAAGAGACGTACGGTCGTGATATATATATTTATATGTAAACATACGTGATGGGAGATAAATTGATCCATTTCCATTCGTTGCTGGTGAATCTGAAGCGTGATGTCTTCAAGTAGAAATTGGAAACCAGTACTACTGCAACGATCATTCGCACTCTGGTTTTGCGCAACGTGTGAGAACGATGACGAAAGTAGTATTGGATCGACCTATTACCTCTAACGCTTCCTCGAAACAGGCGTTGCTGCGGCGGAAGAGGCCAGCTAGTTCTTTGATTTCATTTTGGCCAGAAAAGCATCCGCCACCGTCTAGCAGTACACAGGCAAAGCAGCATCGTCGCCGTCGTGATTCCAGATGAGAAATCTAAGAACCAAAAAAATCGAAGGTTCTGCTCTTTTAAATCTTCAATCGCGCTTGTAGGGTTATCCACGATGAGTGAAAAGGGCCGATAACAATTTGGGTTTTATTTCTTCACTTTGCGCTTTTAAACAAAGCGTTGTAGAAGATATAAAAAAGAACGCTCATCCACAACCCTTTAAACAAAGGGTTGTACAAGATATAAAAAAGAACGCTCATCTACAACCCTTGTTAAAAAGCGTTGTGTTTTTGAAAATTATAAAAACAAAAACAACGCTTTTGCTTAAAAGTGTTGTGTATATTTTTTTTACAATGTTTTTTGTAAAAAGTATTGTCTTTCAAGTGTTGTCAATGACCATTTTTGTTGTAGTGCATGGATTCCCATGCTCCAGACTTATAAACCATGACCATGACCATGACCATGACCACTTCTTAGACCCACTAAACCTCTAAAACCAGCCCTTAACAAGACTATCGTAGCTCGAACACCCGCACCCCTTTCTTCCCCCAAAACCGAAACAGTCTATGCCCAACTCAACCATTTCTTCTTCTCCAATTTGCTATCTAGCCTCAACACTATCCCACAAGTTAACTTCAAGTCATCCTAAGCACTATCATGTGAGCTACATTCTCACCCATGGTATCTCCTAACTCACCATCCAAGCACCAAGCACAACACACAAATTTCAAATGCAACAGTGCAAGAAATCCATTTCTGAAAAATTTCAATCTCTTGGGCATCCATAAAACACCATTCCAAACTCATAAACCATTTCCATTCTCAACATTAAACATAAAGATCATGCGTAAACTTGGCTAAGATTCCAAATGCCATTTTTGAAAATAAACAGGGCAAAATCTTTAGAGAAAAACGTGAAATGAGTAAACACAATTTAAACACACTACATATAAATCTACAAGGTGAGAAAGGAACCCATAATCTTGCCTTAGCTACCAAAAATCTAAGAACCCAAAAGCTCAATGAGCTATGGCCGAATCGAAGGGCTGGAATTGCTGAAACCGAGCTGCCAAGAAATGGTGGCACCAACTCCTTCAGCTCGCCGAAAAGAAGCTTCGTCGGAGAAGAAAAATGAAGCTGCTGCGGCGGCTCTATGGAGGAGAAGAAGATTGCGTCGACGTGAGCTTGGAGAGAAAGGAGAGGAATCGTGTGTGTGTGTGGGTGTTGGAGGCGTGAGAAATGGGTGTGAAATTTTGGGATTAGGGATATATATTAAATTGGGAGAGTGAGGGTTGTACATATATATAAATAAAATACTACACACTAATAATAATAAAAGAAAATGCTAACTTAACTCAACAGGATTTATGAATTTAATTGCACTAAATTAAATATAAGCTTGAAATTTTAATTTAAAATATTAAATTGGATTTTACTAGTTCGGAATTGAAAATGTTATCCTAGAATTAAAAATCAATACCTTAAATATTTTGATGTCGCAGCAACGATTAAAATATTTAAACAACAAGCATGGCGATAAAAATAATTTAAACAGGCTAGACTAACATTTAAAAACAATTTAAATAAATACACAAGAAGAAATAAAAACCTTTAAAATGATTTAGACAATTAAAAATTATTTAAATAAATAATCTAGTCATTTAAAATAATTTAAAATAACTAACCGCTAAACTTAGGTTATTTAAAATAAATAAGTTGGACACTCAAAAATATTTAAACAAATAAGCTTAATAGTTAAAATCTTTTAAATGAATAAACTAAATAATTAAAATCATTTAAATTTGCATGCTTAAACTTTTAAAATATTAAAACAATTAAGTTGCACAATAAAAATCATTTTGACAAATAAACATAAACAATTAAAAATATTAATTAAAGAGTTAGTACAATAAAAATATTTTATTAACACATAATTCACATAAAGAATTTAAATCAATTAAACCTAAAAGTAGCATTCCTAATATTTGTTAAATTTAATGCATGTGATTTAATAGATTAGATTTTAGGTGCCACACAAAATCCCATAATGCACTCAAGAACAAAGCACATTGACGTACGACATCACTTCATAAGAGAGCATTGTGCTGAAGAAAGAGATTCAAATGATATATATATCTACTGATCAACAGGCAGCCGACATCTTCACTAAACCATTACCAGACGCTAAGTTATTTTTACTTTCGAAACATACTTGGTTTAATAGAATTAGAATAAGATAAGCATAATTTTGGGGGTAACAATGCACTTCATTGCATAAAACATGATTAAAACTATCATGCGCATGCACATTTTTTTTTACATCACATTCCCTCAAAATCTACTGAGCCTGACGATATGCTAAGCGAGCTGCTTCTATTCTGCTTCTCATTTCATGACTCCACTCAACGAGTGAGTGCGCCTTGACCATTGCAGACATCATCCTCAAAGAAGATGATCTGCATCTCATCTCTCTCTGCTAAAAGCATCAAGAGTCTCACTGCAGCAGGCTTTAGCACGTCACGAGTGCTCTGAGTTCTCAAGAGAAGTTTGCATCGAAACAATCCCTCAGCATAACGGGGCCCCATGAGAGCTAAGCCCGAAGGAAGGTTGCAATGAATTGTCTCCAATAAAAACCATATACGCATCCCTCTTGCTATCACTCTGTTTCTATATCTGTTTTTCCTTATCTCGCACTCTAATTCATCCATACTGATATTTGAATTTTGATATTTTGCTTGAACTGATTTACTTTGCTGCGTGTTGAAGTTTTTATAGGCAAGAAAAGCAGAAGGCTAAAGGTCTAGTAGGTTAACAGTCACCTACACCGAATCATCGATAATATCTCCAAAAGACATTCATACAGAAAACCTGATAATCTTACTTTATAGATTATATTACACTATGAATTTAATAGAAAACTGCAATGGATACTTTTGAACAGTACAATACATCATTCCCATACTTAAGCTTAATATAATATGATAATATGATCATTTATATCTAACAAAGACTATTCACGGAGCCACAAGAGTGTTGTATTTTCTATTTTCCTGTGTAACGCCCCAAATTTATCTTAATAAAGTTTATTTGAGATAATCGGAGATTATAGAATTCAAGAGCCAATTTGATTTTGATCAGAGTCTATTTTGCAATTTTCAGAAATTTCAAGGACTAAAGTGCAAAATTGAGATTTTATATATTATCTTGAGTCTTGACTTGGTCTTCTTCACTCCTCCTCCTCCTCCAACACGCCATCCACCATTGTAGAAGAGAGAAACGCTTCTTCAAGATTTTTTTTATTTTGTTTTCGGTCGATCCGTCTGTTAGAATTTAATTTCAAAGGCAGATTCGTGATCCCGGGAGCGAGAGCTTCATTCTATCGTAAGTATTTCTCCGATCAGTTATAATTCAATTTTCGAATGTTGTTAGAATCGAATGAGTTTTGGTTATAATGTTCTTGATCTAGTTCTTATCGTTATTCTGAGTCGGTTTTTAAAAAGAGCGTCGTTCGGAATTGTTATGATTTTTGGAAGCCTATTTCAAAAAGTGGAGTTTTGTGATGTGTTGGATTTGAATCAATATTGTTGTTTTGGTATTGGTTTGAATTGATTTCGATATTATACTGTTGTCTGTGTTTCCGGTTTGATCAAAATATAGCCGTTATGCCGCCGGTTTGAGTTTTGGGATTTTGATTCGTTTGAATTTTCGAACCATTGGCAGTTGGGTTTGATTGTCGTTGTTGAACTTATTTTTCTTTCGTAAAGATTCGTTTGAAGTTGGTTGAGCCCAGAGTTAGCAGAATTTGTTCGTCGAAGAGTTAGACAAAGAGCAGTAAAGAGTTTTACCTTGAGCATTTGTTTTAGTGGTTGTATGGATTTTGTTATAAACTCTTTTTGTCGCGTATACAGAATTGGAGATTTTGAATCAAAAGGTAAAAGCAGACATCGTTTAAGCGGGATAGAACACTCAAGACAGATGGTTCTTGAGTTTCCCTTAAATCACATACTTGCATCAATACTTGTTCTAGAATGGGGAACTTGTATTTTGTGATTGAACTCTTGTTATTAATTGAATTATGGTTTAATGCTTTGTGTTTTCTATATGCATTCATCTCGAGCCTAAATCTTTGATTTCAGCGGGCTGTATGACCCTTTTTGTTAGACGATTTGGGGGCTATAATCGAGTGTCTTGGGTTGTAAAAGTTTACCTATTGTCAGCATACTCCTTGTAGTCGCACCAAAGTCTATAGGATGGAAATACGTGACACCACCTCGATCGGGAGACTCGGTGAGTTGTTACGTGATCTCATCCTCGGGATCCCAAAAGAATAGCAGAACTTCCTTGATTATCAGAGTTGATATCACGGTTTTAAAGACATACATTCACTCGTATTAACATTGAATATGTTGTCTTTATTTCATGTTATTGAGATATTACTTGTTATTGCATGTTATGTTGCTTTTATTGGGAATATCATTCTCACCGAAGTTATCCGAATGTTGCTTTGTTTTGTATGTGTACTTAGAAACATGTGGGACAGGATCGAGTCAGAGGAGACTTGGTTAGCATGGAGATCAAGGAGTAGAAGTGGGACTCGGTTTAGAAGTCGAACAACATGTCAATCTAGTTTATGTTTTGAAGCATTTTTAGAAATAGTCTTGGTTTGGAACTCGTTGTATCGATTATTTGAATATTAGGATTGAATGTTATTTTATATTGTCAATGCGTGTAATTTTATCCCGACATGTTGTGGAATGGATTTACTGTTGAAAAATCAGGTTCAGATCTTTGTTCTTCAGAAATGGGTCTGCAGCAGGGGGCACCCGGGCGGCCAAATTGGCAGCCCGAGCGCACCCCCATTTGAGCAAAACAGCAAGGTTGCGGGTTTGGCTGCGCCAGAGCGGTAGTTTTCTACCGCCCGAGCACGGCAATATTTTTTAAAAAAAAAAAATTTTCTTTTTGTTGCTTGAAATATTTTGAGAATTGGGTTAGTGATTCATCAGCTGCAGGGTGTTGCTAAGAGTTGGTGGATTTCGATGAAAAGGGCTCTGGAGAATCGAGGTACAGTAGTCTCATGGAGTTTGTTCAAGACAGAATTCTATAAGCATTTCTTTCTAGTGTCTTATAAAAAGGACAAGGGTCCTGAGTTTGCCACTCTGAGGCAAGGGAACATGAACATTGAAGAGTATGTGTCTAAGTTTGATAGTTTGCTGAAGTTTATACCACACTTTGCCGACAACAAAGAAGCAAAAGCCGATCAGTTCATTAATGACTAGAACCCTGAGATCATCACATTGGTAAACACTACTAGGCCTGATAATTTTGCGGATGCCATGAATCATGCAAAAGGAGCTGAAGCAGGTTTGATAAGATAAAGAGGAGCTCCGTTTGTGCCTCAGCAGCCGAGACAGTCTCAGAACCAACCATCTCAGTATCAGAATCAGCCATCGCAGTATCAGAACCAACCACTGAGGTATTAAGGAGGAAGTAGTGGAGGTAACAGAAGGGATCACTTCAGAGCAAAGGGGAAACAGTTCAAGAAGCTAGGGAGAAGTTCTTCTAGCTCCAGTGGCTCCAAGCAGTTCGGTTCAGGACAGAGTTCTGGATTTTCATCTATGTTCTGCAACAAGTGTGGAGGTAGACACTCCCAAGAGCAGTGTGTAGGAGTTTTTGAAAACTGCAATATCTGTCAATATCCAGGACACTTTGCTAAGGTGTGTCCTCAACGAGGTAAAAAACGAGCTCAGAGTGGGAGTTCTTCTAGACCTACAGCTCAGCGTGAGAGGCAGACTTCTGTGGTTCACTCCTTCAGCCTCAGCAACAGAATAGACAGGGAGGTAATACGAATGCGAACCATCCTCCGAGACAGCAGGCACGAGTCTTTGCTCTGATTGAGGATCAGGCTCAGGCAGCACCTGACGATGTTATAGCAGGAAAATGTTCGATTTTCGGTTATTCTGCTCATGTATTGATTGATACGGGTGCGTCTTACTCTTTTATATCTAAGAAATTTGTTTTGATGCATGCCTTGCCTTGTGAGCCCTTTCCTGTTGTAGTAGCTGTTACTTCACCTTTGGGTGGGGGAATAGTGTCCGTAAGATTGGTTCGGAACTGTGATCTTCATTTTGGAGGTACCGTGATTATTTTCGATTGTATTGTGATTGGGTTGTCATATTTTGACTGTATTATCGATATAGATGCTTTGCCAAGTACAGGTCTACAGTTGACTGTTTTCTGAAAATAGTCCGTTTTAGACCGGAGATGGCAGAGGAGTGGAAATTTTTTGGTAAGGGTTCTCGATCCAGAATTCCTTTAATTTTTGTTTTGTCGATGACTCGTTTGCTACAGAAAGGAGCAGAGGGATTCGTGATCTATGCAGTGGATGTCCTGAAATCTAGCCCAAAATTGGTTGATATACCAGTGGTTAGAGAATTTGCTGACGTCTTTCCAGACGAGATTCCTGGATTGCCGCCTATTCGAGAGATCGAATTCATCATTGATTTATTGTCAGGTACTCAACCGATTTCCAAAGCTCCTTATCGTATGGCACCGGTCAAATTGAGAGAATTAAAAGAACAACTCAAGGATTTGATTGCCAAGAGATACATCAGACCTAGTGTTTCTCCTTGGAGTGCTCCTGTTCTCTTTGTGCGGAAGAAGGATGGTTCTATGCGGCTTTGTATTGATTACCGTCAACTGAATAAAGCGACGGTAAAGAACAGGTATCCTTTGCCTCGAATAGATGACCTTTTTGATCAACTGCAGGGTTCTTCTGTCTATTCGAAGATTTATCTGAGGTCGGGATATCATCAGCTGAGAGTGCGAGAGGAAGATATTACTAAGACTGCTTTCAGAACGAGGTATAGTCATTTCGAGTTTATAGTCATGCCGTCCGGTTTGTCTAACGCTCCAGCAGTTTTTATGGGTTTGATGAACCGTATCTTTCAGCGTTATTTGGATGAGTTTGTTATTATTTTCATCGATGATATTCTTATTTATTCAAAGAATCGTACTGACCATGCAGAGCACTTGAGGATCGTCTTGCAGTTTTTGCGGGCAGAACAGTTGTTTGCCAAGCTGTCTAAGTATGAGTTCTGGTTGGATTGAGTTTTATTTCTTGGTCAAATTATTTCAGGAGATGGGTTTTATGTCGATCCCAGTAAGATCGAAGCGGTTATGAATTGGCCTAGACCGACATCAGTGCCTGAGATCCGAAGCTTTATGGGTTTAGCTAGTCATTATCGCCGATTCATCAAGGGATTCTCATCTATTTCAAAGTCGATTATCCAGCTGACTCAGAAGAATGCGCCTTTTATCTGGACTTCAGATTGTGAGGTTAGTTTTGTTGATCTGAAGAAGAGACTGACCAGTGCTCCGATTCTATCTATTCCATCAGGTACTTGAGGTTTTACCATTTATTGCGATGATTCTCACCGAGGTTTGGGATGTATTCTTATGCATAGGAAGCATGTGATAGCTTATGCATCGAGGCAGCTGAAGCCGCACGAGACTCGTTATCCGATTCATGATCTTGAACTCGCTGAGATCGTATTTTCTTTGAAGATCTGGTGTCATTATCTTTATGATGAGTCTTTCGAGATCTTTTCTGATCATAAGAGCCTTAAGTATTTGTTTTCGCAGTCAGAACTGAATATGAGACAGAGAAGAAGGTTAGATTTGTTGAAGGATTTCGACTGTGAAATCAAATACTACCCGGAAAAGTCGAATGCAGCTGCAAATGCTTTAAGCCGAAAGCTTTGTTCTTTATCTATTTCTACTATCGGTGTTTCTCAGTTGATCGACGACTGTTGCACTTTTGATTTGGAGTTTGAAACAAATAGGAGGTCTATCAGAGTTTTTTCCATTCAAGTCGAGCCAGAGTTATTTGTGATGATCAAAGAAGCACAGAAGTTTTATCCAAGCATTCAAAATTCGGTAGAGAAAGTCAGATCTGGGCATCAGTCTGAATTTTAGGTCAGGGATGATGTTTTGTTTGTGAATAACCATATTGTTGTGCCTAATATTTTTGAGTTGAGATAGTGTATTCTTCGAGAGGCACATTGCAGTCGGTTCAGTGTGCATCCAGGTGGCCGGAAGATGTATAACGATCTGAAGAATTAGTTCTGGTGAAAAAAAATGAAGAGCGATGTTACAAGATTTGTATCGCGTTGTTTGAACTACCAGCAGGTGAAAGCCAAGAGGAAGCGACCGGGTGGTCTATTGCACAGTTTAGCTGTTCCTGAATGGAAGTGGGATCACATTTCGATGGATTTCGTCACGAAGCTACCGCGATTTGTTCGAGTATGCGATGCTATTTGGGTAGTGATCGACAGATTGACAAAGTCTGCTTGCTTTATTCCGTACAGGATGACGTATCGTCACGATCATATGGCTGAATTGTATGTTAGCAACATTGTGAGATTGCATGGTGTGCTGAAGTTGATGGTTTCAGACAGAGACCCTAGATTCACTTCATACTTTTGGCACAGTCTTCAAGCGGCACTTGGTACTCGATTGCATCTGAGTACAACATATCACCCTTAGACCGACGAACAGTCAGAGCGTACTATCCAGACTTTAGAGAATATGCTTCGAGCAGTAGTGCTAGACTTTGGCACTAGTTGGCAGGATTCCTTGCCTCTTGTCGAATTTTCTTACAACAACAGTTATCAAACGAGTATCGGTATGGCGCCTTTTGAGGCTTTGTACGGTAAGAAGTGCCGCTCTCCTTTGTTTTGGGACGATGTGTCCGAGTCATCTGATTTGGGACCGGATATGCTTAGAGTTATGGCAGAGCAAGTAAAGATCATTCAAATGATAATGAAGTCAGCTCAGGATAGGCAGGCGAATTATGTGAATATCAGACGCAT
This sequence comes from Henckelia pumila, assembly GCF_033568475.1. NCBI lineage: Eukaryota > Viridiplantae > Streptophyta > Magnoliopsida > Lamiales > Gesneriaceae > Henckelia > Henckelia pumila. The sequence goes on from NC_133123.1 coordinate 165,047,772, forward strand.
ACCTCTGATTTTCGATCAAGGAGACCGAGTATTCTTAAAGATTTCTCCTTTCAGAGGCACTATTAGATTTGGGAAGAGAGGGAAGTTATCTCATAGATTCATCGGACCGTATGAGATTCTCGAGAAGTTAGGCGATCTTGCCTACAAACTTGCACTTCCTCAATCTTTATCTGGTATTCACGAAGTCTTTCACGTCTCTATGTTGCGGAAATATAATCCAGATCCTTATCATATTCTTCAGCCTGACAAGGCCGAGCTTGACGAGACTCTGAGCTACTTTGAGCGACCGATTCAGATCCTTGACCGAAAGGAGAAGCAGCTCAGAACCAAGTCGATTCCTTTGGTGAAAGTTCAGTGGAGCCGTCACGGAGTCGAGGAAGCGACTTGGGAGATAGATTCTGATATGAGACAGCGGTTTCCAGAGTTATTCGGATGACGTGAGTTATTCTTACTGTCTTAGGTCCTTTATTCTATCTTATGTGATTGATTCTTATTGATTTCGAGGACGAAATCTCTTTTTAGAAGGGGAGAATTGTAACGCCCCAAATTTATCTTAATTGAGTTTATTTGAGATAATCGGAGATTATAGAATTCAAGAGCCGATTTGATTTTGATCGAGGTTTATTTTGCAATTTTCGGAATTTTCAGGGACTAAAGTGCAAAATTGAGATTTTATATATTATCTTGAGTCTTGACTTTGTTGAAAAACGGTGATCAGATCAATCAGAATTGATACCCGGTGCAGCGGAAGTTTTAAAATTTTATATTGAACGATTCCATATCATGGGTATCAAAACTTTACGATTAAATTGTGCGTGTAAAAATTAAATAACAATTAAATTTTTACCTTGAATCTCGAAACGAGATTATGGACACCAACAGATTACTCTGCTCTTGTTGTATATCCCAGGAACTGATGGACGAACAATTCTTCAATCAGGTCCACGAACAAAAGTTTAATCCCTCTGATAGATTGCACTAGAAAATCTATCAGAAGTTTCTACGAAGAGAATTAACGAATTTGATCCGTTAAACCAGACTGCAAATTCGAAATTCACAGGCTGGATTTCAGAGAGAAAACACAGAGGGGGGCGGCCACTCTAGGTCTCAAAAAAAACCCTAGTGTTCGAAATTATGAGCCTCTGTTATGTAATTTCTGTACTACAATAACTTATTTATAATGTGGGCTGCTAACAGCTTAGGGCCCATTAGTCATAAGTTCAAGCCTGACAAGCAAAGCCCGCATGTTCAGAAATTAATATAAAATTCATCGTGACTCAGATTGATAAACCAATTTCACCAATGTGCACAGAAACCATTTCTGCAACTTTTAAAGTCAAGATAAATTTTCTGAATCCGAATTCAGTGATTTCCAAAAATGCCCATCCATATGTCATTTTAGGAAATCTTACTCTTCTACTCTGATATAAGAAGTCCCACTTCTTTATTCACTAAATTTAACTCTTTAAATTTAATTATCTCAATGGGGATTAAAAATCCATTACTTGTGTGACCCTCAATGGTTCAAGGATACAGCTAGCCGTGGGCTCACAACTCCTTGTGACTCGGAACAACAATTTCCGACTTGCCCATCGAATCATGGTAAGAGCGCCTAGGAACATCGCCCCATGATTCCCTAGGTATCACTGATAGTGCCTGCAAGAACCAATAGATTTTGGTTAGCATACAGTACGGTCCCTTCATCCAAATATCCCGATCGAATCAACAACCATTGGTAAATCGAGATTCGTTCGAGATTCGATAACTATGCAATGCATCTTGAAGATCAAATAGTGACATCGCATGTACTACTAAGAAACCATTTCTTAAAACACATCATGTACTCTGGCCAGAGATTCGTCACACTAATATCTCCTCAGATTGCATAGGATATCCATACTAGCAAGTATGTGGTGAATCCTTGACAACAAAGCATCGACTCCTATATGTGTCGTAACTGTACCCAATCCCGACACCTGATGACCCCAATAGAGTCGGTAAACGAGTCAAAGTACAGTACTAGCATATAGAGTCTCAATGATGTTTCAAGTAGTAAGGACTAATGGTGTACAACCAAAACCGCGGACTTTATCCACTCGATAAGTGATAACCACTTGGAAAGCCCGGATAGGGTAGTTCAATCATTCATCGTATGAATATCCATTTGCATGCTTTGAACATCTCTATGTTCCATACCAATGAAACGTGGTACTCGGCATTGCAAATGCTAGTCTCAATCTCGAGCGATCCTTATCCTTATTAACGAACGGCTCAATCGACTAGGAACTGTTTAGAATATACAGTGACTATAAGATGTGTTTCATGATAGCCATCCCAATGTGCCACCACATCTTATATACACTATAGTATATTCAAGGTCTTCATCTAAACATCTTATAGTATGTCACAACATAATAATATGATAAAAGATAAAGTAAATGCCATTATAAAAGTGTAAATTATATTAAACAAAAGATTGTTTATACATAGAGTCATAAAAGCCCTTAGCCACAAGTTGGCTCACCGGGCACCCACTCTTTCAATCTCCCACTTGCCCTAAAGCCAACTAGTCATACTACGCAGTTCCATTGCTTCGCGATGTTTGTCAAATAATGGTCCTGGCAAGGGCTTAGTAAGTGGATCAGCGATATTGTCTGCAGAGGTCACTCTCTCGACAGTGATGTCTCCTCTTTCCACGATCTCCCGGATGATGTGGTATTTCCTCAGTACGTGTTTGGATCTTTGATGAGACCTTGGTTCCTTTGCCTGAGCAACGGCACCCGTGTTGTCATAGTACACCGGGACTGGACCAACAACTTCAGGAATAACGCCCAACTCTTGGACGAAATTCCTCATCCAAACGGCCTCTTTAGCAGCAGCTGATGCCGCAATGTATTCTGCCTCAGTGGTGGAATCCGCTGTGGTGTCCTGCTTGGAACTCTTCCAAGAGACAGCACCGCCATTGAGCATGAACACAAATCCAGAGGTTGACTTCGAGTCATCCACGTCACTTTGGAAGCTAGAGTCGGTATAGCCTTCCAATTTAAATTCTCTTCCTCCATATACCATGAACATATTCTTAGTCCTTCGTAAGTACTTAAGAATGTCCTTCACGGCTTTCCAATGCATTTGACCGGGATTAGCTTGATATCTGCTCGTGACACTCAGAGCAAATGCTACATCCGATCTGGTAGATATCATCCCATATATGATACTACCTATGGCTGACGCATATGGTACATGTGTAATTTTCTCTATCTCTTCATCAGTCTTGGGACACATGGACTTGGATAGAGAAACTCCATGACACATAGGTAGATGTCCTCTCTTGGAACCATCCATTGAAAACCTTTTCAATATAGTGTCGATGTAGGTTGCTTGAGTGAGTCCTATCATTCTCTTAGATCTATCTCTATAGATCTGTATCCCTAGAATATAGGATGCCTCACCCAAATCCTTCATCGAGAATCTACCTGATAACCATATCTTTGTTGACTGCAACATCCCTACGTCATTCCCAATAAGTAGGATGTCATCAACATAAAGTACTAAGAATGTCACAGCATCCTTAACTACTTTCTTGTACACGCACGGTTCCTCCGGGTTCTTGATGAAACCAAAATCCTTTATTGTTTCATCAAATTTCTGGTTCCAACTTCTTGATGCTTGTTTGAGACCATAGATTGATCTCTGAAGCTTGCATACCTTATGCTCGCTTCCCATGGATGTGTATCCCTCAGGCTGCGTCATATAGATCTCTTCCTTAATGTTTCTATTAAGAAATGTAGTCTTCACATCCATTTGCCATATCTCATAGTCATACCAAGCAGCTATGGCAATAAGGATTCTTATGGATTTGAACATTGCAACTGGTGAAAAGGTTTCATCATAGTCAACTCCTTGTCTTTGAGTATAACCTTTCGCCACCAATCGTGCCTTGTAGGTCAATACCTTACCATCAGGCCCAAGCTTTCTCTTGTAGATCCATTTACACCCTATTGGAACAATTCCATCGGGAGGATCTACTAAAGACCAAACTTGGTTTGTATGCATCGAATCTATTTCTGACTGCATAGCTTCAAGCCATAAATTTGAATCCGCATCAGAAATTGCTTCCTTGAAGTTTCTTGGATCACATCCAACGTCGGGTTCATCTTGATCCCCTTCAAGAAGAAGACCATATAGAATAGGAGGTCTAGAAGTCCTCTCGGATCTTCTAGGTATAGGCGTGTCCTCTGAAGATTCTTGAGGTATGGGATCATTATTTTGTATTTCGGGTTCTTCTCGAATTTCTTCGAGTTCCATCATCTCGCCTTTCTTATCCAATAAGAACTCCTTCTCCAAGAAGGTGGCATTCCTTGAAACAAACACTTTTGTTTCAGTAGGATGATAGAAATAATATCCGATTGAATTCTTTGGATACCCTACAAAATAACATAAGGTGGATCGACTATCCAACTTATCTCCCACTGTCTGCTTCACGTAAGCAGGACATCCCCAAATCCTCAAGTACGAATACTTAGGAGCTTTGCCATTCCATAACTCGTATGGTATTTTGTTCACTGCTTTAGTGTAGACGTTGTTCAACAACAACACCGCCGTTTCAAGCGCATAGCCCCAAAACGAAGGTGGGAGCTCAGTGAAGCTCATCATAGATCGAACCATGTCCAATAAAGTTCGATTGCGATGCTCCGAAACACCATTCAGTTGAGGTGTCATAGGAGGATTCCACTGAGAGAGAATCCCATTCTCTTTCAGATAGTCCAAAAACTTGGTACTCAAGTATTCTCCACCTCGATCCGATCGAAGTGCTTTAATACTTTTACCTAGTTTGTTTTCTACTTCAGCCTTGAATTCTTTGAACTTTTCAAATGCTTCAGACTTATATTTCATTAAATATAAATACCCATACCTTGAATAATCATCAGTAAAGGTAATGAAGTAGGTGTGGCCAAATTGAGTACCAATTCTAAATGGACCACAAACATCTGTATGGATCAAATCCAATAGATTTTGACTACGCTCAGGTTTCCCCTTGAATGGAGATTTAGTCATTTTTCCTTTCAGGCAGGATTCACAAGTAGGTAGAGAGTTAATATCAGACATATCAAACATGCCCTCTCCCACTAGCTTGTTCATCCTCCTTGAGGAAATATGACCTAGCCTAGCATGCCAAAGGTTTGCCGGGTTTTGACTATCGATTTTCCTTTTGTTCGTTGTTACCGGTTTATCAACATAATTTATTGGAACGTCTTTTAATTTTAAGTTATATAGATCGTTTTCAAGTTGTCCATTTCCAATCAAACATTCATTCTTGTAAATATTGCAAATCCCATTCACAAAATTGCAAGAAAAACCATCTCTATCAAGCATAGAAACAGAAATAATGTTTTTAATCAAGTCTGGAACAAATAAAACATCTCTTAAAAGTAATTTAAAATCGTTCTGCAAAATTAAATAAACGTCTCCCACAGCTTTGGCTTCAACTCTAGAACCATTTCCGAGCCTCAGCTAGGTCTCATCCATTCTAAGCTTGCGACTTCTTGTCATCACCTGCAAATCATTGCAAATGTGAGATCCAAATCCGGTATCCAATACCCAAGAAGTTATATTAAGTGAAACATTTATTTCAATATAAAACATACCCTTCGCAGTTCGCAACTGCTCTAGATATTCCTTGCAGTTACGTTTCCAATGACCGGGTTTCTTGCAGTGATGGCAAACATCCTTGGATTTTTCCATGTTTGAAGCCTTTGTCTTGTTCTTCTTCTCGGGTCCGGTTTTCTTGGGTGGGGCAGAACGTTTCTTACCCTTTGTACTTGGCCTCTTCTTAGCAGAAGAAGAGGAGCCCACCAAGAGAACCGGTTTATCCTTCTTTAAAGTGGCTTCATAAGTTACAAGCATATTGACCATCTCTTCAAGGGAGACCTCTATCTTGTTCATATTGAAATTCACCACAAAACCGTCAAACGATGAAGGAAGAGAGAGAAGTAATAAGTCCACATTGAGTTCATGCTCCAATACCAAATCAAGAGTTACCAACTTCTGAATGAGCCAAATCACGCGTACCCCATGATCACGGACCGAAGTCCCTTCACGCATGCGACACGTCATTAACTCTTTTACAGTAGCGAACCTTTCAGCTCTCGATTGAGCCCCAAAAAGTTCCTTGAGTTGCACGTGAATGTCAGCAGCATTCACGGTATCCTCAAATCGCCTCTGGAGTTCATCAGACATCGAAGCTTGCATATAGCATTTGGCCTTGATATCATGGTCCCACCATATATCAAGTTTGGCCAACTCTTCCGGACTTATATCAGCTGGTGCTTCCTTCGGAGGAGATTTTTCTAACACGTAGAGCATCTTCTCCGAGGTCAAGAAAATCTTCAACTTACGGAACCATTCCGTATAGTTTGCGCCAGTCAGTTTATTTTGTTCGAGAATAGAGAATAGTGGATTACGCGAATTCATCTTAATGAAATACTGAAAAGAAACAGACAATAATCAGTGATTGTTTAATTAATTTACTAAGACATAAAATAGGCGAAATTTATTTTATGAATCTCACTCCCACTATTTTAACGATTTCACTACCCTTTAGTGAAAACGAGAAACATTTTCTTTAGTGGGAACATGGAGTCCAATTGACAAACTATAGTCCCGAATAATATCAGCCAACCATAATTTTCAAAAGGTAGAGCCCAATTGCTTCCAAAGCAACCTCCACGTTTTTACCTCATGTCCAATAAGGGCCCAATAATATGACGCCGTTTATTGTGACACGTCAAGATTACCCATCAATATTAAGTTGTGATGGACGGTCGCCATGTGGATCCCCAATAATATGAGCAAATCTCATGGGAGTTCCACCCAACTTACAACATGTGTCGATCCAATGTACAGCTTTCCGACGAACGGGCCCCCCCAATAATATGAGCCGGACCATATCCGCAGGTAGCATCTCATACATTGATCGTTGATGGAAGGTATGAACATTTAAACAATATTTAAATTCCCTTTATTTATCTTGATATCAATTTTAAATCATATTTAAAATGAGGGATTTTTAATTTTGAAAATTTGTCTCATCATTTAAAATTTGTATGCTTGCGGGATTCATACAATTTAGTCTAAACATGCATACAACGATAATATCATATATTATATTTTAGGATGATCGATTCCATTACTAATCGACCCGTGGTTGCCAATCACGAGTCTAAGTCCAATCCTAGGTGATATGCAAGTATGCAATGCAATCCTATTACATTGTGCTTCCAATTTACATTTCTTCAGTCTTTATCATTGCTTGCTGGTCCCACCTCCATCTTCAAAAACTCCCACTATTTCTAGTGTATTTACAATAAATAACTATGACAAGTAGGGGATACATTTTAAGGGGTGGAAACAGGCCATAAACCATGCCCACTTTTATTACATATGACAATTCATATTGGGCCATAAACCAGGCCCATTAATAAATTCAACAACAATAAAAACAAATGTAAATTCCCTAACATACACCTACAAAATTGGTCATGGCAATCGATCATCCTTATCCAATAATATTTAATTCAAAATTAATTTATTGGATAACATGCAATGGCAATTAAATTAAAAAGGATAAAATCATATTCCATATATAAAATCTTATTTTACATACAAAATCATATTTTATCTTTTTATCAAATAAAATCATATTTTACATATAAAATCCAATTTTATATATAAAATCATATTTTACTCAATATTTCCATAAGATCATATCTTATCATCAATTGTACCAAAAATAATTAATTTCATAAAATCTGATTTAACGGATAAAATCTATAAATTTTCCAAAAATTCAAATTTATCCATAAATCAATTTTAAAATTTTCGGACTCGAACAATTCGATCCGACGCCTCGTGGACCAATCAAAAACAATTTTCGATCGGACCAAAATAGAATTTTAACATATTAAAATTTTAATTAAAAAATTAAAAATAAATTTTCCCGGGCCGCCCGGGACGATCCCGGGCTGCCCGCGCCCCAAAAGGGGCTCGGGCCGGGCAGCCCGTCGCTGCCCCTTGGGCAGCGACGATCGCTGCCCTGCGCAGCGCCCAGCGTTGCGCTGGGCAGCGTCGTGCCCTTCCCTGGGCAGCGATCCAATCGCTGCCTGTGTTTTGACCGTCGAAAAATTTAATTTTAAAATTTGTTTTGTTTCAAAAACCGAGGCTTAAAATTTTTTGTACAATTGATTAATTTAATCGCTTGATCTGAGCAACCTGGCTCTGATACCACTGTTGGAAAACGGTGATCAGATCAATCAGAATTGATACCCGGTGCAGCGGAAGTTTTAAAATTTTATATGGAACGATTCCATATCATGGATATCAAAACTTTACGATTAAATTGTGCGTGTAAAAATTAAATAACAATTAAATTTTTATCTTGAATCTCGAAACGAGATTATGGACACCAACAGATTACTCTGCTCTTGTTGTATATCCCAGGAACTGATGGACGAACAATTCTTCAATCAGGTCCACGAACAGAAGTTTAATCCCTCTGATAGATTGCACTAGAAAATCTATCAGAAGTTTCTACGAAGAGAATTAACGAATTTGATCCGTTAAACCAGACTGCAAATTCGAAATTCACAGGCTGGATTTCAGAGAGAAAACACAGAGGGGGGCGGCCACTCTAGGTCTCAAAAAACCCTAGTGTTCGAAATTATGAGCCTCTGTTATGTAATTTTTGTACTGCAATAACTTATTTATAATGTGGACTGCTAACAGCTTAGGACCCATTAGTCATAAGTTCAATCCTGACAAGCAAAGCCCGCATGTTCAGAAATTAATATAAAATTCATCGTGACTCAGATTGATAAACCAATTTCACCAATGTGCACAGAAACCATTTCTGCAACTTTTAAAGTCAAGAAAAATTTTCTGAATCCGAATTCAGTGATTTCCAAAAATGCCCATCCATATGTCATTTTAGGAAATCTTACTCTTCTACTCTGATATAAGAAGTCCCACTTCTTTATTCACTAAATTTAACTCTTTAAATTTAATTATCTCAACGGGGATTAAAAATCCATTACTTGTGTGACCTTCAATGGTTCAGGGATACAGCTAGCCGTGGGCTCACAACTCCTTGTGACTCGGAACAACAATTTCTGACTTGCCTATCGAATCATGGTAAGAGCGCCTAGCAACATCGCCCCATAATTCCCTAGGTATCACTGATAGTGCCTGCAAGAACCAATAGATTTTGGTTAGCGTACAGTATGGTCCCTTCATCCAAATATCCCGATCGAATCAACAACCATTGGTAAATCGAGAGTCGTTCGAGATTCGATAACTATGCAATGCATCTTGAAGATCAAATAGTGACATCGCATGTACTACTAAGAAACCATTTCTTAAAACACATCATGTACTCTGGCCAGAGATTCGTCACACTAATATCTCCTCAGATTGCATAGGATATCCATACTAGCAAGTATGTGGTGAATCCTTGACAACAAAGCATCGACTCCTATATGTGTCGTAACTGTACCCAATCCCGACACCTGATGACCCCAATAGAGTCGGTAAACGAGTCAAAGTACAGTACTAGCATATAGAGTCTCAATGATGTTTCAAGTAGTAAGGACTAATGGTGTACAACCAAAACCGCGGACTTTATTCACTCGATAAGTGATAACCACTTGGAAAGTCCGGATAGGGTAGTTCAATCATTCATCGTATGAATATCCATTTGCATGCTTTGAACATCTCTATGTTCCATACCAATGAAACGTGGTACTCGGCATCGCAAATGCTAGTCTCAATCTCGAGCGATCCTTATCCTTATTAACGGACGGCTCAATCGACTAGGAACTGTTTAGAATATACAGTGACTATAAGATGTGTTTCATGATAGCCATCCCCATGTGCCACCACATCTTACATACACTATAGTATATTCAAGGTCTTCATCTAAACATCTTATAGTATGTCACAACATAATAATATGATAAAAGATAAAGTAAATGCCATTATAAAAGTGTAAATTATATTAAACAAAAGATTGTTTATACATAGAATCATAAAAGCCCTTAGCCACAAGTTGGCTCACCGGGCACCCACTCTTTCAGACTTGGTCTTCTTCACTCCTCCTCCTCCTCCAACACTCCATCCACCATTTTATAAGGGATAAACGCTTCTTCAAGCTTTTCTTCTTTGTTTTCTGATCGATCCGTCCGTTAGAATTTAATTTTGAAGGCAGATTCGTGATACCGGCAACGAGAAATTTGTTCTATTGTAAGTATTTGTCCGATCAGTTATACTTCAATTTAAAGATGTTGTTAGAATCAAATGAGTTTTGGTTATGATGTTCTTGATCTAGCTCTTATCATTTATTCTCAGTCGATTTTGAAAAAGAGTGTCGTTCGGAATTGTTATGATTTTTGAAAGCCTATTTCAAAACGTGGAGTTTTGTGATGTGTTGGATTTGAATCAATATTGTTTTTTTGGTATTGGTTTGAGTTGATTTAGATATTATACTGCTGTCTGTGTTTCCGATTTGATCAGAATATAACGGTTATGCCGCCGATTTGAGTTTTGAGATTTTGATTCGTTTGAATTTTCAAACCATTGGCAGTTGGGTTTGATTGTAATTATTGAACTCTTTTTGCCTTCGTACAAATTCATTTGAAGTTGGTTGAGCCCAAAGTTTGCAAAAGTTGATCGTCGAAGAGTTAGACGAAGAGCGGTAAAGAGTTTTACCTTGAGCATTTGTTTTAGTGGTTGTATGGATTTTGATATAACCTCTTTGTAGCGTATCCAGAGTTGGAGCTTTTGAATCGAAAGGTACAAGTAGACATCGTTTAAGCGGGATAGAACACTCAAGACAGATGATTCTTGAGTTTCTCTTAAATCACATACTTGCATCAATACTTGTTGTAGAATGGGGAACTTTTATTTTGTGATTTAACTCTTGTTATTAATTGAATTATGGTTTAATGCTTTGTGTTTTCTATATGCATTCATCTCGAGCCTAAATCTTTGATTTCAACGGGATGTACGACCCTTTTTGTTAGACGATTTGGGGGCTATAATCGAGTGGCCTGGGTTGTAGAAGTCACCTAGTGTCAGCATACTCCTTGTAGTCGCACCAAAGTCTAGAGGATGGAGACACGTGACACCACCTCGATCGGGAGAGTCGGTGAGTTGTTACGTGATCTCATCCTCGGGATCCCAAAAAAAGGCAGAATTTTCTTGATTATCAGAGGTGATATCCCGATTTTAAAGACATGCATTTCATTCGTATTAACATGAATATGTTGTATTTATTTCATGTTATTGAGATATTACTTGTTATTGCATGTTATGTTGCTTTTATTGGAAATATCATTCTCACCGGAGTTATCCGACTGTTGCTTTGTTTTGTATGTGTACTAATGAAACTTAAAATTTTTAATTATTTATATGTTAAAAAGTGTGTTTTAAAATTAAAGTTTCATTAAAATTATGAATTTGTATTATTTTAGTGTTATGTGTTTATATTTAAATATTTTACTAAAAATGTTGTATTTTATGTTTTGCGTAGGTTTGGTAAAAATAATATTACTTAAGCTACAAAGGTCATATTGGAGTAATTTCAAATCCTGTAGAATCACAAAAGAGGTATCTTCAACTTTGTAGAAGACAAGAAATTCCAAAAATCTCATTAAGATGATCGAAATTATCAAACATAAAAATGGAGACAGATTTACTTTTACTATGACCAGCTTGTAGTAAAAATATCATAACTATTTCACCTTTTACCCAAAAGAGGTGAATTATATGTCCAAACACATCTGCACAAAATTTTCTACGTATTCGATGTTGAATAAAAAGGCTGAATCGGTGGTATAAGGCATCAAACATGCCAATTAATGTTGGTTCATGGTATTGACATTCAAGGAGACAAGCACCCACCAACTTTACTATTCCACATTTAATGAGTCTTGGACTCTTTCTCTCATTTGGCCTGTAAATAGATATGTTGTATAAGCTTTGAAGTGTGCAAAAGTGTAGAGAAATTCCTCACTTGTAAAATAAATATTGTGTGTGTAAGAATAAGAGTTTGAGTGTGCATATTTCTCCAAGTTTAAGTATGAAATTTCTTTTATCCTTACTCTTGAGTCTTATGTTCATGGAAAGCTAAATTCTTTTATGTCAAGGTGAAAAGGTTTCATTGTTGGTCAAAGTAAGATTGTTTATATTTTTTATATTCTTTCCTTTTCTATTTTTATTTTTACTAATTGATCTTTATTTGTAGGTATAATTTGGATGATTTAGTGTTATCTATTTACATCAAATACTTGGTACCTTGAATGTGGTTACCTTGATTTGTTGTCTAATATGATACAATAAATACTACAATAATTATATACTATAAATATATGTATCAATTTATAATAAAGTCATATATATTATTTAGACAATAGCGTGGCTCTGCCAGTTGTTCTAAATAATATATTGTGATTTGATCTAACATTTACTTTTCCGCAACTAACATTTACTTTCCGCAACTAACATTTACTTTGCTCGCATCTAAAATTTACTTTTCCGTAACTAACATTTACTTTCTCGCATCTAACATTAAAAAGTCATATATTTTATTTAGACAATAGTGTGGCTCTGCCGGTTGTTCTAAATGAAATATTGTGATTTGATCTAACATTTACTTTTATGTCAATTTATATTTATGCATTTATATATATATTATGGGTACCATGTATTAAATATCGGTTAATCTAATATTAATATAGCGGGAACTATATTATATGATATATTTATTTAAATATTTAATTGTTCTTTTTATGTTTATATTTATGCATTTATATATATATTATGGGTTTCATATATTAAATATCGGTTAATTTGATATTAATATAGTGGGAACTATATTATATGATATATTTGTTTAAATATTTAAGTGTTCTCTTATGTTTATTTTTATTTTAGTTTTTTTTTATTTATTTTAAGCAATCTTAAATAAACCAACAATAAACCTTTGAAACCTTGACAATTTTATAATTTGTGTATTTGAAGTTTTATATTAATATTTTCATCTATAATATATCATTGCTAAAATTAAACTTACAACATCCTCTCCGTGGATCGATCTCGTACTCACGAGTATATTACTTGCAGACAACCTACACTTGGGTGAATTACAATTTAAGTTGTAGCAAGTTTTTGGCGCCGTTGCTAGGGAGGTATAAATTATGTTTAATTTATGATATTTATGTTATTTATGTAAATAGTATATTTCTTTTAATTTTATGATTGTTTGGAGTTGTAAAAAAAGTAGTAGACTTGTTCGAGTATCTGAAAATATTTTACACATGGGGGATAATTCTAATAATCAAGATGATAATAATAATAATAATCAAGAACATGAACAACCAAGAACACTTAGGTACCATATGAATCCAATAAGAAGTAGTACACCATCTTGTTTAGTTTTTCCTCCCGATGCATCTAATTTCAATTTTAAACCTCAAATCATTCAACTTTTACCAAATTTTCATGGCCTAGATTGTGAAAATCCATATTTTCATTTAAGAGAATTTGAGTAGGTTTGCAACACTTATAATGATCAAAATTGTAGCATGGATATTGTTCGATTAAAGCTTTTTTCTTTTTCTTTAAAAGATAAAGCTAAAACATGGTTGCAAAATTTGAGATCAAGTTCAATAAGATCATGGGAAGATGCAACAACAATTTCATAAAAAGTTTTTTCCTTCCCATAGAACAAACTCTTTTAAAAGACAAATTACAACTTTTACTCAAAAACAAGGAGAAACATTTTATCAATGTTGGGATAGATATAAAGAGTTACTTAATACATGCCCACATCATGGTTTTGAAATATGGAGGATAGTTTCTCACTTTTATGAAGGTTTAATACTTAAAGATAGGCATATGATAGAATTCATGTGTAATGAAACTTTTGAATATAAAAACCCAAATGAAGCTATGGAATATTTGGAGTCATTAGCAGAAAATGCTCAAAATTGGGATAATATAGGCTCAATTGAACCACCAAGTAAAACCAATAATTCAACAAATGGGGTTGGTATTTATCATCCTAAAGATGATGTAGATATTCAAGCTAAACTTGCATCTTTAGCAAGAAAAATCGAGTGATTAGAAATGAAAAAAAGTGGTCAATTAAAAAGTATTCAAGAAATTTTTTGTCATATATGTGATACACATGATCATCTTACAAAAAATTGTCCTACTTTACCTTCATTTAAATAATATCTCCATAAACAAGCCAATTATGTTAACAATTTTAAAAAACCAAAATTAGATCCTTTTTCACAAACATATAATCCTGTTTGGAGAAATCATCCAAATTTTAGTTGGAGGAACGATAATAATGCACAACCTTCACAAAAACATTTTCAAAATAACCAAAATCATCAAGGTTATGTTCCTTATATCCCTCCTTCAAGAAAACATTTTGAAGATGAAATTCATGCATACATTCAAAAGCAAGAGTCTATCAATATACAAAACATTCAATCTATGAATGATTTGAAAGAAACTCTTGCAAAATTTGCATCTGCACTTAATATTCATGAAAAAGGAAAATTTCCATCTCAACCACAACCTAATCCTAAAAATCAAAATCAAGATAAGTTTGATCAAGTAAAATCTGTTATTACTCTTAGAAGAGGAAAAATAGTTAATGATCCATATAGTGATGAAAACAAAGATCAGTTAAACTCAAAGAGTAAGGATTCAAATCCTGATACTTTTGAGAAAGATGATACTTTGAGTCCTAAAAATAAGAAAGTTGATGATAAATTATCTGAAATAATGAGCGAGTCAAATAAACCTCTTCCTTTTCCACATTCATTAGTAAATAATAAAAAACAAAAAAATGATTCTGATATTTATGAAGTTTTTAAACAAGTAAAAATAAATATTCCATTATTAGATGCTATTAAAAAAGTACCTTTTTATGCAAAGTTTTTAAAAGATTTATGTACTGTGAAAAGACAATTGCATGTAAAGAAGAAAACATTCTTAACTGAACAAGTAAGTTCTATCATTCAAAATAATTCTACTTTGAAATATAAAGATCCTGGTTGTCCAATAATTTCATGTATTATTGGAAAAAAATAAAATTAAAAAATCTTTGTTAGATTTGGGAGCAAGTTTGAATTTAATTCCTTATTCAGTTTATGATGTACGAGCCAAGAAAGGAAATTTTATCAGTTCGAGTCAAGACGTGTTGGGCTGACTGTGTTTTAGTAGCCGACACACGTTACGTATTGAATTTTGATTATTGCACTCAACCACCACTTACCCCATCATCAATTGCATGTCTCCTTGACCTATTCATTCCTTCACTTCACGTTCCCTTCATCACTTTCTGCTTCCTTCTTCTTCTTCTTTGGTTCATCAACCGATTTATTCAAGATCTTTACCATCCAAGTTCCAAATCTCGTTCGTGTCGTGGTTAGCTCGTTGCCAAAAATCCGGATCAACTCAATCTCCATTTTAAGGCAAGTTTTTAAAGAATTTTTAAACCACCATTCAAAAATATATCTATTTTGATAAGAAATTATGTGTGTTGATGAGTTTTGTGCATGATTTTAAAGATTTGAGAAGCATAAAAGCATGATGTTTATGATATCGTGATATGTAAGTTGTTCTTGATAAATTCTTGATAAATGATGTGTTTTGATGGATTCTTATGGGTTAGAGTTGAAAAAGGAATGATTTCGAAAGTATGTGTTGAATTTGAAGTGTTGAATTAGTTTGAGTTAAAGTTTTGAATTATTACATGCGTTGGGTTGTTTCGGATTAGCGACACTCGTCACGATTTTGAGGATCAAGACTAGTTTACTAATCCAAATGAGATGAGACTTACTTTATATGAAACCTAGTTTAAATGTCTACAACTTTTGTGTTTTGAGTTTTGTCAAAATCATTTTAAAACATTGGTCAAAATCGCCCCAAATGGTGTCGAGTGTTTTGAATTCCCGGTAGTGGCACATCTAGGGAGAATGCGCATAACGTTTTACTGAAAACTCCAATTGAGGTGAGGTGTTCGGCGTTATCAACCCAAGCTCAAGAGCTACAACTTTCATGTTTACCACTTTCGGACTGCAAAATAGAGTTTCAGAGCGAGCAAGAAGACCCATTTGTGCAGTTGATGCGCGCCCGCGCTGAGAAGTGGAGCGGCCGTGCCGGACCTTCGAAATTTAAGTTTTTTTTATGTTATTTTAGGGTCTTAATTTCATGTTTATGATCTTTTAAGGCTTATAAAATATTTTAAAGACTTCCTATGCAAAAATTTCAAGCTTAAAGGTCAAGAACGGAGAGAACGACTTATGTGGACCGATTACGTTATGTGATGCATGTACAAGTTTAAGTTTCATTCATGAAACCTATGTTCAGTATGAAAGTATGATTTTTAATCATCTATGACATGTATAAAATTATTGAGTAAAGTTTTATGTTCATGAAGTTATAGTTATGACGGAAATTATGATGTTTCAATGATGCTTCACAATGAATGACATGTTATGATAACACAATGAAAAGATGATGGAATGATGTGATGAATGATGTATAATGAAGCATAAAGGAATTTGATGTCTTATGTGTCTTTGTGGTGGCAAATACGAAATTGGTACTTCGGGATGGGCATCGGAGGGACCTTTCCAAATCTACGGGACTGGCACTTCGGGATAAGCTCCGGAGGGGCCTTTCCAATTATGAGTTAAGCTATGGAAAGACACGGGACTGGCACTTTGGGATAGGCTCCGGAGGGGCCTTTCCAATTACTTGTTGATCAACATGAATGATGAGATCAGGCCTATCAGATGGTTGCCACAAATTTCACATAATTCGTCAATTAAGAATGAGTTTATGTTCATGTTCATGTTTATATTACGTCATATTATATTCAAAAGAAATTTTAAAACTCATGATTTTTATTTCATATTCTTGCTGAGTCTTTAGACTCACTATACTTGAATGGTGCAGGTAATGAGGATGGCAATTATGCATATGTCGATGAGTTTGATTTTGGACATGAGGAGGAGCCAAGAGTCGAGCCGGCGAGAGATGCATGAGTGTGTTTGTGTTGAATGTAAGGAAACTGAATATTATTATGTTTGAGTAAAGAAAACAAGTTTTATATTTGGAATTATCGTGACTTGGTTTGTAAACTATTCGAAATATTTTAAGTAAGGTTGGATGTATGCATACATCTTTCAAAAATGCTCTTTTCCGCGTTTATGTTAAAGTCATATTAGTTGAGTAATATCCTCATCGGTTGAGGGTGTTACAGTTTGGTATCAGAGCAGTTCGCTCTGGGTCTTCTTTTAGACACTCTCATGCATATTCGCCACGACTCCAACATTTTGTCTTTATTTCTGTATGTTATGAGTTTTATGTGATTATGTGCATGCTAATGTGATGAGTTATATGTATACTGATGCGATCATGGATAGTTCGCATGTTGATCAAGTGGCTAAGGATCCGTTGGAGATACCACAAGGACCAGTTACGAGAGGCCGAGCTCAGAAGTTTAAGGAAGCACTTCAATCCTTGATATTGAAGTCATACGAGGACGTTGGATTTCTTGATATTCAGTTTGGAGGATGTTCTAATCTTATTGAGGTCAAAGGAGGTCAAGAAAGTGAAGAAATTGAAGACCAAGCTCGAAGCTGCGGCGCGCCCGTGCCTGGAATCCGCGCGTCCGCGCCTTCGATTAGCGAACCAACGGCGCGCCCGCGCGTCCGGATATCAAATTGACGAAGTGTTGCGAACTCTCGGCGCGCCCACGCCGTGTCCTACGCAACTGCGACGCGCCTGCACCAAGCCCTAGCGCGCCCGCCCCGACATATTTTACACACACCGAAGGTGTTTGTGTGTGTGCGAGATATTATTCTTATTTTGATATTTTATGCTATTTTTAAGTTTTTTTATTCCTACTAGGAAACTTTAGGAGATATCTTTGATATATTTTTGTTTTATTTTGTATTATCTTTCAATATTTTGGGTTGTAATATAAATACTACAACATTCATTATTTTTAGAGAACAATTAAGATTTTCAGATTATTGATTATTCAATACAAAATTCTCTCTAGAATTTTATCAAAGCTTTTGCTTTACCCCAAAATCAAACTTATCAAAGTTCATAACTTTGTGGCGTTTGTCAGTCGATTTTCAATTGGATTGTCAAAGACAGGTTCTTTTAAAGGTCTAATTGAATTATTGATTGTTTTCTATCGTGATTCTTTGTTGCTAGTAATAGGTTCAACTAGAGGTAGAGATCCAAATCTGTTACTTGTTTCAAATTCGGGACAAAAATCTTTGAATTATTTTGTTATCGAATTGAGGTGCGATTCGTTGTAATCGTGTTGCCTTTCATACATAAGATTCACATCATTTGGTATCAAATCTTAAGGTTTTGATTCAAGTAAGTCGTATCCTTCTTTAATCCATATTCTTTCTTCGTTCTTCGTTCATCTTTCCTTGTTTTTCGTTCTTCATCTCACTCATCTCAAATTTTTGTTCCATTCTTTCAAACTTTTTATCCAAGTCTCGTGTTTTGTGCTACAAGTTATAAATTAAAAAAAAAAAGAAAAAAAAATTCGAAAATTAAAAAAATAAAAAATAAAAAAAGGAAGCAAAATAACTTGTGGTCATAATTTCTTGTGTCTTGTGAGTCTTGGGTGCCAAGTCTATTTCAATCTTCATAAAGTCAATTTCTTGTTTTTTGTGCAATCTACGTGAGTCTATTGACAAGTGTTTACAAGTTTTGAACTTGTGAGTTTGATGTTTAAAATCACAAACCATAAGCTATTCCATAAATTTTGAGTGGAAAGAAAATGAGTGTTTGAGTGATTCGTTTGGAGTGAACTGTGAGAACTTTTGTGAGAAATTTTATTACTAACCTTTTTCTTGCAGGTACCATGAATCCTAATAAAGATGCTAGTGAAAGTGTGAACCAAAGAATTTCCAAGGTTCAAATGGAGGCGTTGATGGGGCAATTTACTAAGGTGATGAGGTCGGAGTTGGAGCCTCTTCATGAGCGGATGAGTAAATTGGAGGAGAGTAGTGGTAGTGAAAAAAAAAATAAAGATAGGAAGGGGAATGATTTTGAAGGTGATGAGGAGAGTTTTGATGAGAATTGGGATGGGGAGAGAAGAGTACATGGGGGTAGACATAGGCGAAAAGCGGTACGTGAAAAATATACGGAGGGCAGTAAGGAGGATGGAAATATTAGTAGTATTAAGATGAAAATTCCAGCGTTTCATGGGAAATCTGACCCGGAGGCGTATTTGGAATGGGAGAAGCGTGTGGAGTTTGTGTTTGATTGCCATCACTATTCTGACCTTAAGAAAGTGAGGTTGACAGTGGTTGAGTTTGTAGACTATGCGTTAATCTGGTGGGATCAATTAGTGACCACTAGAAGGAGGTGTGGAGAGCCACCTATTGAGACGTGGGAGGAGATGAAGCGTGTCATGAAGAAGCGGTTTGTACCTAACTATTATTATCGTGATATGTACATGCGTTTACAAACTCTGAAGCAAGGTCCAAGAAGCGTGGAGGATTACTACAAGGAGTTGGAAACCACGATGATCCGGACCAATATTGAGGAGGATAATGAAGCTACAATGGCCAGATTTTTGTGTGGTTTGAATAGAGAGATCCAAGATCAAGTTGAACTTCGCCACTGTTTTGATTTGGATGAGATGGTACAGACGGCCATGAAGGTGGAGCAGCAGCTCAAGAGGAGAGGAGTTGGTCGATTTTCTACAGGTGGAGGATCGTCGACTTCTTGGCGTCCAAACGTTGCAAAACGGGAGGACAACAAGCCGGTGTCCAAGCCGCAATTTGATAGGAAGGTGATACATGACGGTTTTAAAAAACGTTATTCTTTTACCTTGAAAAAAGAGCCTATTGTATTGTTACCTATGACTCCAAAGCAAGTGTTGGAGGACCATTTGAAAAAGAAAAAGAAAGAAGAGGCGGAAAAAAAGAGTGAACAAAAAAGTGCGATGACCTTAGAAAAAAAGATTGAGAGAGAAAAAGATGAAAAAAAAATTGAGAGGAAAGAGGCCGATAAAAAAATATGTATGGCCCAAAAGAGTGAGTTGCGAGAGATTTTACATGTGCATACTCTATTTGTGTTGATTTTCAATAAGGAGATTCTCCTTAACACAAGTGATATAGCCGGAAATCTTTCGAGCAATGTTGTTTCTCTTTTACAGGAATTTGAAAATTTATTTCCAGAGGATTTGCCTCAAGGATTACCACCTTTGAGGGGGATTGAGCATCAAATTAACCTTGTGCCAGGAAGTGCTTTGCCGAATCATCCAGCTTATAGGAGTAACCCGGAGGAAACAAAAGAACTACAAAGGCAGGTAAGTGAACTTCTCGAAAAGGGATTTGTGCGTGAGTCTATGTCTCCTTGTGCAGTACCTGTTTTGTTAGTTCCTAAAAAAGACGGTTCATGGAGAATGTGTGTGGATTGTAGAGCCATTAACAATATTACCATCAAGTATAGGCATCCTATTCCTAGACTAGATGATATGTTGGATGAGTTGCATGGTTCTAGCGTTTTTAGTAAAATTGATTTAAAAAGTGGTTACCATCAAATTAGGATGAGAGAAGGTGATGAGTGGAAAACTGCTTTTAAAACCAAATATGGCTTGTATGAGTGGTTGGTTATGCCCTTTGGATTAAATAATGCACCTAGCACTTTTATGAGATTGATGAATCATGTATTGCGTGCATATATTGGGAAGTTTGTTGTGGTTTATTTTGATGATATCTTGGTGTATAGCAAGAATTTGAATGAACATGTGGAACACTTGAGAATTGTGCTAATCACACTAAAAGCTGAACATTTGTATGCCAACTTGAAGAAGTGTGTGTTTTGTACAAAAGAACTAGTGTTTCTTGGCTTTGTTGTGAGTTCCCAAGGTGTCAGAGTTGATGAGGACAAGGTAAGTGCAATTCGAGATTGGCTAACGCCTACTTCTATTGGTCAAGTTCGAAGTTTTCATGGTCTTGCAAGTTTCTATAGTAGATTTGTGAAAGATTTCAGCACTTTGGCGGCCCCTATGACTGCGGTGATCAAGAAGAACGTTCCATTCCATTGGGGCAAGGAGCAAGAGAAGTCTTTTGAAATTATTAAGCAAAAGTTAATTAATGCTCCTTTACTTGTATTACCCAATTTTTCTAATACTTTTGAAATTGAATGTGATGCGTCAGGTGTAGGAATTGGCGGAGTCTTGATGCAAGGTGGAAGACCAATTGCATACTTTAGTGAGAAGCTAAATGGAGCAGCGTTGAATTATCCTACATACGACAAGGAGTTCTATACCTTGGTTCGTGTGCTTGAAACGTGGTAGCATTATTTGACGCCAAAAGAATTTGTGATTCATACGGATCATGAGTCTTTGAAGCATCTCAAAGGACAACAAAAGCTGAACAAGAGACATGCTAATTGGGTGGCATTTGTAGAGACTTTTCCCTATATTATCAAGTACAAGCAAGGGAAGGAAAATGTGGTAGCAGATGCTCTATCACGAAGGTATGTGCTTTTATCTACTCTAGATTCTAAATTCTTAGGGTTTGAGTATGTGAAGGAGTTATATACTAGTGATCTCGATTTTGGTAAGATATATGCGTCATGTTTGCATGGTCCAAAAGATAAATTCTTCATGCATGATGGGTATTTGTTTAAGGAGGATAAGTTGTGTGTTCCTAAGTCGTCTATTCGTGAATTACTTGTTAGGGAATCACATGGGGGTGGTTTAATGGGACATTTTGGTGTGGCTAAAACTTATGAAACTTTGCATAAACATTTTTATTGGCCACATATGAAGCATGATGTTGAGAAAATTTGCGAAAAATGTGTGACTTGTAGGAAGGAAAAATCTAGACAACAACCACATGGTTTGTATACTCCACTTCCTGTTCCTAGTGAACGGTGGGTAGATATTTCTATAGATTTTGTTTTATGACTACCGAGGTCTAAGAAGGGGAGGGATTCAATTTTTTTTGTGGTTGATAGATTTTCTAAGATGACTCATTTTATTGCGTGTCATAAATCTGATGATGCATCTCATGTTTCGGACTTGTTTTTCAATGAAATTGTGTAACGCCCCAAAATATATTTACCGAATTAATTAGCAATTGAAATAATTATTGAGTTGAAGAAATAATTATTATTGATAATGAGATTATAGAGTGTATTTACAAATACACGTGTCATTTAATCAATGAATTTGATTATTTTTTTTAGAGATTTCCAATATTTGGCATTTTGGGATTAATTATTGAGATATTGAAATAAAAATAATTATTTATGCCAGATAACTTAATTTGGAAGAATATTTGACCGAGTGGACTGGTCAGAGTCTAAATTGGATTTAGTATTTAATTGGGAAAATTTTAAGTCCAATTGACTGGTCAAAGCCAATAATTTCAGAAATGGTATTAATTGATGTTGGGTGTGTGTATCAGAAAATATCATATTGGAGATTAATTTTACCATTTGAGTATCTAATAAATTGGTCCGGATCAGGAAATTATCGGGTTACTATAAATAGAAAACAAAGCGCGATGGGCATCATAAAAGCAATTACAGAGTTTTGATTTTTTCTCCAATTTTCGTATTCACTATAGCAGTCCCACGTTTTCAATTGCTGACTGTTCACCGGAGCTCCGATCAAATATCCGATCGGTCACTTAGTAGCCAACATCAAGAAGAAGCTATTGGTGTAAATAAATCGACAATCCAACGGTTGGATCGTCGGGAAATCGAGTTAGAACAGATGGGTTCTGCATAGAATTTGGTTTCGCTATAGCAGTCCACATTTTTTATTTTTACGGCCATTCACCGGAGCTTCGATCGAAGATCCGAACGGTGAAGTTTTAGCTAAGATCAAGATGAATCTATTAGTATAAAGAAATCAAAGATCCGACGGTTGGATCATCGGAAAATCGACAAAGAACAAATTCAATCTGCACAGATTTTCGCAGGTACTGTTCATCGTCTTCTTCGTCGGAAATTTCGCGATTGGAGCTCGTTTTTGTTAGTTTTTGAGTTGCTAGATGATAGTAGATGATGTTTAGAAAATTCCCTAAGCTTTTGGTAGCTTTTTCCGGCGTTTATAGGGCAGATCGGAGCATTTTCAAGTCGTCGGAACTGGACTAAAATTTGTAGATCCCGGCCGCCTCGGTGGTCCGTTCCGGTCGTGGCTTATATGGTTGGAATCGTCTCGTCAAACTCGACAAGCCTGCCAAACTTCATAATTTTTGGAGCAGTTTTGACATCGCCGCCGCGTCGCCGCCGTCTTCTCCGATTTTCCGGCGACCTCCGGTGAGTTAACTATTTTTTATCGTCTCGATGTGATAGATCCAAATATCCAAGTTTCGAGTCGAGATTCAAAACAGTGAAGCGGTGAGAACGCGATAAAGTTGACGAATTATTTGTCAAAGTTTGACCAGAGTTGACTATGGTTGACTTTTGTATATTATGTGACTTTTCGCAGATTGGAAGCTAGTCGAGGATATTTAAAGGCAAAGATCAGCAGTTTAGGGATTGAACTTTTCCAGACTTGAAAAATTGAGGTATGAGATGATGTCGATTTCTAAGGGAATGAATACTCGAGCGAGTTTGAGATTCTCGAGTTCCCGATTAAAATCACATACTTGCATGTTTATTTGATTATTTGATATTGAATGTGAATTTGAATGATTTAATTGATTTTCAATATTACTTGAAAGTCATGAGTTTGTCTATATGAAATTGTTTGAAGTAAGTGATTTATATATTCAATTTGAAAAGCATGATATTTCTTATTTGAATTACTTTAATGATTTTCGATATTATATTCATGAGTTTGAATATACGAGTTGAATGTGTTGACATCTTCGATACATTGATGTCTGAATACATAGATTTATTATTTTCGATTCGATTAAATTGCATTTGATTCATATGCATTCATCTTGAGCCAAATTTCTTAAATTTTTAGAGGGCTGAGTTGCCCAGATTCGAATTAGACGTTTGGGAGCTATATCGAGTGGCCTGGGATGTTGAGTTCCCCCAGTGTCAGCATACTCCTATAGTTGCGCCAAAGTCTAGAGGTTTGAGACGCATAGCACCACCCCGAGCGGGAGCGTAGGTGGGTTAGTTGCATGATCTTGACCTCGGGATCCCAACCGATTGTCCTATATTCCCTTGATTATCTGATTTGATAATCCCGATTTTTAAACACATGCATTTCATTGGTATTTCCATTGAATAATTTGAATGTATATTATGATTTTAATATACTTACTTGATATTACATGTTACGTCGCTTTTACTGGGATTTTATTCTCACCGGAGTTATCCGGCTGTTGTCTTGTTTTGTATGTGTACTTGACAACAGGTGGGGCAGGAGCTAGTCAGAGTCGACGTGGTTAGCTTGGGATCGAATGATAGATGTGAGGCGTCGATTTAGAGTCGAATAACTTTTAGAACTCGGTTATTTATTGAAGCGTGCTTTTATTGTTGATTTATAATACTGCATGCATTTTTATGCCCCGATTATTCTTAGAATTGATGTATGTCGAAGAACGAGTTAAATTGATTTTTTTTTATAGTTGAGCCCGAGATGATCTCGCTCGAGCCGAATATTTTCTACCGCTCGAGCGAGGCAATGTTCTTGATTTAAAAAAAAAAATTGGCTCATTTATTTATCGATGATTGTTTTACTATTTGAGATTAGTTGATTAGAATCGAGGTCTTCACATTAAGTGGTATCAGAGCGATAAGATTCTTGGATTGATTTAGAAGTGAGTGAGCGGGGTAGATCGAGTCCGCATGAATTTATTTCTTTCGCATGTGATTGATTTCAGTGTTTGATTACCTGAATTACATGCGAGCATGCTTTACTGATTCAGAATTATATGTTTACATGGTTATGTGAATTGATTTTTTTTTTCTTAAGCATGCATTATATGAAAGGGTATCAGAACTGATTCGAGATGAGAATTTGTAAGCTCATGCGATTACATGAGTATGATTATTAGAGGATGATCGAAACTGAGTTGATTATTTTGATATTTCGAGATTTGTGCTTACGTGATTATTTGAGATAATAATTGTGAAGCCGATATGGTTGAGATAGCTAGCAAATTAGATTTGATTTGTGACGAAAGACTGCTTGCTCCGGAGGATTGGGATTATGATAAGAAGTTGAGGTTTATGAATTGTTGAGCAGGATTAGATTACAGGAGATTTTATTTATGACATTCTGAATTGTTATGTCTTTGTCATGATTAATTGTATCTTCCTGTTGAGCAAAGAATTTTATGCTTTCGAAACTGAGAATCAGTATTGATGAAAAATGAGATGATCTAGAATATGATTATATGATATCTATTCTTGAGGATATTAAATTAAAAACCACTCGAAGTTTATTGTGGCTTAGATTGTTCAAGGTAAGAGTTGATATTTTAATTCTTAGCGATGATTGAATTGATTCGTATCAGATGAACCTCAATACGGAACAGAGATAGAAACCGATATTAAGAATTTCAGAATTTTAGAATGAGATTAGATTTGAGCAGCGATTGTATTGGAATGGTAAGAATCCTCGAGGTAAAAATTCTATTGATCTTGACTTGTCGATGCGAAGAATGTGGTGTACGTTTTGAGAGAGTGTTGTGTAATACTCTGAGATCAAAGCTAGATGTTTGAAAACTCCCATTCTGAGTAGATGATTCAATTTATCAGAGATGATAAGCTTGAATTTTGTTTGATATCAAGAGATTGAGTAGAAGTGAATTAAGATCTAGATGTACTCAGTAAGGACATTTGTTGATTATGTCTTTTGAGTTGATGTTTATGTTTATAGCATTATGAGATTGATATATGAATGAACAGATTGTATCCGATTGTTTGGATCTATTGTGATTAGATTTTGATAATAGATTGAATTATTGGGAATTGATCTAATTTTGCGATATTTTTGAAAGTTATTTTTGAATGTAAGAATATCAGCACTCTTATGCTAAACTTTTGGGATGATTAGGATTAATTGAATATTTTGAGAATTCGATTAGATCTCAATCGATGATATTGAGATTTTATTGATGTATCCAATATTGTTCTTTCGAGAATGATACTTTTTTTGGTCTTAAGGGAAATTGTATGAATTTCTAGTATTGAAGTGGTTGAGGAGTTATGAAAGAGTGGGTGCCCAGTGAGCCAACTTGTGGCTATGGGCTTTGATGACTCTTTGTACAAACAATCTTTTGTTTAATGTAAATTTACACTTTTATTAATGGCAATGACTTTATCTTTCTTCATATTGTTATATTGTGATATACTATTGTTGTTTTGATAAAGACCTTGAATATACTATAGTGTATGTAAGATGTGGTAGAACATGGGGATGTCTATCATGAAATACATCTTATAGTCACTGTATATTCTAAACTGTTCCTAGTCGATTGAGCCGTCCGAGAATAAGGATAAGGATCGCTCGAGTGTGAGACTAGCATTTGCGATGCGGAGTACCACGTTTCATTGGTAGGGAACATGGAGATGTTCGAAGCATGCAAATGGATATTCATAGGATGAATAATCGAACTACCCTATCCGGACTTTCCAAGTGGTTATCACTTATCGAGTGGATAAAGTCCGCGGTTTTGGTTGTACACCATTAGTCCTTACTACTTGAAACATCATGGAGACTCTGTATGCTAGTACTGTGCTTTGACTCGTTTACCGACTCTATGGGGGTCATCAGGTGTCGGGATTGGGTACAGTTACAACACATATAGGAGTCGATGCATTGTTGTCAAGGATTCACCACATACTTGCGAGTGTGGATATCCTATGCGATCTGAGGAGATATTAGTGTGACGAATCTCTGGCCAGAGTACTTGATGTGATTTAAGAAATGGTTTCTTAGTAGCACATGCGATGTCACTAATTGGATCTTCAAGATGTATTGTATAGTTATCGAATCTTGAGCGACTCTCGATATACCAATGGTTGTTGATTCGATCGGGATATATGGATGAAGGGACCGTACTGTACGCTAACCAAAATCTACTGGTTCTTGTAGGCACTATCAGTGATACCTAGGGAATCATGGGGCGATGTTGCTAGGCGCTTTACCATGATTCGTTGGGCAAGTCGGAAATCGTTGTTCCGAGTCACAAGGAGTTGTGAGCCCACGGCTAGCTGTATCCCTGAACCATTGAGGGTCACACAGTGTAATGGAGTTTTAATCCCCGTTGAGATAGTTAAATTTAAAGAGTTAAATTTAATGAATAAAGAAGTTGGACTTCTTAAATAAGAGTAAGGGAGTAGGATTTCCTAAAATGACATAGGGATGTACATTTTTGGAAACCACTGAATTCGGATTCAGGAAAATTTATCTTGACTATAAAATGTGCAGAAATGGTTTCTGTGCACATTGGTAAAATCGGTTTATCAATCGGAGTCACGATGAATTTTATATTAATTTCTGAACGTGTGGGCTTTGCTTGTCGGGCCTCAACTTATGACTAATGGGCCCTAAGGTGTTAGTGGCCTGCATTATAAATAAGTTATTGCAGTACAGAAATTACAAACAACTGGTCATAATTTTGAGACAGGTTTTTCGAAAACCCTAGCCTCCTCTCTCTCAAATTCGGCCGCCCCCTCCCTTCTCTGCATGAGAAATTTCGGTCTGTGATTTTGAATTGCAGTCTGGAATAGCGAATCAAATTCGTTTATTCTCTTCGTAGAAAACTTCTGATAGATTTTCTAGTGCAATCTATCAGAGGGATTAAACCTCTATTCGTGGACCTGATTGAAGGAAAGCTTGTTCATCAGTTCCAGGGAGATACAAGAAGCGCAGAGAAATCTGTGTGGTGTCCAATAAT
Source organism: Henckelia pumila (assembly GCF_033568475.1). Classification (NCBI taxonomy): domain Eukaryota; kingdom Viridiplantae; phylum Streptophyta; class Magnoliopsida; order Lamiales; family Gesneriaceae; genus Henckelia; species Henckelia pumila. The sequence goes on from NC_133123.1 coordinate 165,075,716, forward strand.
CTCGCTTCGAGATTGAAGGTAAAATTTAATAATAGTTATTTAATTTTACACACACTTATAATTTAATCGTTAAACGGTTGATACTCACACTATGGAATTGTTCCATAATAAAATTTTTAAACTTCCGCTGCACCGGGTATCAATCATGATTGATCTGAGAGCCGCGTTTTCCAACAGTGGTATCAGAGCCAGGTTGCTCAGATCAAACGATTAAATTAATCGATTGTACAAAAATTTTTGAGTCTCGGTTTTTGAAACAAAATAAATATTTTTAAATAAAAAAAAAAAATTTTTTCGGGGCAAAACCCGGGCAGCGATTGGATCGCTGCCCGGTGGGGCAGCAATTGTTGCTGCCCCGGGCGGCGCACGGCGCCGCCCACGGCGGCGCACGACGTCGCCCAGGAGGGGCGGCGCTCAGCGACCAGGGCGGCGGCGACGCTCGGCGCCGCCCAGGGCAGCGCACGGCGCCGCCCAGCGGCGGCGCCAGGCGCCGCCAGGGCAGCAACCGTTGCTGCCCTAAAGGGGCAGCCGGGCTGCCCCGGCCCGCGCCCACGGGTGCGGGCCGGCCCGGGAGTGTCCCGGGCGGCCCGCGGGAAAAATTAAATTTTTATTTTAAAATTAATTTTAATGTGTTAAAATTTTATTTTTGGTCCGGTCAAAAATTGTTTTTGATTGGTTCACGAGATTTCGGATCGAATTGTTCGAGTCCGTAAACTTTAAAATTGATTTTTGGATAAATTTGAATTTTTGGAAAATTTTAATATTTTATCCTTAAATTGAATTTTGAAATCAATTATTTTTGGTACAATTGATGATAAGATTTGATCTTATGAATATATTAAGTAAAATATGATTTTATCTATAAAATTGGATTTTGTAGATAAAATATGATTTTATTTGATAAAGAGTTAAAATATGATTTTATATGTAAAATGAGATTTTATATATAAAATATGATTTTATCCTGTTTAAATTTGAAATGCCACTGCATGTTATCCAATAAATTAATTTTGAATTAAATGTTATTGGATAAGGATGATCGATAGCCATGACCAATTTTGTAGGTGTATGTTAGGAATTTACATTTGTTTTTATTGTTGTTGGTTTTATTAATGGGCCTGGTTTATGGCCCAGTATGAATGTCATATGTAATAAAAGTGGGCTTGGTTTATGGCCCGTTCCCACCCCTAAAAATGTATCCCCTACTTGTCATTGTTATTTATTGTAAATACATTAGATTTAGTGGGAGATCAAGATTTGAAGATGGTGGGCCCAGCAGACAATAAAGACAGAAGAAATGTAAATTGGAAGCACATGTAATAGGATTGCATTGCATACTGCATATTACCTAGGATTGGACTAAGACTCGTGATTGGCAACCACGGGTCAATTAGAAATGGAATCGATCATCCTATATAATATTTGATATTATGATTGTATGCATGTTTTAGACATAATTGCGTGAATCCGGCAAGCATGCAATAATTTGAAATTGATGAGACAAATTTTTATAATTAAAAATCCCTCATTTTAAATATGATTTAAAATTGATATCAAGATAAATAAAGGAAATTTAAATTTGTTTAAATATTCCTACCTTCCATCAACGGTCAATGTATGAGATGCTACCCGCGGATACGGTCCGGCTCATATTATTGGGGGGGCCCGTTCGTCGGAAAGCTGTACATTGGATCGACAAATGTTGTAAGTTGGGTGAACTCCCATGGGATCGGCTCATATTATTGGGGGATCCACATGGCGACCGTCCATCACAACTTAATATTGATGGGTCATCTTGACATGTCACTATAAACGGCGTCATATTATTGGGCCCTTATTGGACATGAGGTAAATACATGGGGGTTGCTTTGGAAGCAATTGGGCTCTACCTTTTGAGAATTATGGTTGGCTGATATTATTCGGGACCATAAGTTTGTCAATTGGACTCCATGTTCTCACTAAGGAAAAGTTTCCCGTTTTCACTAGAGGGTAGTGAAATCGTTAAAATAGTGGGAGTGAGATTCATAAAATTAAATTCGCCTATTTTATGTCTTAGTAAATTGCTTAAACAATCATCGATAATTGTCTGTTTCATCTCAGTAATCCACATGTTTCTATTCTCCAACAAAACAAACTTATTGGCGCAAACAATACAGAATGATTCCATAAGTTAAGATTGTCCTAAGTTCGGAAAAGATTTTCTAAAGTGTTAGAAAAGGCTTCTCCGAAAACAGCCCCGGCTGATGTAACTGCCGAAAGGTTGGCCGAACTAGAAAAATGGTTGAACCATGATCTCAAGGCCAAATGTTACATGCAAAATTGGACAAGTCTAAACAAGTTTGCCATCACTGCAAGAAACCCGGTCATTGGAAACGTAACTGCAAGGAATACCTCAAACAGTTGCGAACTGCAAAGGGTATGTTTTACATTAAAATGTTTTTCTTAATACTACTTCTTGGGTATTGGATACCAGATGTAGATCTCATATTTGCAATGAGTTGCAAATGATGACAAGAAGTAATAGGCTAAGGATGGGTGAGACCCAGTCAAGGCTCGAGAATGGTTCCAGAGATAAATCCAAAGCTATAGGAGACATTTTTGCAGAACGGTTTTAAGTTATTTTTAAGAGATGTTTTATTTGTTCCGGATTTAATTAAAAACATTATTTCTGTTTCTATGCTAGATAGAGATGGTTATTCTTGCAATTTTGTGAATGGGATTTGCAATATTTACAAGAATGAATGTTTGATTGGAAATGGACAACTTGAATATGATCTATACAACTTAAAACTAAAAGACGTTCCAATAAATTATATTGATAAACCGGAGACAACAAACAAAAGGAAAATCGATAGTCAAAACCCAGCAAACCTTTGGCACGCTAGACTAGGTCATATTTCCTCAAGGAGGATGAACAAGCTAGTGGGAGAGGGCATGTTTGATATGTCTGATATTAACTCTCTACCTACTTGTGAATCCTGCCTAAAAGGAAAAATGACTAAATCTCCTTTTAAGGGGAAACCTGAGCGTAGTCAAAATCTGTTGGATTTGATCCATACAGATGTTTGTGGACCATTTAGAGTTGGGACTCAATATGGCCACACCTACTTCATTACCTTTACTGACGATTATTCAAGGTATGGGTATTTATATTTAATGAAATATAAGTCTGAAGCATTTGAAAAGTTCAAAGAATTCAAGGCTGAAGTAGAAAACAAGCTAGGTAAAAGTATTAAAGCACTTCGATCGGATCGAGGTGGAGAATACTTAAGTACCGAGTTTTTGGACTATCTAAAAGAGAATGGGATTCTCTCTCAGTGGACTCCTCCTATGACACCACAGCTTAATGGTGTATCGGAGCGTCGTAATCGAACTTTGTTGGACATGGTTCGATCCATGATGAGCTTCACTGAACTTCCACCTTCGTTTTGGGGCTATGCGCTTGAAACGGCGGTATTGTTGTTGAACAACGTCCACACTAAAGCAGTGGACAAAACACCATACGAGTTATGGAATGGCAAAACTCCTAAGTATTCGTACTTGAGGATTTGGGGATGTCCTGCTTACGTGAAGCGGACAGTGGGAGATAAGTTGGATAGTCGATCCAGCTTATGTTATTTTGTAGGGTATCCGAAGAATTCAATCGGATATTATTTCTATTATCCTGCTGAAACAAAGGTGTTTGTTTCTAGGAATGCCACCTTCTTGGAGAAGGAGTTCTTATTGGATAAGAAAGGCGAGATGATGGAACTCGAAGAAGTTCGAGAAGAACCCGAAATACAAAATAACGATCCTATGCCTCAGGAACCATTACCGGACACGCCTGAACCTAGAAGATCCGAGAGGACTTCTAGACCTCCTGTTCGATATGGTCTTCTTCTTGAAGGGGATCAAGATGAACCCGACATTGGATGTGATCCAAGAAACTTCAAGGAAGCAATTTCTGATGCGGATTCAAATTTATGGCTTGAAGCTATGCAGTCTGAATTGGATTCGATGCATACAAACCAAGTTTGGTCTTTAGTAGATCCTCCTAATGGAATTGTTCCAATAGGGTGTAAATGGATCTACAAGAGAAAGCTTGGGCCTGATGGTAAAGTATTGACCTACAAGGCACGATTGGTGGCAAAAGGTTATACTCAAAGACAAGGAGTTGACTATGATGAAACCTTTTCACCAGTTGCAATGTTCAAGTCCATAAGAATCCTTATTGCCATAGCTGCATGGTATGACTATGAGATATGGCAAATGGATGTGAAGACTGCCTTTCTTAATGGAGACATTAAGGAAGAAATCTATATGAAGCAGCCTGAGGGGTTCACATCCATGGGAAGCGAGCATAAGGTATGCAAGCTTCAGAGATCAATTTATGGTCTAAAACAAGCATCAAGAAGTTGGAACCAGAAATTTGATGAAACAATAAAAGATTTTGGTTTCATCAAGAACCCGGAGGAACCGTGCGTGTACAAGAAAGTAGTTAAGGATGCTGTGACATTCTTAGTACTTTATGTTGATGACATCCTACTCATTGGGAATGATGTAGGGATGTTGCAGTCAACAAAGATATGGTTATCAGGTAGATTCTCGATGAAGGATTTGGGTGAGGCATCCTACATTCTTGGGATACAGATCTATAGAGATAGATCTAAGAGAATGATAGGACTCACTCAATCAACCTACATCGACACCATATTGAAACGGTTTTCAATGGATGGGTCCAAGAGAGGACATCTACCCATGTGTCATGAAGTTTCTTTATCCAAGTCTATGTGTCCCAAGACTGATGCAGAGATAGAGAATATGACACATGTACCATATGCGTCAGCTATAGGTAGTATCATGTATGGGATGATATCTACCAGACCGGATGTAGCATTTGCTCTGAGTGTCACGAGCAGATATCAGTCTAATCCTGGTCAAATGCATTGGAAAGCCGTGAAGGACATTCTTAAGTACTTACGAAGGACTAAGAATATGTTCATGGTATATGGAGGACGAGATCTGAAATTGGAAGGCTATACCGACTCTAGCTTCCAAAGTGATGTGGATGACTCGAAATCAACCTCTGGATTTGTGTTCATGCTCAATGGCGGTGCTGTCTCTTGGAAAAGTTCCAAGCAGGACACCACAGCGGATTCCACCACTGAGGCTGAATACATTGCAGCATCAGCTGCTGCTAAAGAGGCCGTTTGGATGGGGAAGTTCGTCCAAGTGTTGGGCGTCATTCCTGAATTTGTTGGTCCAGTCCCGGTGTACTGTGACAACACGGGTGCCGTTGCTCAAGCAAAGGAACCAAGGTCTCATCAAAGATCCAAACACGTACTGAGGAAATACCACATCATCCGGGAGATTGTGGAAAGAGGAGACATCACTGTCGAACGAGTGGCCTCTGCAGACAATATCGCTGATCCGCTTACTAAGCCCTTGCCAGGACCATTGTTTGACAAACATCGCGAAGCAATGGGTCTACGTAGTATGACTAGTTGGCTATAGGGCAAGTGGGAGATTGAAAGAGTGGGTGCCCAGTGAGCCAACTTTTGTGGCTATGGGCTTTGATGACTCTTTGTACAAACAATCTTTTGTTTAATGTAAATTTACACTTTTATTAATGGCAATGACTTTATCTTTCTTCATATTGTTATATTGTGATATACTATTGTTGTTTTGATAAAGACCTTGAATATACTATAGTGTATGTAAGATGTGGTAGAACATGGGGATGTCTATCATGAAATACATCTTATAGTCACTGTATATTCTAAACTGTTCCTAGTCGATTGAGCCGTCCGAGAATAAGGATAAGGATCGCTCGAGTGTGAGACTAGCATTTGCGATGCGGAGTACCACGTTTCATTGGTAGGGAACATGGAGATGTTCGAAGCATGCAAATGGATATTCATAGGATGAATAATCGAACTACCCTATCCGGACTTTCCAAGTGGTTATCACTTATCGAGTGGATAAAGTCCGCGGTTTTGGTTGTACACTATTAGTCCTTACTACTTGAAACATCATGGAGACTCTGTATGCTAGTACTGTGCTTTGACTCGTTTACCGACTCTATGGGGGTCATCAGGTGTCGGGATTGGGTACAGTTACAACACATATAGGAGTCGATGCATTGTTGTCAAGGATTCACCACATACTTGCGAGTGTGGATATCCTATGCGATCTGAGGAGATATTAGTGTGACGAATCTCTGGCCAGAGTACTTGATGTGATTTAAGAAATGGTTTCTTAGTAGCACATGCGATGTCACTAATTGGATCTTCAAGATGTATTGTATAGTTATCGAATCTTGAGCGACTCTCGATATACCAATGGTTGTTGATTCGATCGGGATATATGGATGAAGGGACCGTACTGTACGCTAACCAAAATCTACTGGTTCTTGTAGGCACTATCAGTGATACCTAGGGAATCATGGGGCGATGTTGCTAGGCGCTTTACCATGATTCGTTGGGCAAGTTGGAAATCGTTGTTCCGAGTCACAAGGAGTTGTGAGCCCACGGCTAGCTGTATCCCTGAACCATTGAGGGTCACACAGTGTAATGGAGTTTTAATCCCCGTTGAGATAGTTAAATTTAAAGAGTTAAATTTAATGAATAAAGAAGTTGGACTTCTTAAATAAGAGTAAGGGAGTAGGATTTCCTAAAATGACATAGGGATGTACATTTTTGGAAACCACTGAATTCGGATTCAGGAAAATTTATCTTGACTATAAAATGTGCAGAAATGGTTTCTGTGCACATTGGTAAAATCGGTTTATCAATCGGAGTCACGATGAATTTTATATTAATTTCTGAACGTGTGGGCTTTGCTTGTCGGGCCTCAACTTATGACTAATGGGCCCTAAGGTGTTAGTGGCCTGCATTATAAATAAGTTATTGCAGTACAGAAATTACAAACAACTGGTCATAATTTTGAGACAGGTTTTTCGAAAACCCTAGCCTCCTCTCTCAAATTCGGCCGCCCCCTCCCTTCTCTGCATGAGAAATTTCGGTCTGTGATTTTGAATTGCAGTCTGGAATAGCGAATCAAATTCGTTTATTCTCTTCGTAGAAAACTTCTGATAGATTTTCTAGTGCAATCTATCAGAGGGATTAAACCTCTATTCGTGGACCTGATTGAAGGAAAGCTTGTTCATCAGTTCCAGGGAGATACAAGAAGCGCAGAGAAATCTGTGTGGTGTCCAATAATCTCGCTTCGAGATTGAAGGTAAAATTTAATAATAGTTATTTAATTTTACACACACTTATAATTTAATCGTTAAACGGTTGATACTCACACTATGGAATTGTTCCATAATAAAATTTTTAAACTTCCGCTGCACCGGGTATCAATCATGATTGATCTGAGAGCCGCGTTTTCCAACAAGTTATTGTGATTGATATTTTGGAAAGACATGAATTTGAGAATTGTTGGGAAGAAATTCTTTTCGATAGAATAAGAGGTTGAAATTAGTGTTTTTGGAAAGACACCGAATTCAGTTACAGTTGAGTCTTCCTTCGATTAATCTGAAGATTCTTGAATCCTATTTTAGTTATGCATCCTTGATTCGCATGACTTTGACTTCGATAATTATTTTCATTCGGCATTGATTGAAATTCCGAGTTTGAATTTCCGAAATTCGTAATTCTTGAGAACTTGAATTTTCTTTCTGGATATTGATATTGATTCGGGAGAGTTTCGATTATTTGATTCTTGAGTGATCTAGATTACTTTGATTGGGACATTCGAATATGCCTTAGGACTGAGTCCTAATCGGTGACTGCGTGCGGATTCCTCGTGAGTGAGGCCACGTTGACAACCATGATTTTGGTTTGTCTTGTTATTGGGCATGATTTCGTACCCATTGACGGGTGATCACGTGATTTTATTATTATTGATAGATTGGCTCGCATTCCTTGTTCATGGAGCCCTGATTTGATTCACTCTCCCTTAATTGAAAAATGCAAGTGAGTTGTTTTCACTTAGCAAGGATTGTTGTTCGGAATTCACTCGATTTGATAATAATGATTTGAGTGATTTTTGTGATATTAATTTGATTCTGACTCTGAGAGTCAATGATGATTTGAGGTATATCTTCAGTTTATACGATTTTGTTGGCTCGTAACTAATAGAGATTGATACCACTATCTGAATTTCGTGGTTGACCGATCCAGATAACGATTAAGTCCGAAGATAGTTCGATTTTTGGTATGTTGGGTGAAATTTTGAAACAAATTTGCAGTGGATTTGAATTAGGGTTTAAGAATATTTCAAATGATTAAGAAGAATTGATAGGATTCACTCGATGAAACAGTGGTAACAGAATTATCTTATGAATCGTTGGTTTTTGTGATGATTGTTTCGGGAATCTATGGATTTTGCGGTAAATTTTTCCCTTCTTGGATTAAGAGCAGAATTTTGAATTCAGAATTAAGATTGGAGTCTCAGTGTTAGTAGAGATGTTTGATCTCGTTTTTTTTAGCATTCGATTTTGATTGCGTGAATTACTACACTTGGAAACAGAAAGAGAAAATAAGAAGAATAAGAAGCTTGAATTAGCGAAACTGGTACCGAATAAGTTCCAGAGCAGACAGATGTATACCAAAGTTTTGTTCTTTCAATTGATGAGATTAATCCGATGTTGTTTTCGATTTTTGATCAGATGAGATATTTTGGCATTGAATTTTGGCCTGTTTGCTTAATTAATTGATTGATGTTGGAAGACTTCGATGAGAATTTTTGAACTGTTGATTTTGATTGTCCCATGATTGCGAGAACAGATTGTGACTCGCAGATGATTGAGTGATCCTATGAAATGATAGCGAAGAAAGAACTTTTTGATATTGAATTTTGGGATTGTGCGAATTTTTGATTGATCTAATTTGATTTTAAGACATTGGATGAATGTCGACTTGGTTGAGATTGACTCAGTAGAGGAGTTTGAGATGTTAGAAACTGTCTGATTGACATAAGTTTCCGTTGAATTCTAAACTGTGTATTGGATTTAGATTGAGATTGATTGAAGATTGAATTGTTGACTTGTTAGAGGATTTCGAAGAATTCTTGGTTGATTCTTTATCAGCCGACAGACATCTAGGGCAGACTATTCAGACCTTTTGAGAGGATATTCTATGAGCCGTAGTGCTAGATTTTGGCACTAGTTGGCCAGATTCATGACTTTGATTGAATGTTACGATTTGAACTATTATCAAAAGAGTTTAGAAATGACTCTTTTCGAAGCGATGTACGATGAGTACTACGAATTTTTCTTATTTCGAGAATGATGTTCTAGAGTACATCAGCTGTAGAGTCAGATTTGACCTGATATTGTCATAGATGTCAAAGAAAGTGATTATGATTCCGAATAGAATCAGAACAGTGCGAGACAGATGTGTCAGAATTGTAAGTCTTGATTCAGACTTTAATAAGGGAACAAGATTCGTTCCTTTGTACTTTAGAGAGATGAGACGGAATTGAATGAAACTTTGAACTACTTTGATTGATCGATAACCGATGACAGATACAGAGTGAGTACCAAAAAGAGGAGTAGTTCTAGAACAATTTCATTCTAGTTGTTTCGGTATGATGACTTATATAAGAATCGAAGAAGTCATTTGAAATCTAGAACAAGATTTGAGATATATAATCTGAATCTCTTTATTGCAATAAGATTGAGTACAGATTTTTCGAATCTCTATCTGATGTGCTCGGATTGCATGCGATTTCGAGGACGAAATCAATTCTTAGAGGGGGAGAATTGTAACGCCCCAAAATATATTTACCGAATTAATTAGAAATTGAAATAATTATTGAGTTGACGAAATAATTATTATTGCTAATGAGATTATAGAGTGTATTTGCAAATACACGTGTCATTTAATCAATGAGTTTGATTATTTTTTTAAAGATCTCCAATATTTGGCATTTTGGGATTAATTATTGAGATATTGAAATAAAAATAATTATTTATGCCAGATAACTTAATTTGGAAGAATATTTGACCGACTGGACTGGTCAGAGTCTAAATTGGATTTAGTATTTAATTGGGAAAATTTTGAGTCCAATTGACTGGTCAAAGTCAATAATTTCAGAAATGGTATTAATTGATGTTGGGTGTGTGTATCAGAAAAATATCATATTTGAGATTAATTTTACCATTTGAGTATCTAATAAATTGGTCCGGATCAGTAAATTATCGGGTTACTATAAATAGAAAACAAAGCGCGATGGGCATCATAAAAGCAATTACAGAGTTTTGAATTTTTCTCCAATTTTCGTATTCACTGTAGCAGTCCGACGTTTTCCATTGCTGACTGTTCACCGGAGCTCCGATAAAATATCCGATCGGTCACTTTGTAGCCAACATCAAGACGAAGCTATTGGTGTAAAGAAATCGACAATCCGACGGTTGGATCGTCGGGAAATCGAGTTTGAACAGACGGGTTCTGCATAGAATTTGGTTTTGCTGTAGCAGTCCACGTTTTTTATTTTTACGGCCATTCACCTGAGCTTCGATCGAAGATCCAAATGGGGAAGTTGTAACTAAAGATCAAGATGAATCTATTAGTATAAAGAAATCAAAGATCCGACGGTTGAATCATCGGAAAATCGACAAAGAACAAATGCGATCTGCACAGATTTTCGCAGGTACTGTTCATCGTCTTCTTCGTCGGAAATTTCGCGATTTGAGCTCGTTTTTGTTAGTTTTTGAGTTGCTAGATGATAGTAGATGATGTTTAAAAAATTCCCTAAGCTTTTGGTAGCTTTTTCCGGCGTTTATAGGGCAGATCGGAGCATTTTCAAGTCGTCGGAACTGGACTAAAATTTGTAGATCCCGGCCGCCTCGGTGGTCCGTTCCGGTCGTGGCTTATATGGTTGGAATCGTCTCGTCGAACTCGACAAGCCTGCCAAACTTCATAATTTTTGGAGCAGTTTTGACATCGCCGCCGGCCGCCGCCGCGTCGCCGCCGTCTTCTTCGATTTTTCGGCGACCTCCAGCGAGTTAACTATTTTTGATCCTCTCGATGTGATAGATCCAAATATCCAAGTTTCGAGTCGAGATTCGAAACAGTGAAGCGGTGAGAACGCGATAAAGTTGACGAATTATTGGTCAAAGTTTGACCAGAGTTGACTATGGTTGACTTTTGTATATTATGTGTTTTTTTGCAGATTGGAAGCTATTCGAGGATATTTAAAGGCAGAGATCAGCAGTTTAGGGATTGAACTTTTCCAGACTTGAAAAATTGAGGTATGAGATGATGTCGATTTATAAGGGAATGAATACTCGAGCGAGTTTGAGATTCTCGAGTTCCCGATTAAAATCACATACTTGCATGTTTATTTGATTATTTGATATTGAATGTGAATTTGAATGATTTAATTGATTTTCAATATTACTTGAAAGTCATGAGTTTGTCTATATGAAATTGTTTGAAGTAAGTGATTTATATATTCGATTTGAAAAGCATGATATTTCTTATTTGAATTACTTCAATGATTTTCGATATTATATTCATGAGTTTGAATATACGAGTTGAATGTGTTGACATCTTCGATACATTGATTTCTAAATACACAAATTTATTATTTTCGATTCGATTAAATTGCATTTGATTCATATGCATTCATCTTGAGCCAAATTTCTTAAATTTTTAGAGGGCTGAGTTGCCCAGATTCGAATTAGATGTTTGGGAGCTATATCGAGTGGCCTGGGATGTTGAGTTCCCCCAGTGTCAGCATACTCCTATAGTTGCGCCAAAGTCTAGAGGTTTGAGACGCGTAGCACCACCCCGAGCGGGAGCGTAGGTGGGTTAGTTGCATGATCTTGACCTCGGGATCCCAACCGATTGTCCTATATTCCCTTGATTATCTGATTTGATAATCCCGACTTTTAAACACATGCATTTCATTGGTATTTCCATTGAATAATTTGAATGTATATTATGATTTTAATATACTTACTTGATATTACATGTTACGTCGCTTTTACTGGGATTTTATTCTCACCGGAGTTATCCGGCTGTTGTCTTGTTTTGTATGTGTACTTGACAACAGGTGGGGCAGGAGCTAGTCAGAGTCGACGTGGTTAGCTTGGGATCGAATGATAGATGTGAGGCGTCGATTTAGAGTCGAATAAATTTTAGAACTCGGTTATTTATTGAAGCGTGCTTTTATTGTTGATTTATAATACTGCATGTATTTTTATGCCCCGATTATTCTTAGAATTGATGTATGTCGAAGAACGAGTTAAATTGATTTTTTGTATAGTTGAGCCCGAGATGATCTCGCTCGAGCCGAATATTTTCTACCGCTCGAGCGAGGCAATGTTCTTGATTTAAAAAAAAAAAAATTGGCTCATTTATTTATCGATGATTGTTTTACTATTTGAGATTAGTTGATTAGAATCGAGGTCTTCACATTAAGTGGTATCAGAGCGATAAGATTCTTGGATTGATTTAGAAGTGAGTGAGCGGGGTAGATCGAGTCCGCATGAATTTATTTCTTTCGCATGTGATTGATTTCAGTGTTTGATTACCTGAATTACATGCGAGCATGCTTTACTGATTCAGAATTATATGTTTACATGGTTATGTGAATTGATTTTTTTTTCTTAAGCATGCATTATATGAAAGAGTATCAGAACTGATTCGAGATGAGAATTTGTAAGCTCATGCGATTACATGAGTATGATGATTAGAGGATGATCGAAACTGAGTTGATTATTTTGATATTTTGAGATTTGTGCTTACGTGATTATTTGAGATAATAATTGTGAAGCCGATATGGTTGAGATAGCTAGCAAATTAGATTTGATTTGTGACGAAAGACTGCTTGCTCCGGAGGATTGGGATTATGATAAGAAGTTGAGGTTTATGAATTGTTGAGCAAGATTAGATTACAGGAGATTTTATTTATGACATTCTGACTTGTTATGTCTTTGTCATGATTAATTGTATCTCCCTGTTGAGCAAATAATTTTATGCTTTCGAAACTGAGAATCAGTATTGATGAAAAATGAGATGATCTAGAATATGATTATATGATATCTATTCTTGAGGATATTAAATTAAAAACCACTTGAAGTTTATTGTGGCTTAGATTGATCAAGGTAAGAGTTGATATTTTAATTCTTAGCGATGATTGAATTGATTCGTATCAGATGAACCTCAATACGGAACAGAGATAGAAACCGATATTAAGAATTTCAGAATTTTAGAATGAGATCAGATTTGAGCAGCGATTGTATTGAAATGGTAAGAATCCTCGAGGTAAAAATTCTATTGATTTTGACTTGTCGATGCGAAGAATGTGGTGTACGTTTTGAGAGAGTGTTGTGTAATACTCTGAGATCAAAGCTAGATGTTTGAAAACGCCCATTCTGAGTAGATGATTCAATTTATCAGAGATGATAAGCTTGAATTTTGTTTGATATCAAGAGATTGAGTAGAAGTGAATTAAGATCTAGATGTACTCAGTAAGGACATTTGTTGATTATGTCTTTTGAGTTGATGTTTATGTTTATAGCATTATGAGATTGATATATGAATGAACAGATTGTATCCGATTGTTTGAATCTATTGTGATTAGATTTTGATAATAGATTGAATTATTGGGAATTGATCTAATTTTGCGATATTTTTGAAAGTTATTTTTGAATGTAAGAATATCAGCACTCTTATGCTAAACTTTTGGGATGATTAGGATTAATTGAATATTTTGAGAATTCGATTAGATCTCAATCGATGATATTGAGATTTTATTGATGTATCCAATATTTTTCTTTCGAGAATGATACTTTTATTGGGTCTTAAGGAAAATTGTATGAATTTCTAGTATTGAAGTGGTTGAGGAGTTATTGTGATTGATATTTTGGAAAGACATGAATTTGAGAATTGTTGGGAAGAAATTCTTTTCGATAGAATAAGAGGTTGAAATTAGTGTTTTTGGAAAGACACCGAATTCAGTTACAGTTGAGTCTTCCTTCGATTAATCTGAAGATTCTTGAATCCTATTTTAGTTATGCATCCTTGATTCGCATGACTTTGACTTCGATAATTATTTTCATTCGGCATTGATTGAAATTCCGAGTTTGAATTTCCGAAATTCGTAATTCTTGAGAACTTGAATTTTCTTTATGGATATTGTTATTGATTCGGGAGAGTTTCGATTATTTGATTCTTGAGTGATCTAGATTACTTTGATTGGGACATTCGAATATGCCTTAGGACTGAGTCCTAATCGGTGACTGCGTGCGGATTTCTCGTGAGTGAGGCCACGTTGACAACCATGATTTTGGTTTGTCTTGTTATTGGGCATGATTTCGTACCCATTGACGGGTGATCACGTGATTTTATTATTATTGATAGATTGGCTCGCATTCCTTGTTCATGGAGCCCTGATTTGATTCACTCTCCCTTAATTGAAAAATGCAAGTGAGTTGTTTTCACTTAGCAAGGATTGTTGTTCGGAATTCACTCGATTTGATAATAATAATTTGAGCGATTTTTGTGATATTAATTTGATTCTGACTCTGAGAGTCAATGATGATTTGAGGTATATCTTAAGTTTATACGATTTTGTTGGCTCGTAACTAATAGAGATTGATACCACTATCTGAATTTCGTGGTTGACCGATCCAGATAACGATTAAGTCCGAAGATAGTTCGATTTTTGGTATGTTGGGTGAAATTTTGAAACAAATTTGCAGTGGATTTGAATTAGGGTTTAAGAATATTTCAGATGATTAATAAGAATTGATAGGATTCACTCAATGAAACAGTGATAACAGAATTATCTTATGAATCGTTGGTTTTTGTGATGATTGTTTCGGGAATCTATGGATTTTGCGGTAAATTTTTCCCTTCTTGGATTAAGAGCAGAATTTTGAATTCAGAATTAAGATTGGAGTCTCAATGTTAGTAGAGATGTTTGATCTCGTTTTTTTTAGCATTCGATTTTGATTGCGTGAATTACTACACTTGGGAACATAAAGAGAAAATAAGAAGAAGAAGAAGCTTGAATTAGTGAAACTGGTACCGAATAAGTTCCAGAGCAGACAAATGTATACCAAAGTTTTGTTCTTTCAATTGATGAGATTAATCCGATGTTGTTTTCGATTTTTGATCAGATGAGATATTTTGGCATTGAATTTTGGCCTGTTTGCTTAATTAATTGATTGATGTTGGAAGACTTCGATGAGAATTTTTGAACTGTTGATTTTGATTGTCCCATGATTGCGAGAACAGATTGTGACTCGCAGATGATTGAGTGATCCTATGAAATGATAGCGAAGAAAGAACTTTTTGATATTGAATTTTGGGATTGTGCGAATTGTTGATTGATCTAATTTGATTTTAAGACATTGGATGAATGTCGACTTGGTTGAGATTCACTCAGTAGAGGAGTTTGAGATGTTAGAAATTGTCTGATTGACATAAGTTTCCGTTGAATTCTAAACTGTGTATTGGATTTAGATTGAGATTGATTGAAGATTGAATTGTTGACTTGTTAGAGGATTTCGAAGAATTCTTGGTTGATTCTTTATCAGCCGACAAACATCTAGGGCAGACTATTCAGACCTTTTGAGAGGATATTCTATGAGCCGTAGTGCTAGATTTTGGCACTAGTTGGCCAGATTCATGACTTTGATTGAATGTTACGATTTGAACTATTATCAAAAGAGTTTAGAAATGACTCTTTTCGAAGCGATGTACGATGAGTACTACGAATTTTTCTTATTTCGAGAATGATGTTCTAGAGTACATCAGCTGTAGAGTCAGATTTGACCTGATATTGTCATAGATGTCAAAGAAAGTGATTATGATTCCGAATAGAATCAGAACAGTGCGAGACAGATGTATCAGAATTGTAAGTCTTGATTCAGACTTTAATAAGGGAAAAAGATTCGTTCCTTTGTACTTTAGAGAGATGAGACGGAATTGAATGAAACTTTGAACTTCTTTGATTGATCGATAACCGATGACAGATACAGAGTGAGTACCAAAAAGAGGAGTAGTTCTAAAACAATTTCATTCTAGTTGTTTCAGTATGATGACTTATATAAGAATCGAAGAAGTCATTTGAAAGCTAGAACAAGATTTGAGATATATAATCTGAATCTTTTTATTGCAATAAGATTGAGTACAGATTTTTCGAATCTCTATCTGATGTGCTCGGATTGCATGCGATTTCGAGGACGAAATAAATTCTTAGAGGGGGAGAATTGTAACGCCCCAAAATATATTTACCGAATTAATTAGCAATTGAAATAATTATTGAGTTGACGAAATAATTATTATTACTAATGAGATTATAGAGTGTATTTACAAATACACGTGTCATTTAATCAATGAGTTTGATTATTTTTTTAAAGATCTTCAATATTTGGCATTTTGGGATTAATTATTGAGATATTGAAATAAAAATAATTATTTATGCCAGATAACTTAATTTGGAAGAATATTTGACCGACTGGACTGGTCAGAGTCTAAATTGGATTTAGTATTTAATTGGAAAAATTTTGAGTCCAATTGACTGGTCAAAGTCAATAATTTCAGAAATAGTATTAATTGATGTTGGGTGTGTGTATCAGAAAAATATCATATTTGAGATTAATTTTACCATTTGAGTATCTAATAAATTGGTCCGGATCAGTAAATTATCGGGTTACTATAAATAGAAAACAAAGCGCGATGGGCATCATAAAAGCAATTACAGAGTTTTGAATTTTTCTCCAATTTTCGTATTCACTGTAGCAGTCCCATGTTTTCCATCGCTGACTGTTCACCGGAGCTCCGATCAAATATCCGATCGGTCACTTTGTAGCCAACATCAAGACAAAGCTATTGGTGTAAAGAAATCGACAATCCGACGGTTGGATCGTCATGAAATCGAGTTAGAACAGACGGGTTCTGCATAGAATTTGGTTTCGCTGTAGCAGTCCACGTTTTTTATTTTTACGGCCATTCACCGAAGCTTCGATCAAAGATCCGAACGGTGAAGTTGTAACTAAAGATCAAGATGAATCTATTAGTATAAAGAAATCAAAGATCCGACGGTTGGATCATCGGAAAATCGACAAAGAACAAATGCGATCTGCACAGATTTTTGCAGGTACTGTTCATCGTCTTCTTCGTCGGAAATTTCGCGATTTGAGCTCGTTTTTGTTTGTTTTTGAGTTGCTAGATGATAGTAGATGATGTTTAGAAAATTCCCTAAGCTTTTGGTATCTTTTTCCGGTGTTTATAGGGCAGATCGGAGCATTTTCAAGTCGTCGGAACTGGACTGAAATTTGTAGATCCCGGCCGCCTCGGTGGTCCGTTCCGGTCGTGGCTTATATGGTTGGAATCGTCTCGTCGAACTCAACAAGCCTGCCAAACTTCATAATTTTTGGAGCAGTTTTGACATCGCCGCCGGATGCCGCCGCGTCGCCGCCGTCTTCTCTGATTTTCCGGCGACCTCCGGCGAGTTAACTATTTTTGATCGTCTCGATGTGATAGATCCAAATATCCAAGTTTCGAGTCGATATTCGAAACAGTGAAGCGGTGAGAACGCGATAAAGTTGACGAATTATTGGTCAAAGTTTGACCAGAGTTGACTATGGTTGACTTTTGTATATTATGTGATTTTTCGCAGATTGGAAGCCAGTCGAGGATATTTAAAGGCAGAGATCAGCAGTTTAGGGATTGGAATTTTCCAGACTTGAAAAATTGAGGTATGAGATGATGTCGATTTCTAAGGGAATGAATACTCGAGCGAGTTTGAGATTCTCGAGTTCCCGATTAAAATCACATACTTGCATGTTTATTTGATTATTTGATATTGAATGTGAATTTGAATGATTTAATTGATTTTCAATATTACTTGAAAGTCATGAGTTTGTCTATATGAAATTGTTTGAAGTAAGTGATTTATATATTCGATTTGAAAAGCATGATATTTCTTATTTGAATTACTTCAATGATTTTCGATATTATATTCATGAGTTTGAATATACGAGTTGAATGTGTTGACATCTTCGATACATTGATTTCTAAATACACAGATTTATTATTTTCGATTCGATTAAATTGCATTTGATTCATATGCATTCATCTTGAGCCAAATTTCTTAAATTTTTAGAGGGCTGAGTTGCCGAGATTCGAATTAGATGTTTGGGAGCTATATCGAGTGGCCTGGGATGTTGAGTTCCCCCAGTGTCAGCATACTCCTATAGTTGCGCCAAAGTCTAGAGGTTTGAGACGCGTAGCACCACCCCGAGCGGGAGCGTAGGTGGGTTAGTTGCATGATCTTGACCTCGGGATCCCAACCGATTGTCCTATATTCCCTTGATTATCTGATTTGATAATCCCGACTTTTAAACACATGCATTTCATTGGTATTTCCATTGAATAATTTGAATGTATATTATGATTTTAATATACTTACTTGATATTACATGTTACGTCGCTTTTACTGGGATTTTATTCTCACCGGAGTTATCCGGCTGTTGTCTTGTTTTGTATGTGTACTTGACAACAGGTGGGGCAGGAGCTAGTCAGAGTCGACGTGGTTAGCTTGGGATCGAATGATAGATGTGAGGCATCGATTTAGAGTCGAATAACTTTTAGAACTCGGTTATTTATTGAAGCGTGCTTTTATTGTTGATTTATAATATTGCATGTATTTTTATGCCCCGATTATTCTTAGAATTGATGTATGTCGAAGAACGAGTTAAATTGATTTTTTTTATAGTTGAGCCCGAGATGATCTCGCTCGAGCCGAATATTTTCTACCGCTCGAGCGAGGCAATGTTCTTGATTTAAAAAAAAAAAATTTGGCTCATTTATTTATCGATGATTGTTTTACTATTTGAGATTAGTTGATTAGAATCGAGGTCTTCACATTAAGTGGTATCAGAGCGATAAGATTCTTGGATTGATTTAGAAGTGAGTGAGCGGGGTAGATCGAGTCCGCATGAATTTATTTCTTTCACATGTGATTGATTTCAGTGCTTGATTACCTGAATTACATGCGAGCATGCTTTACTGATTCAGAATTATATGTTTACATGGTTATGTGAATTGATTTTTTTTTCTTAAGCATGCATTATATGAAAGAGTATCAGAACTGATTCGAGATGAGAATTTGTAAGCTCATGCGAATACATGAGTATGATGATTAGAGGATGATCGAAACTGAGTTGATTATTTTGATATTTCGAGATTTGTGCTTACGTGATTATTTGAGATAATAATTGTGAAGCCGATATGGTTGAGATAGCTAGCAAATTAGATTTGATTTGTGACGAAAGACTGCTTGCTCCGGAGGATTGGGATTATGATAAGAAGTTGAGGTTTATGAATTGTTGAGCAGGATTAGATTACAGGAGATTTTATTTATGACATTCTGAATTGTTATGTATTTGTCATGATTAATTGTATCTCCCTGTTGAGCAAAGAATTATGCTTTCGAAACTGAGAATCAGTATTGATGAAAAATGAGATGATCTAGAATATGATTATATGATATCTATTCTTGAGGATATTAAATTAAAAACCACTCGAAGTTTATTGTGGCTTAGATTGATCAAGGTAAGAGTTGATATTTTAATTCTTAGCGATGATTGAATTGATTCATATCAGATGAACCTCAATACGGAACAGAGATATAAATCCGATATTAAGAATTTCAGAATTTTAGAATGAGATCATATTTGAGCAGCGATTGTATTGGAATGGTAAGAATCCTCGAGGTAAAAATTCTATTGATCTTGACTTGTCGATGCGAAGAATGTGGTGTACGTTTTGAGAGAGTGTTGTGTAATACTCTGAGATCAAAGCTAGATGTTTGAAAACGCCCATTCTGAGTAGATGATTCGATTTATCAGAGATGATAAGCTTGAATTTTGTTTGATATCAAGAGATTGAGTAGAAGTGTAGTAGCCCGTGCCCTAATTGAGTAATTAAAGGATTAATGCTAATTAATTGAATTAGGCATCGGACGGATCGGAAGCTCCGAAGGCACGATCGGAAGCTCCGAACAGGATCGGAAGCTCCGATGAGCGATCGGAGGCACCGATGTTATTACGTCAGGCATGACGTGTGGTTGGATCGGAAGCTCCGATCAGGACCGGAAGCTCCGATCACCCCTATCCGGAGTCAACAAGTGATATTTTGACACGTGGCAGATCAGGATCTTCGGAAGCTCCGATGACAGGATCGGACGTTCCGATCGAGGTTCGGACGTTCCGATCAGGGATCGGAATTTCCGATCGTTGTCTATAAATAGAAGGCCGAGACTTCACTTTCATTTGCCAATTCCGAGTTCTCCTTTCCTTTCTAGTCCTTTTGGAGCTGTTCTAATCTTCTTAGGCTTGGTTCGGAGGTCGACGAGGCGTTCGGTAGTCGTAGCGGAGTTGTGCCCAAGTTCTGGAGGCATCGACATCAAAGGGCTAACGACGGATGAAGGTATAGCTTTTGCTCCCTATAAATATTTAGGAGTATGCAATAGCTTAGTTAAGGCTTTTAGAGCACTTTAATGATAGTAGTATCATTTGGCAGTGTAGAGCAGACTATAGGCGTGGACCTAGAGTTGGTAGAGCTTTCACTGTTTTGAGGTACGAAAGTACTGTTCGAGATATCCTGACTGAGTATGCATGTATTATGTGACCGCATGATTTATATGCCATGATATTATGCTGCATTCATTTTCATCTTGCTGTATCTCCTTCGAGATGTCTGTTAGTAGGGTTGTACCCTATCCTGTTAGTGGATGGACTTCCATCGATTTGGGTCCGGCGTTTCCACGGTTATCTCGGTATGGGAGCCACCTCCTGAAGCGACGGCACAGCGTGCTACATACCAGGGCCCGGTCTGTCTCTGTTATCTGATCCTTGACCTCGAGTCTATAGGGAGTTCACTTTTCATGCATGTATACTCATACTCTCGCACTGAGCGTTTTATGCTCACGTCTCGTACTCTGTATTTTTCTGGACACCCTATTCCATGGGGCAGGTTTGCGATTGGACGAGGAGGGTGGATCCAGGAGGGGCTAGTCAGTGGTTGGCCAGCTGGAGCTTCGTCTAGGTTTTATTACTGTTGTTTGGGTTTATACAGCTATTCGATTTGGTTGTATATTATTGGATAATTACAGATTCCTTTACTTGGGATTGTATAATGTTATTGGATTCCGCAGTTTTATTCTGATATCTGTTTTATTAAGTTAATTGCATGCATAAGTTCTGTTTAGTAGGTGATCCGGGTAAGGGTCACTACAAGAAGTGAATTAAGATCTAGATGTACTCAGTAAGGACATTTGTTGATTATGTCTTTTGAGTTGATGTTTATGTTTATAGCATTATGAGATTGATATATGAATGAACAGATTGTATCCGATTGTTTGGATCTATTGTGATTAGATTTTGATAATAGATTGAATTATTGGGAATTGATCTAATTTTGCGATATTTTTGAAAGTTATTTTTGAATGTAAGAATATCAGCACTCTTATGCTAAACTTTTGGGATGATTAGGATTAATTGAATATTTTGAGAATTTGATTAGATCTCAATCGATGATATTGAGATTTTATTGATGTATCCAATATTGTTCTTTCGAGAATGATACTTTTATTGGGTCTTAAGGGAAATTGTATGAATTTCTAGTATTAAAGTGGTTAAGGAGTTATTGTGATTGATATTTTGGAAAGACATGAATTTGAGAATTGTTGGGAAGAAATTCTTTTCGATAGAATAAGAGGTTGAAATTAGTGTTTTTGGAAAGACACCGAATTCAGTTACAGTTGAGTCTTCCTTCGATTAATCTGAAGAT
Source organism: Henckelia pumila (assembly GCF_033568475.1). NCBI lineage: Eukaryota > Viridiplantae > Streptophyta > Magnoliopsida > Lamiales > Gesneriaceae > Henckelia > Henckelia pumila. The sequence goes on from NC_133123.1 coordinate 165,097,516, forward strand.
TTTTGAATCCTATTTTAGTTATGCATCCTTGATTCACATGACTTTGACTTCGATAATTATTTTCATTCGGCATCGATTGAAATTCCGAGTTAGAATTTCCGAAATTCGTAATTCTTGAGAACTTGAATTTTCTTTCTGGATATTGATATTGATTCGGGAGAGTTTCGATTATTTGATTCTTGAGTGATCTAGATTACTTTGATTGGGACATTCGAATATGCCTTAGGACTGAGTCCTAATCGGTGACTGCGTGCGGATTCCTCGTGAGTGAGGCCACGTTGACAACCATGATTTTGGTTTGTCTTGTTATTGGGCATGATTTCGTACCCATTGACGGGTGATCACGTGATTTTATTATTATTGATAGATTGGCTCGCATTCCTTGTTCATGGAGCCCTGATTTGATTCACTCTCCCTTAATTGAAAAATGCAAGTGAGTTGTTTTCACTTAGCAAGGATTGTTGTTCGGAATTCACTCGATTTGATAATAATGATTTGAGCGATTTTTGTGATATTAATTTGATTCTGACTCTGAGAGTCAATGATGATTTGAGGTATATCTTCAGTTTATACGATTTTGTTGGCTCGTAACTAATAGAGATTGATACCACTATCTGAATTTCGTGGTTGACCGATCCAGATAACGATTAAGTCCGAAGATAGTTCGATTTTTGGTATGTTGGCTGAAATTTTGAAACAAATTTGCAGTGGATTTGAATTAGGGTTTAAGAATATTTCAGATGATTAAGAAGAATTGATAGGATTCACTCGATGAAACAGTGGTAACAGAATTATCTTATGAATCGTTGGTTTTTGTGATGATTGTTTCGGGAATCTATGGATTTTGCGGTAAATTTTTCCCTTCTTGGATTAAGAGCAGAATTTTGAATTCAGAATTAAGATTGGAGTCTCAGTGTTAGTAGAGATGTTTGATCTCATTTTTTTTAGCATTCGATTTTGATTGCGTGAATTACTACACTTGGGAACAGAAAGAGAAAATAAGAAGAAGAAGAAGCTTGAATTAGCGAAACTGGTACCGAATAAGTTCCAGAGCAGACAGATGTATACCAAAGTATTGTTCTTTCAATTGATGAGATTAATCCGATGTTGTTTTCGATTTTTGATCACATGAGATATTTTGGCATTGAATTTTGGCCTGTTTGCTTAATTAATTGATTGATGTTGGAAGACTTAGATGAGAATTTTTGAACTGTTGATTTTGATTGTCCCATGATTGCGAGAACAGATTGTGACTCGCAGATGATTGAGTGATCCTATGAAATGATAGCGAAGAAAGAACTTTTTGATATTGAATTTTGGGATTGTGCGAATTGTTGATTGATCAAATTTGATTTTAAGACATTGGATGAATGTCGACTTGGCTGAGATTGACTCAGTAGAGGAGTTTGAGATGTTAGAAACTGTCTGATTGACATAAGTTTCCGTTGAATTCTAAACTGTGTATTGGATTTAGATTGAGATTGATTGAAGATTGAATTGTTGACTTGTTAGAGGATTTCGAAGAATTCTTGGTTGATTCCTTATCAGCCGACAGACATCTAGGGCAGACTATTCAGACCTTTTGAGAGGATATTCTATGAGCCGTAGTGCTAGATTTTGGCACTAGTTGGCCAGATTCATGACTTTGATTGAATGTTACGATTTGAACTATTATCAAAAGAGTTTAGAAATGACTCTTTTCGAAGCGATGTACGATGAGTACTACGAATTTTTCTTATTTCGAGAATGATGTTCTAGAGTACATCAGCTGTAGAGTCAGATTTGACCTGATATTGTCATAGATGTCAAAGAAAGTGATTATGATTCCGAATAGAATCAGAACAGTGCGAGACAGATGTGTCAGAATTGTAAGTCTTGATTCAGACTTTAATAAGGGAACAAGATTCGTTCCTTTGTACTTTAGAGAGATGAGACGGAATTGAATGAAACTTTGAACTACTTTGATTGATCGATAACCGATGACAGATACAGAGTGAGTACCAAAAAGAGGAGTAGTTCTAGAACAATTTCATTCTAGTTGTTTCAGTATGATGACTTATATAAGAATCGAAGAAGTCATTTGAAAGCTAGAACAAGATTTGAGATATATAATCTGAATCTCTTTATTGCAATAAGATTGAGTACAAATTTTTCGAATCTCTATCTGATGTGCTCGGATTGCATGCGATTTCGAGGACGAAATCAATTCTTAGAGGGGGAGAATTGTAACGCCCCAAAATATATTTACCGAATTAATTAGAAATTGAAATAATTATTGAGTTGACGAAATAATTATTATTGCTAATGAGATTATAGAGTGTATTTACAAATACACGTGTCATTTAATCAATGAGTTTGATTATTTTTTTAAAGATCTCCAATATTTGGCATTTTGGGATTAATTATTGAGATATTGAAATAAAAATAATTATTTATGCCAGATAACTTAATTTGGAAGAATATTTGACCGACTGGACTGGTCAGAGTCTAAATTGGATTTAGTATTTAATTGGGAAAATTTTGAGTCCAATTGACTGGTCAAAGTCAATAATTTCAGAAATGGTATTAATTGATGCTGGGTGTGTGTATCAAAAAAATATCATATTGGAGATTAATTTTACCATTTGAGTATCTAATAAATTGGTCCGGATCAGGAAATTATCGGGTTACTATAAATAGAAAACAAAGCGCGATGGGCATCATAAAAGCAATTACAGTGTTTTGAATTTTTCTCCAATTTTCATATTCACTGTAGCAGTCCCACGTTTTCCATCGCTGACTATTCACCGGAGCTCTGATCAAATATCCGAACGGTCACTTTGTAGCCAACATCAAGACGAAGCTATTGGTGTAAAGAAATTGACAATCCGACGGTTGGATCGTCGGGAAATCGAGTTAGAACAGACGGGTTCTGCATAGAATTTGGTTTCGCTGTAGCATTCCATGTTTTTTATTTTTACGGCCATTCACTGGAGCTTCGATCGAAGATCCAAACAGTGAAGTTGTAGCTAAGATCAAGATGAATCTATTAGTATAAAGAAATCAAAGATCCAACGGTTGGATCATCGGAAAATCGACAAAGAACAAATGCGATCTGCACAGATTTTCGCAGGTACTGTTCATCGTCTTCTTCATCGGAAATTTCGCAATTTGAGCTCGTTTTTGTTAGTTTTTGAGTTGCTAGATGATAGTAGATGTTGTTTAGAAAATTCCCTAAGCTTTTGGTAGCTTTTTCTGGCGTTTATAGGGCAGATCGGAGCATTTTCAAGTCGCCGGAACCGGACTGAAATTTGTAGATCCTGGCCGCCTCGGTGGTCCGTTCCGGTCGTGGCTTATATGGTTGGAATCGTCTCGTCGAGCTCGACAAGCCTGCCAAACTTCATAATTTTTGGAGCAGTTTTGACATCGCCACCGGACGCCGCCGCGTCGCCGCCGTCTTCTCCGATTTTTCGGCGACCTCCGGAGAGTTAACCATTTTTGATCGTCTCGACGTGATAGTTCCAAATATCCAAGTTTCGAGTTGAGATTCGAAACAGTGAAGCGGTGAGAACGCGATAAAGTTGACGAATTATTGGTCAAAGTTTGACCAGAGTTGACTATGGTTGACTTTTGTATATTATGTTATTTTTCGCAGATTGGAAGCCAGTCGAGGATATTTAAAGGCAGAGATCAGCAGTTTAGGGATTGGACTTTTCCAGACTTGAAAAATGGAGGTATGAGCTGATGTCGATTTCTAAGGGAATGAATACTCGAGCGAGTTTGAGATTCTCGAGTTCCCGATTAAAATCACATACTTGCATGTTTATTTGATTATTTGATATTGAATGTGAATTTGAATGATTTAATTGATTTTCAATATTACTTGAAAGACATGAGTTTGTCTATATGAAATTGTTTGAAGTAAGTGATTTATATATTCGATTTGAAAAGCATGATATTTCTTATTTGAATTACTTCAATGATTTTTGATATTATATTCATGAGTTTGAATATACGAGTTTAATGTGTTGACATCTTCGATACATTGATGTTTTAATACACAGATTTATTATTTTCGATTCGATTAAATTGCATTTGATTCATATGCATTCATCTTGAGCCAAATTTCTTAAATTTTTAGAGGGCTGAGTTGCCCAGATTCGAATTAGACGTTTGGGAGCTATATCGACTGGCCTGGGATGTTGAGTTCCCTAGTATCAGCATACTCCTATAGTTGCGCCAAAGTCTAGTGGTTTGAGACGCGTAGCACCACCCCGAGCGGGAGCGTAGGTGGGTTAGTTGCGTGATCTTGACCTCGGGATCCCAACCGATTGTCCGATATTCCCTTGATTATCTGATTTGATTATCCTGATTTTTAAACACATGCATTTCATTGGCATTTCCATTGAAGAATTTGAATGTATATTATGATTTTAATATACTTACTTGATATTACATGTTACATCGCTTTTACTGGGATTTTATTCTCACCGGAGTTATCCGGCTGTTGTCTTATTTTGCATGTGTACTTGACAACAGGTGGGGCAGGAGCTAGTCAGAGTCGACGTGGTTAGCTTGGGATCGAATGATAGATGTGAGGCGTCGATTTAGAGTCGAATAACTTTTAGAACTCGGTTATTTATTGAAGCGTGCTTTTATTGTTGATTTATAATACTGCATGTATTTTTATGCCCCGATTATTCTTAGAATTGATGTATGTCGAAGAACAAGTTAAATTGATTTTTTTTATAGTTGAGCCCGAGATGATCTCGCTCGAGCCGAATATTTTCTACCGCTCGAGCGAGGCACTGTTCTTGATTTAAAAAAAAAAAATTGGCTCATTTATTTATCGATGATTGTTTTACTATTTGAGATTAGTTGATTAGAATCGAGGTCCTCACAAATTGTTAGGTTGCATGGCATGCCTAGGAGTATTGTGTCTGATAGAGATACTCGTTTCTTGAGCTACTTTTGGAAAACATTATGGTGCAAGCTTGGTACTAAATTACTGTTTTCAACTACATGTCATCCTCAAACGGATGGTCAAACTGAGGTTGTTAATAGGACGTTAGGAACTTTGTTGCGTACTATAATTAAGAAGAATTTGAAAAGTTGGGAAGAATGTTTGTCATTTGTTGAGTTTGCATATAATCGTAGTGTGCATTTTACTACAAATTTTTCACCATTTGAAATTGTGTATGGTTTTAATCCTTTAACCCCGTTGGATTTAATGTCTTTTCCTATGAGTGAAAGAGTTAATTTGGATGGAAAGAAAAAGGCTGAGTTTGTGAGAAATTTGCATGAAAAGGTGAAAGCGAGCATCGAGAAAAAGAACTTGCAATACACAAAGCAAGCAAACAAAGGTAAAAATAAGGTTGTATTTGAACCCGGTGATTGGGTTTGGTTGCATTTGCGGAAGGAGCGTTTTCCAGAGAAGCGGCGTTCTAAGTTGTTACCAAGAGGCGATGGACCTTTTCATGTTGTGGAAAAAATCAATGACAATGCTTACAAATTAGATTTTTCAGGTGAGTATAATGTCAGTGCTACTTTTAATGTTTTTGATTTATCTCCGTTTGATGTAGGTGATGATCAAGATTTGAGGACAAATCATTTTCAAGAAGGGGAGGATGATGCGATCATGGATAGTTTGCATGCTGATCAAGTGGCTAAGGATCCGTTGGAGATACCACAAGGACCAGTTACGAGAGGCCGAGCTCAGAAGTTTAAGGAAGCACTTCAATCCTTGATATTGAAGTCATACGAGGAAGTTGGATTTCTTGATATTCGCTTTGGAGGATGTTCTACTCTTATTGAGGTCAAAGGAGGTCAAGAAAGTGAAGAAATTGAAGACCAAGCTCGAAGCTGCGGCGCGCCCGCGCCTTCGATTAGTGAACCAACGGCGCGCCCGCGCGTCTGAATATCAAATTGACGAAGTGTTGCAAACTCTCGGCGCGCCCGCGCCGTGTCTTGCGCAACTGCGTCGCGCCCGCGCCAAGCCCTAGCGCCCCCGCCCCGACATATTTTACACACACCGAAGGTGTTTGTGTGTGTGCGAGATATTATGATTATTTTGATATTTTATGTTATTTTTAAGTTTTTTTATTCCTACTAGGAAACTTTAGGAGATATCTTTGATATCTTTTTGTTTTATTTTGTGTTATCTTTCAATATTTTGTGTTGTAATATAAATACAACAACATTCATTATTTTTAGAGAACAATTAAGATTTTCAGATTATTGATTATTCAATACAAAATTCTCTCTAGAATTTTATCAAAGCTTTTGCTTTACCCCAAAATTAAACTTATCAAAGTTCATATCTTTGTGGCGTTTGTCAGTCGATTTTCAATTGGGTTGTCAAAGACAGGTTCATTTGAAGGTCTAATTGAATTATTGATTGTTTTCTATCGTGATTCTTTGTTGCTAGTTACAGGTTCAACTAGAGGTAGAGATCCAAATCTGTTACTTGTTCCAAAGTCGGGACAAAAATCTTTGAATTCTTTTGTTATCGAATTGAGGTGCGATTCGTTGTAATCGTGTTTCCTTTCATACATAAGATTTACATCATATACTAAATGTATACTAAGTTTATCTATGTTGTAAATCATGACTGAGCAGTATGGATAATATTGGACTTTAGGACTATGGCTTCTCGTAGGGAAAACAACAACAACAACAACAACAACAACAACAACCATGACGACTGTGAACCAAATAATCAGAACAATCAGAACAACCAATTCTTGGCGGGATTAACTACTTTGCTACAAGAGCAGAGTCGTATTCAGGGATCACAAATTCAACAGCTTCTCCAAGCCCAAGCGACCAATGCTGGTAATAATCGTGCTGGAATGGTTAAGAACCCAATCTACAAACGGTTCTTGGAATTAGGACCACCCGAGTTCAAAGGAGAAACTGATCCTTTAGTCGCTGAACAATGGTTTCAGGCTATGGAGACTGCTTTTGAATTTATGCAAGTCTCAAACACGGACCGTGTGAGGTGTGCCACCTACATGTTCTGAGATGATGCCCGAATATGGTGGAATGGAGCCAAAGTTGCCTTAAATCTAACAAATCTATCTTGGAATGGATTCAAGGATGTTTTCTATGGAAAATATTTTACGGTGAGCACTAGGACAAGATTGGCGAGAGAATTCTTGGAGCTTCGCCAAGGCAACATGTCAATTGCTGAGTATCACACTAACTCCAAAAGACTTTAAAATATAAATTTATAACAATAAAATGAAAGAGTGGGTGCCCGGATAGCCAACTTGTGGCTAAGGGCTTTTATGACTCTTTGTGTAAACAATCTTTGTTTAATATAATTTACATTTTATTAATGGCAATGACTTTATCTTTCTTCATATTGTTATATTGTGATATACTATTGTTGTTTTGATAAAGACCTTGAATATACTATAGTGTATGTAAGATGTGGTAGTACATGGGGATGACTATCATGAAACACATCTTATAGTCACTGTATATTCTAAACAGTTCCTAGTCGATTGAGCCGTCCGAAAATAAGGATAAGGATCGCTCGATTTTGAGACTAGCATTTGCGATGCAGAGTACCACGTTTCATTGGTAGGGAACATAGAGATGTTCGAAGCATGCAAATGGATATTCATATGATGAATGATCGAACTACCCTATTCGGACTTTCCAAGTGGTTATCACTTATCGAGTGGATAAAGTCCGCGTTTTTGGTTGTACACCATTAGTCCTTATTACTTGAAACATCATTGAGACTCTATATGCTAGTACTGTGCTTTGACTCGTTTACCGACTCTATGGGGGTCATCAGGTGTCGGGATTGGGTACAGTTACGACGCATATAGGAGTCGATGCTTTGTTTTCAAGGATTCACCACATACTTGCGAGTGTGGATATCCTATGCGATCTGAGGAGATATTAGTGTGACGAATCTCTGGCCAGAGTACATGATGTGTTTTTGGTTAATGGTTATCCTAGTAACACATGCGATGTCACTAATAGATCTCCAAGATGTTGTGCATAGTTATCGAATCTCGAACGACTCTCGATGCACCAATGTTGTTGATTCGATCGGGATATTTGGTTGAAGGGACCGTACTGTACGCTAACCAAAATCTACTGGTTCTTGCAGGCACTATCAGTAATACCTAGGGAATCATGGGGCGATGTTGCTAGACGCTCTTACCATGATTCGTTGGGTAAGTCGGAAATTGTTGTTCCGAGTCACAAGGAGTTGTGAGCCCACGGCTAGCTGTATTCCTGAACCATTGAGGGTTACACAAGTAATGGATTACTGAAACCCCGTAGAGATAGTTAAATTAAAAGAGTTAAATTTAATGAAAGAGAAATTGGATTTCTCAACTAAAGGGAGTGGAATTTCCTAAAATGACATAGTGATGGGCATTTTTGGAAATCACTGAATTCGGATTCAGAAAAATTATCTTGACTCTAAAAGATGCAGAAATGGTTTCTGTGCACATTGGTGAAATCAGTTTATCAATCGGAGTCACGATGAATTTTATATTAATTTCTATAACAACGGGCTTGGCTTGTTGGGCTTAAGTTATGGATTGTGGGCTTTAAGGAGTTAGAGTCCTGATACAATTATAACTAGAAATTATCTATAAATAGAGGTGTTGGGTTCGAAAATCAAACACTTTGTGTCTTATAATTTTCGAAATTACACTCTAAATATTCTAAGGGTTTTCGAAATCCTTGTCCCTCCCGGAGAAAATTCAGACTTGTGATTTTTGTGAAAAATTACAATTCTGAATTAACAGATCATATCTGTTTATTCTCTACGCAAAACTTCTGATTGATTTCTTGTGCAGTCAATCAGAGGGTTTCTGTTTTCTGTTCGTGGACCTTATTCCGGTGTTTGATCATGACGCCATCGGTTCCCGGGATATACAAGAAGAGCAGATTAAATTCTGTTGGTGTCCATAATCTTGCTTCGAGATTGGACGTAAAATATTTAATTAATTATTATTTATTTTACTTGTGTGATTTAATCGTTAAACGTTTTGATACCCATGATATGAAATTGTTTCATATCAAAGAAAAATAAAATTTTTAAACTTCCGCTGCACCGGGTATCAATTCAATTGATCTGAACAAGGTTTTCCAACAGTGGTATCAGAGCCAGGTTGCTCAGATCAAACGATTAAATTAATCGATTGTAGAAAATTTTTGGCCTCGGGTTTTTGAAACAAAACATATTTTTAAAAAAATCAAAAATTTTATTTTTCTGACGGGCAAGAAAAAAGGGCAGCGATCCAAGGGCAGCGATCGTCGCTGCCCATGGGCAGCGCCGTATCGCTGCCCAGGGCAGCGCACGGCGCTGCGGGCAGCGGTGGGCTGCCCAGCCCGCGCCCGGTCAGGGCACGGGCTGCCCGGGATTGTCCCGGGCAGCCCGAAAAAATTAAAAATTGATTTTTGAAAATTTTGAATTTTTGAAATTCTAGTGTTTGATCCGATCGAAAAATGTTTTTGATAAGATCACGAGGCATCGGATCGAATTCTTCGAGTCCGAAATTTTTAAAATTGATTTTTGGATAAATTTGAATTTTTGGAAAATTTAAATATTTTATCCGTTAAATTGAATTTTGAAAATTGATTATTTTGGTACAATTGATGATAAGATGTGATCTTATGGATGGATAAGATAAAATATGATTTTATCTTTTAAATTATGATGCCACAGCATGTTTATCCAATTATTTAAATTTTGAATTTAAAATTGGATAATGGGATGATCGATTGCCATAACCTATTTTGTAGGTGTATGTTAGGAATTTACATTTGTCTTATTGTTGTTGATGTTTATTAATGGGCTTGATTTATAGCCCAATATGATTGTCATATGTAATAAAAGTGGGCCTGGTTTATGGCCCGTTTCCACCCCTACAAATGTATCCCATATTTGTCATCGAAATTTATTGTAAATTTATTAGACTTAGTGGGAGACAAAGATTTGAAGAAATGGTGGGCCCAGCAAACAATGAAGACTGAAGAAATGTAAATTGGAAGCTCAATGTAATAGGATTGCATTGCATACCTGCATATTACCTAGGATTGGACTTAGACTCGTGATTGGCAACCACGGGTCGAATAGATAATGAGATCGATCATCCTTAAATAATATATGATATTATTGATGTATGCATGTTTAGAACAAATTGTATTAATCCCGCAAGCATACATAAAAATGAATGATGAGACAAATTTTCAAAATTAAAAATCCCTCATTTTAAATATGATTTAAAATTTATATCAAGATTAATAAAAAGGAATTTAAATATTGTTTAAATTTTCTTACCTTCCATCAACGATCAATGTATGAGATGCTATCCGCGGATATGGTCCGGCTCATATTATTAGGGGGGCCCGTTCGTCGGAAAGCTGTACATTGGATCGACAAATGTTGTAAGTTGGGTGGAACTCCCATGGGATCGGCTCATATTATTGGGGGATCCACATGGCGACCGTCCATCACAACTTAATATTGATGGGTCATCTTGACATGTCACAATAAACGGCGTCATATTATTGGGCCCTTATTGGACATGAGGTAAATACAAGGGGGTTACTTTGAAAGTAATTGGGCTCTACTTTTTGAAAATTATGGTTGGCTGATATTATTCGGGACTATGATTTGTCAATTGGACTCCATGTTCTCACTAAGGAAAAAGTTTCCCGTTTTCACTAGAGGGTGGTGAAATCGTTAAAATAGTGGGAGTGTAATTCATAAAATTAAAATTTGCCATATTTTATGTCTTAGTAAATTAATTAAACAATCACTGATTATTGTCTGTTTCCTTTTCAGTATATCGTTACAATGAATTCGCGTAATCCACTATTTTCAATTCTCGAACAAAACAAACTTACTGGCGCAAACAATACGGAATGATTCCATAAGTTAAGATTGTCCTAAGTTCGGAAAAGATTTTCTAAGTGTTAGAAAAGGCTTCTCCAAAAACAGCCCCGGCTGATGTAACTGCCAAAAGGTTGGCCGAACTAGAGAAATGGTTGGACCATGATCTCAAGGCCAAATGTTACATGCAAAATTGGACAAGTCTAAACAAGTTTGCCATCACTGCAAGAAACCCGGTCATTGGAAACGTAACTGCAAGGAATACCTCGAGCAGTTGCGAACTGCAAAAGGTATGTTTTACATTGAAATAAATGTTTTTCTTAATACTACTTCTTGGGTATTGGATACCAGATGTAGATCTCACATTTGCAATGAGTTGCAAATGATGACAAGAAGTAATAGGCTAAGGATGGGTGAGACCCAGTCAAGGCTCGGGAATGGTTCCAGAGTTAAATCCATAGCTATGGGAAATATTTGTTTAATTTTGCAAACAAATTTTAAGTTGTATTATGAGAAAGATATTTTTATTTGTGCCAAAGATTTCATTAAAACATTATTTCTATTTCTATGCTTGATAGAGATGGGTTTTCTTGTAATTTTGTGAATGAGATTTGCAATATTTACAAGAATGAATATTTGATTTGAAGTGGACAATTTAAAAACGATCTATATAACTTAAAATTAAAAGACGTTCCAATTAATTATGTTGATAAACCGGTAACAACAAATAAAAGAAAAACGATAGTCAAAACCCGGCAAACCTTTGGCATGCTAGGTTATGTCATATTTCCTCAAGGAGGATGAACAAGCTAGTGGGAGAGGGCATGTTTGATATGTCTGAAATTAACTCTCTACCTACTTGTGAGTCCTGCCTAAAGGGAAAAATGACTAAATCTCCTTTCAAAGGGAAACCTGAGCGAAGTCAAAATCTGTTGGATTTGATCCATACAGATGTTTGCGGTCCATTTAGGATTGGTACTAAATGTGGCAACATCTACTTCATTACCTTTACTGATGATTATTCAAGGTATGGGTATTTATATTTAATGAAATATAAGTCTGAAGCATTTGAAAGGTTCAAAGAATTCAAGGCTGAAGTAGAAAACATGCAAGGGAAAAGTATTAAAGCACTTCGATCGGATCAAGGTGGAGAATACTTAAGTACCGAGTTTTTGGACTATCTAAAAGAGAATGGGATTCTCTCTCAGTGGACTCCTCCTATGACACCTCAGCTGAATGGTGTTTCGGAGCGTCGCAATCGAACTTTGTTGGACATGGTTAGATCCATGATGAGCTTCACTGATCTTCCACCTTCGTTTTGGGGCTACGCGCTTGAAACGACGGTATTGTTGTTAAACAACATCCACACTAAAGCAGTAGATAAAACACCATACGAGTTATGGAATGGCAAAGATCCTAAGTATTCGTACATGAGGATTTGGGGATGTCCTGCTTACGTGAAGCAGACAGTGGGAGATAAGTTGGATAGTCGATCCATCTTATGTTATTTTGTGGGGTATCCGAAGAATTCAATCGGATATTATTTCTATCATCCTGCTGAAACAAAGGTGTTTGTTTCAAGGAATGCCACCTTCTTGGAGAAGGAATTCTTATTGGATAAGAAAGGCAAGATGATGGAACTCGAAGAAATTCGAGAAGAACCCAAAATACAAATTAACGATCCTACACCTCAAGAATCATCACAAGACACGCCTATTGCTAGAAGATCCGAGAGGACTTCTAGGCCTCCTGTTAGATATGGTATTCTTCTTGAAGGGGATCAAAGTGAACCCGATATTGGATGTGATCCAAGAAACTTCAAGGAAGCAATTTCTGATGCGGATTCTAATTTAGGGTTTGAAGCAATGCAGTCGGAAATAGACTCGATGCATTCAAACCAAGTTTGGTCTTTAGTAGATCCTCCTGATGGAATTTTTCCAATAGGATGTAAATGGATTTACAAAAGAAAACTTGGGCCTGATGGCAAGGTGTTGACCTATAAGGCACGATTGGTTGCAAAAGGTTATACTCAAAGACAAGGAGTTGACTATGATGAAACCTTTTCACCAGTCGCAATGTTCAAGTCCATAAGAATCCTAATTGACATAGCAGCATGGTATGACTATGAGATATGGAAAATGGATGTGAAGACTGCATTTCTTAATGGAAACATTAAGGAAGAAATCTATATGATGCAGCCTGAAGGATTCACCTCCATGGGAAGCGAGCATAAGGTATGCAAGCTTCAGAGATCAATTTATGGTCTAAAACAAGCATCAAGAAGTTGGAACCAGAAATTTGATGAAACAATAAAGGATTTTGGTTTCATCAAGAACCCGGAGGAACCATGCGTGTACAAGAAAGTAGTTAAGGATGCAGTAACATTCTTAATACTTTATGTTGATGACATCCTACTCATTGGGAATGACGTAGGGATGTTGCAGTCAACAAAGATATGGTTATCAGGTAGATTCTCGATGAAGGATTTGGGTGAGGCATCCTATATTCTAGGGATACAGATCTATAGAGATAGATCTAAGAGAATGATAGGACTCACTCAAGCAACCTACATCGACACTATATTGAAAAGGTTTTCAATGTATGAGTCCAAGAGAGGACATCTACCTATGTGTCATGGAGTTTCTCTATCCAAGTCTATGTGTCCCAAGACTGACGAAGAGATAGAGAAAATGACACATATACCATATGCGTCAGCCATAGGTAGTATCATGTATGGGATGATATCTACTAGACCGGATGTGGCCTATGCTCTGAGCGTCACGAGCAGATATCAAGCCAATCCAGGTCAAATGCATTGGAAAGCCGTGAATGATATTCTTAAGTACTTGAGAAGAACTAAGAATATATTCATGGTTTATGGTGGAAGAGAATTGAAGTTGGAAGGCTACACCGACTCTAGCTTCCAAAGTGACGTGGATGACTCGAAATCAACCTCTGGATTTGTATTCGTGCTCAATGGCGGTGCTGTCTCTTGGAAGAGTTTCAAGCAAGACACCACAGCGGATTCCACCACTGAGGCAGAATACATTGCAACATCAGCTGCTGCTAAAGAGGCGGTTTGGATGAGGAAATTCATCCAAGAGTTGGGTATGATTCCAGAATCTGTTGGTCCAGTCCCGGTGTACTGCAACAACACTGGTGCCGTTGCTCAGGCAAAGGAACCATGGTCTCATCAAAGTTCTAAACACATACTGAGAAAATACCACATCATCCGGAAGATCGTGAAAAGAGGAGACATTACAGTCGAGAGAGTGGCCTCTGCAGACAATATCGCTGATCCGCTTACGAAGCCCTTGCCAGGACCATTGTTTGACAAACATCGCGAAGCAATGGAATTACGTAATATGACTAGTTTGCTTTAGGGCAAGTGGGAAATTGAAAGAGTGGGTGCCCGGATAGCCAACTTGTGGCTAAGGGATTTTATGACTCTTTGTGTAAACAATCTTTGTTTAATATAATTTACATTTTATTAATGGCAATGACTTTATCTTTCTTCATATTGTTATATTGTGATATACTATTGTTGTTTTGATAAAGATCTTGAATATACTATAGTGTATGTAAAATGTGGTAGTACATGGGGATGACTATCATGAAACACATCTTATAGTTACTGTATATTCTAAACAGTTCCTAGTTGATTGAGCCGTCCGAAAATAAGGATAAGGATCGCTCGAGTTTGAGACTAGCATTTGCGATGCAGAGTACCACGTTTCATTGGTAGGGAACATAGAGATGTTTGAAGCATGCAAATGGATATTCATATGATGAATGATCGAACTATACTATTCGGACTTTCCAAGTGGTTATCACTTATCGAGTGGATAAAGTCCGCATTTTTGGTTGTACACCATTAGTCCTTATTACTTGAAACATCATTGAGACTCTATATGCTAGTACTGTGCTTTGACTCGTTTACCGACTCTATGGGGGTCATCAGGTATCGGGATTAGGTACAGTTATGATGCATATAGGAGTCGATGCTTTGTTGTCAGGGATTCACCACATACTTGCGAGTGTGGATATCCTATGCGATCTGAGGAGATATTAGTGTGACGAATCTCTGGCCAGAGTACATGATGTGTTTTTGGTTAATGGTTATCCTAGTAACACATGCGATGTCACTAATAGATCTCCAAGATGTTGTGCATAGTTATCGAATCTCGAACGACTCTCGATGCACCAATGGTTGTTGATTCGATCGGGATATTTGGTTGAAGGGACCGTACTGTACGCTAACCAAAATCTACTTGTTCTTGCAGGCACTATCAGTAATACCTAGGGAATCATGGGGCGATGTTGCTAGACGCTCTTACCATGATTCGTTGGGTAAGTCGAAAATTGTTGTTCCGAGCCACAAGGAGTTGTTGTTGGAAAACGGTGTTCAGATCAATCAGAATTGATACCCGGTGCAGCGGAAGTTTTAAAATTTTATATGGAACGATTCCATATCATGGGTATCAAAACTTTACGATTAAATTGTGCGTGTAAAAATTAAATAACAATTAAATTTTTACCTTGAATCTCGAAACGAGATTATGGACACCAACAGATAACTCTGCTCTTGTTGTATATCCCAGGAACTGATGGACGAACAATTCTTCAATCAGGTCCACGAACAGAATTCGAATCCCTCTGATAGATTGCACTAGAAAATCTATCAGAAGTTTCTACGAAGAGAATTAACGAATTTGATCCGTTAAACCAGACTGCAAATTCGAAATTCACAGACTGGATTTCAGAGAGAAAAACACAAAGAGGGGGGCGGCCACTCTAGGTCTCAAAACCCTAGTGTTCGAAAATTATGAGACTTCTGTCTAATTTCTGCACTGCAATAACTTATTTATAATGTGGGCTGCTAACAGCTTAGGGCCCATTAGTCATAAGTTAAAGCCTGACAAGTAAAGCCTGCATATTCAGAAATTAATATAAAATTCATCGTGACTCAGTTTGATAAACCAATTTCACCAATGTGCACAGAAACCATTTCTGCATCTTTTAAAGTCAAGATAAATTTTCTGAATCCGAATTCAGTGATTTCCAAAAATGCCCATCCCTATGTCATTTTAGGAAATCTTACTCTTCTACTCTGATATAAGAAGTCCTACTTCTTTGTTCATTAAATTTAACTCTTTAAATTTAACTATCTCAACGGGAATTAGAAATCCATTACTTGTGTGATCCTCAATGGTTCAGGGATACAGCTAGCCGTAGGCTCACAACTCCTTGTGACTCGGAACAACAATTTCCGACTTACCCATCGAATCATGGTAAGAGCGTCTAGCAACATCGGCCCATGATTCCCTAGGTATCACTGATAGTGCCTACAAGAACCAGTAGATTTTGGTTAGCGTACAGTACGGTCCCTTCATCCATATATCCCGATCGAATCAACAACCATTGGTAAATCGAGAGTCGTTCGAGATTCGATAACTATGCAATGCATCTTGAAGATCAAATAGTGACATTGCATGTGCTACTAAGAAACCATTTCTTAAAACACATCATATACTCTGGCCAGAGATTCGTCACACTAATATCTCCTCAGATTGCATAGGATATCTACACTCGCAAGTATGTGATGAATCCTTGACAACAAAGCATCGACTCCTATATGTGTCGTAACTGTACCCAATCCCGACACCTGATGACCCCAATAGAGTCGGTAAATGAGTCAAAGTACAGTACTAGCATATAGAGTCTCAATGATGTTTCAAGTAGTAAGGACTAATGGTGTACAACCAAAACCGCGGACTTTATCCACTCGATAAGTGATAACCACTTGGAAAGTCCGGATAGGGTAGTTCGATCATTCATCGTATGAATATCCATTTGCATGCTTTGAACATCTCTATGTTCCATACCAATGAAACGTGGTACTCGGCATCGCAAATGCTAGTCTCAATCTCGAGCGATCCTTATCCTTATTAACGGACGGCTCAATCGACTAGGAACTGTTTAGAATATACATTGAGTATAAGATGTGTTTCATGATAGCCATCCCCATGTGCCACCACATCTTACATACACTATAGTATATTCAAGGTCTTCATCTAAACATCTTATAGTATGTCACAACATAATAATATGATAAAAGATAAAGTAAATGCCATTATAAAAGTGTAAATTATATTAAACAAAAGATTGTTTATACATAGAGTCATAAAAGCCCTTAGCCACAAGTTGGCTCACCAGGCACCCACTCTTTCAATCTCCCACTTGCCCTAAAGCCAACTAGTCATACTACGTAGTCCCATTGCTTCGCGATGTTTGTAAAATAATGGTCCTGGCAAGGGCTTAGTAAGTGGATCAGCGATATTGTCTGCAGAGGCCACTCTCTCGACAGTGATGTCTCCTCTTTCCACGATCTCCCGGATGATGTGGTATTTCCTCAGTACGTGTTTGGATCTTTGATGAGACCTTGGTTCCTTTGCCTGAGCAACGGCACCCGTGTTGTCACAGTACACCGGGACTGGATCAACAGCTTCAGGAATAACGCCCAACTCTTGGACGAAATTCCTCATCCAAACGGCCTCTTTAGCAGCAGCTGATGCCGCAATGTATTCTGTCTCAGTGGTGGAATCCGCTGTGGTGTCCTGCTTGGAACTCTTCCAAGAGACAGCACCGCCGTTGAGCATGAACAGAAATCCAGAGGTTGACTTCGAGTCATCCACGTCACTTTGGAAGCTAGAGTCGGTATAGCCTTCCAATTTCAGTTCTCTTCCTCCATAAACCATGAATACATTCTTAGTTCTTCTCAAGTACTTAAGAATATCCTTCACGGCTTTCCAATGCATTTGACCGGGATTGGCTTGATATCTGCTCGTGACACTCAGAGCAACTGCCACATCCGGTCTGGTGGATATCATCCCATACATGATACTCCCTATGGCTGATGCATATGATATGTGTGTCATTTTCTCTATCTCTTCGTCAGTCTTGGGACACATAGACTTGGATAGAGAGACTCCATGACACATAGGTAGATGTCCTCTCTTGGACTCATCCATTGAAAACCTTTTCAATATAGTGTCGATGTAGGTAGCTTGAGTAAGTCCTATCATTCTCTTAGATCTATCTCTATAGATCTGTATCCCTAGAATATAGGATGCCTCACCCAAATCCTTCATCGAGAATCTACCTGATAACCATATCTTTGTTGACTGCAACATCCCTACATCATTCCCAATGAGTAAGATGTCATCAACATAAAGTACTAAGAATGTCACAGCATCCTTAACTACTTTCTTGTACACGCACGGTTCCTCCGGGTTCTTGATGAAACCAAAATCCTTTATTGTTTCATCAAATTTCTGGTTCCAACTTCTTGATGCTTGTTTGAGACCATAGATCGATCTCTGAAGCTTGCATACCTTATGCTCGCTTCCCATGGATGTGAATCCCTCGGGCTGCATCATATAGATTTCTTCCTTAATGTTTCCATTAAGAAATGCAGTCTTCACATCCATTTGCCATATCTCATAGTCATACCATGCTGCTATGGCAATAAGAATTCTTATGGACTTGAACATTGCGACTGGTGAAAAAGTTTCATCATTGTCAACTCCTTGTCTTTGAGTATAACCTTTTGCCACAAATCGTGCCTTGTAGGTCAGTACCTTTCCATCAGGCCCAAGTTTTCTCTTATAGATCCATTTACACCCTATTGGAACAATTCCATCGGGAGGATCTACTAAAGTCCAAACTTGGTTTGTATGCATCGAATCTATTTCCGACTGCATAGCTTCAAGCCATAAATTCGAATCTGCATCAGAAATTGCTTCCTTGAAGTTTCTTGGATCACATCCAATGTCGGGTTCACTTTGATCCCCTTCAAGAAGAAAACCATATCTAATAGGAGGCCTAGAAGTCCTCTCGGATCTTCTAGTAATAGGTGTGTCAATCAATGGTTCCTGAGGTGTAGGATCATTATTTTGTATCTTGGGTTCTTCTCGAATTTCTTCGAGTTCCATCATCTTGCCTTTCCTATCCAATAAGAACTCCTTCTCCAAGAAGGTGGCATTCCTTGAAACAAACACTTTTGTTTCAGTAGGATGATAGAAATAATATCCGATTGAATTCTTCGGATACCCTACAAAATAACATAAGGTGGATCGACTATCCAACTTATCTCCCACTGTCTGCTTCACGTAAGCAGGACATCCCCAAATCCTCAAGTACGAATACTTAGGAGCTTTGCCATTCCATAACTCGTATGGTATTTTGTTCACTGCTTTAGTGTGAACGTTGTTCAACAACAATACCGCCGTTTCAAGAGCATAGCCCCAAAACGAAGGTGGGAGCTCAGTGAAGCTCATCATGGATAGAACCATGTCCAACAAAGTTCGATTGTGACGCTCCGAAACACCATTAAGCTGAGGTGTCATAGGAGGAGTCCACTGAGAGAGAATCCCATTCTCTTTTAGATAGCTCAAAAACTCGGTACTCAAGTATTCTCCACCTCGATCTGATCGAAGTGCTTTAATCCTCTTACCTAGTTTGTTTTCTACTTCAGCCTTGAATTCTTTGAACTTTTCAAATGATTCAGACTTATATTTCATCAAATATAAGTACCCATACCTAGAATAATCATCAGTAAAGGTAATGAAGTAGGTGTGACCAAATTTTGTACCAATACTAAATGGTTCGCAAACATCTGTATGGATCAAATCCAATAGATTTTGACTACGCTCAGGTTTTCCTTTGAAAGGAGATTTAGTCATTTTTCCTTTCAGGCAGGACTCACAAGTAGCTAGAGAGTTAATATCAGACATATCAAACATGCCCTCTCCCACTAGCTTGTTCATCCTCCTTGATGAAATATGACCTAGCCTAGCATGCCAAAGGTTTGCCGGGTTTTGACTATCGATTTTCCTTTTGTTCGTTGTTACCGGTTTATCAACATAATTTATTGGAACGTCTTTTAATTTTAAGTTATATAGATCGTTTTCAAGTTGTCCATTTCCAATCAAACATTCAATCTTGTAAATATTGCAAATCCCATTCACAAAATTGCAAGAAAAACCATCTCTATCAAGCATAGAAACAAAAATAATGTTTTTAATCAAGTCTGGAACAAATAAAACATCTCTCAAAAGTAACTTAAAATCGTTCTGCAAAATTAAATAAACGTCTCCCACAGCTTTGGCTTCAACTCTAGAACCATTTCCGAGCCTCAGCTGGGTCTCACCCATTCTAAGCTTGCGACTTCTTGTCATCACCTGCAAATTATTGCAAATGTGAGATCCACATCCGGTATCCAATACCCAAGAAGTAGTATTAAGTGAAACATTTATTTCAATATAAAACATACCCTTCGCAGTTCGCAATTGCTCTAGATATTCCTTGCAGTTACGTTTCCAATGACCGGCTTTCTTGCAGTGATGGCAAACATCCTTGGACTTTTCCATGTTTGAAGCCTTTGTCTTGTTCTTCTTCTCGGGTCCGGTTTTCTTGGATGGGGCAGAACGTTTCTTACCCTTTGTACTTGGCCCCTTCTTAGCAGAAGAAGAGGAGCCCACCAAGAGAACCGGTTTATCCTTCTTTAAAGTGGCTTCATAAGTTACAAGCATATTGACCATCTCTTCAAGGGAGGCCTCTATCTTGTTCATATTGAAATTCACCACAAAACCGTCAAACGATGAAGGAAGAGAGAGAAGTAATAAGTCCACATTGAGTTCATGCTCCAATACCAAATCAAGCGTTACCAACTTCTGAATGAGCCAAATCACGCGTACCCCATGATCACGGACCGAAGTTCTTCACGCATGCGACACGTCATTAACTCTTTTACAGTAGCGAACCTTTCAGCTCTCGATTGAGCCCCAAAAAGTTCCTTGAGTTGTACGTGAATGTCAGCAGCATTCACGGTATCCTCAAATCGCCTTTGGAGTTCATCAGACATCGAAGCTTGCATATAGCATTTGGCCTTGATATCATGGTCCCACCATTTATCAAGTTTGGCCAACTCTTCCGGACTTATATCAGCTGGTGCTTCCTTCGGAGGAGATTTTTCTAACACGTAGAACATCTTCTCCGAGGTCAAGACAATCTTCAACTTACGGAACCATTCCGTATAGTTTGCGCCAGTCAGTTTATTTTGTTCGAGAATAGAAAATAGTGGATTGCGCAAATTCATCTTAATGAAATACTGAAAAGAAACAGACAATAATCAGTGATTGTTTAATTAATTTACTAAGACATAAATTAGGCGAAATTTATTTTATGAATCTCACTCCCACTATTTTAACGATTTCACTACCCTCTAGTGAAAACGAGAAACATTTTCTTTAGTGGGAACATGGAGTCCAATTGACAAACTATAGTCCCGAATTATATCAGCCAACCATAATTTTCAAAAGGTAGAGCCCAATTGCTTCCAAAGCAACCTCCATGTTTTTACCTCATGTCAATAAGGGCCCAATAATATGACGCCGTTTATTGTGACATGTCAAGATGACCCATCAATATCAAGTTGTGATGGACGGTCGCCATGTGGATCCCCAATAATATGAGCCAATCCCATGGGAGTTCCATCCAACTTACAACATGTGTCGATCCAATGTACAGCTTTCCGACGAACGGGCCCCCATAATAATATGAGCCGGACCGTATCCGCGGGTAGCATCTCATACATTGATCGTTGATGGAAGGTAGGAACATTTAAACAATATTTAAATTTCCTTTATTTATCTTGATATAAATTTTAAATCATATTTAAAATGAGGGATTTTAATTTTTGAAAATTTGTCTCATCATTTAAAATTTGTATGCTTGCGGGATTCATACAATTTAGTCTAAACATGCATACAACGATAATATCATATATTATATTTTAGGATGATCGATTCCATTACTAATCGACCCGTGGTTGCCAATCACGAGTCTAAGTCCAATCCTAGGTGATATGCAAGTATGCAATGCAATCCTATTACATTGTGCTTCCAATTTACATTTCTTCAGTCTTTATCATTGCTTGCTGGTCCCACCTCCATCTTCAAAAACTCCCACTATTTCTAGTGAATTTACAATAAATTACTATGACAAATAAAGGGATACATTGTAGGGGTGGGAACGGGCCATAAACCAGGCCCACTTTTATTACAAATGATAAAATCAAATTTGGGCCATAAACCAGGCCCATTAATAAAACCCAACAATCAATAATAAAGTCAAATGTAAACAACCTAACATACACCTATAATATTGGTCATGGCAATCGATCATCCTTATCCAATAATATTTAATTCAAAATTAATTTATTGGATAACATGCAATGACAATTAAATTAAAAAGGATAAAATCATATTCCATATATAAAATCTTATTTTACATACAAAATCATATTTTACCTTTTTATCAAATAAAATCATATTTTACATATAAAATCCAATTTTATACATAAAATCATATTTTACTCAATATTTCCATAAGATCATATCTTATCATCAATTGTACCAAAAATAATTAATTTCATAAAATCTGATTTAACGGATAAAATCTATAAATTTTCCAAAAATTCAAATTTATCCAAACATCAATTTTAAAATTTTCGGACTCGAACAATTCGATCCAACGCCTCGTGGACCAATCAAAAACAATTTTCGATCGGACCAAAAATAGAATTTTAACATATTAAAATTTTAATTAAAAATAAAAATTAATTTTCTCGGGCCGCCCGGGACGATCCCGGGCAGCCCGCGCCCCAAAAGGGGCTCGGGCCGGGCAACCCGTCGCTGCCCCTTGGGCAGCGACGATCGCTGCCCCGGGTTTGCCCATTAATTTTAAATTTTTAAAATCCTTTTGTTTCAAAAAACCAAGGCTTAAAAATTTTGTACAATCGATTAATTTTATCGCTTGATCTGAGCAACCTGGCTTTGATACCACTGTTGGAAAACGGTGTTCAGATCAATCAGAATTGATACCCGGTGCAGCGGAAGTTTTAAAATTTTATATGGAACGATTCCATATCATGGGTATCAAAACTTTACGATTAAATTGTGCGTGTAAAAATTAAATAACAATTAAATTTTTACCTTGAATCTCGAAACGAGATTATGGACACCAACAGATAACTCTGCTCTTGTTGTATATCCCAGGAACTGATGGACGAACAATTCTTCAATCAGGTCCACGAACAGAATTCGAATCCCTCTGATAGATTGCACTAGAAAATCTATCAGAAGTTTCTACGAAGAGAATTAACGAATTTGATCCGTTAAACCAGACTGCAAATTCGAAATTCACAGACTGGATTTCAGAGAGAAAAACACAGAGAGGGGGGCGGCCACTCTAGGTCTCAAAACCCTAGTGTTCGAAAATTATGAGACTTCTGTCTAATTTCTGCACTGCAATAACTTATTTATAATGTGGGCTGCTAACAGCTTAGGGCCCATTAGTCATAAGTTAAAGACTGACAAGCAAAGCCTGCATATTCAGAAATTAATATAAAATTCATCGTGACTCAGATTGATAAAACAATTTCACCAATGTGCACAGAAACCATTTCTGCATCTTTTAAAGTCAAGATAAATTTTCTGAATCCGAATTCAGTGATTTCCAAAAATGCCCATCCCTATGTCATTTTAGAAAATCTTACTCTTCTACTCTGATATAAGAAGTCCTACTTCTTTGTTCATTAAATTTAACTCTTTAAATTTAACTATCTCAACGGGAATTAGAAATTCATTACTTGTGTGACCCTCAATGGTTCAGGGATACAGCTAGCCGTGGGCTCACAAATCCTTGTGACTCGAAACAACAATTTCCGACTTACCCATCGAATCATGGTAAGAGCGTCTAGCAACATCGGCCCATGATTTCCTAGGTATCACTGATAGTGCCTACAAGAACCAGTAGATTTTGGTTAGCGTACAGTACGGTCCCTTCATCCATATATCCCGATCGAATCAACAACCATTGGTAAATCGAGAGTCGTTCGAGATTCGATAACTATGCAATGCATCTTGAAGATTAAATAGTGACATCGCATGTGCTACTAAGAAACCATTTCTTAAAACACATCATGTACTCTGGACAGAGATTCGTCACACTAATATCTCCTCAGATTGCATAGGATATCCACACTCGCAAGTATGTGGTGAATCCTTGACAACAAAGCATCGACTCCTATATGTGTCGTAACTGTACCCAATCCCGACACCTGATGACCCCAATAGAGTTGGTAAACGAGTCAAAGTACAGTACTAGCATATAGAGTCTCAATGATGTTTCAAGTAGTAAGGACTAATGGTGTACAACCAAAACCGCGGACTTTATCCACTCGATAAGTGATAACCACTTGGAAAGTCCGGATAGGGTAGTTCGATCATTCATCGTATGAATATCCATTTGCATGCTTTGAACATCTCTATATTCAATACCAATGAAACGTGGTACTCGGCATCGCAAATGCTAGTCTCAATCTCGAGCGATCCTTATCCTTATTAATGGACGGCTCAATCGACTAGGAACTGTTTAGAATATACAGTGACTATAAGATGTGTTTCATGATAGCCATCCCCATGTGCCATCACATCTTATATACACTATAGTATATTCAAGGTCTTCATCTAAACATCTTATAGTATGTCACAACATAATAATATGATAAAAGATAAAGTAAATGCCATTATAAAAGTGTAAATTATATTAAACAAAATATTGTTTATACATAGAGTCATAAAAGCCCTTAGCCACAAGTTGGCTCACCGGGCACCCACTCTTTCAGTTGTGAGCCCACGGCTAGCTGTATTCCTGAACCATTGAGGGTTACACAAGTAATGGATTACTAAAACCCCGTAGAGATAGTTAAATTTAAAGAGTTAAATTTAATGAAAGAGAAATTGGATTTCTCAACTAAAGGGAGTGAAATTTCCTAAAATGACATAGTAATGGGCATTTTTGGAAATCACTGAATTCGGATTCAGAAAAATTATCTTGACTCTAAAAGATGCAGAAATGGTTTCTGTGCACATTGGTGAAATCAGTTTATCAATCGGAGTCACGATGAATTTTATATTAATTTCTATAACAACGGGCTTGGCTTGTTGGGCTTAAGTTATGGATTGTGGGCTTTAAGGAGTTAGAGTCCTGATACAATTATAACTAGAAATTATCTATAAATAGAGGTGTTGGGTTCGAAAATCAAACACTTTGTGTCTTATAATTTTCGAAATTACACTCTAAATATTCTAAGGGTTTTCGAAATCCTTGTCCCTCCCGGAGAAAATTCAGACTTGTGATTTTTGTGAAAAATTACAATTCTGAATTAACAGATAATATCTGTTTATTCTCTACGCAAAACTTCTGATTGATTTCTAGTGCAGTCAATCAGAGGGTTTCTGTTTTTTGTTCGTGGACCTTATTCCGTTGATTGATCGTGACGCCATCGGTTCCCGGGATATACAAGAAGAGCAGATTAAATTCTGTTGGTGTCCATAATCTCGCTTCGAGATTGGAGGTAAAATATTTAATTAATTATTATTTATTTTACTTGTGTGATTTAATCGTTAAACGTTTTGATACCCATGATATGAAATTGTTTCATATCAAAGAAAAATAAAATTTTTAAACTTACGCTGCACCGGGTATCAATTCAATTGATCTGAACAAGGTTTTCCAACATAAAACTCGTGACTAAACGTTCACGAAGTCAAGAAAATACTGATGCAACCCTACAACAAATACCTTCTAAAATATGATACGTCGAAACCTACTACTAATATTTAAATGGGGTAAGGGAATGTGAGTTACTACAAACAAACTACTACATCAAATACATTTCAAATAATCGAGGAACTTCCATAACGAATATCAAACTAAAATGAACATTTAAAAGACGAAACATTTGAATCCCCTTAAACTCAACATTTAAAACCATGACAATGAAATAATAAAATCATTACTTTTAAACATCATACATAAATATTGTAATAACAATATAAATAAACATATGTAAGTATTTTTCTTTAAAAACATCAGAGCTTCAGAACTGTCGTGCCATGAAGTGTCTTTGCCTCTTGGACTCTTCAGTCATGCTACCAAAGCTTTTTAAACCAAAACTGCTTAACCATCTGCACCATTCAAGTATAGTGAGCCTAAAGGACTCAGCAAGATTAAAAATATGCATATCGATATCATTATTGCTTCAAAATACTTTAAACTTAAAATAGCTTGAACATACATAACATGATACCTTAAACTTGAGGAACTATAACGCAAACATCATGGACCTTTAAACTTAAAATCTTGAACATGAACTTCAAAACTCTTAAAAGATACAAGGAACTTAAACATGGACATCAACTTATTTAACTTTAAATCATGAAAATAGAATTCAGGCATATTCTCAAAACTTTACCATTTTATTCTTAAATAAACATTTGCACTTAACATCTAATAAATAGAATCATGCAACTTGGACAACATCAAACCGTGAACATAAACCATGAACATAACATAAAAACTTATCGTATTGGGGTGATGAATTATGTGAAATTGTGGCAACCATCATAATGGGCACATTCATAGTTCCTGTTGATCAACAAGCATATGACACTAAGTCTCATAACATTCGTTCTTTGGAAAGGCCCTCTCCGGAGCTCATCCCGGAGCACCAGTCCCGTGTACTTATCTGTCTCATTAGCCATGTTTGGAAAGGCCCTCTCCGGAGCCCAAACCGGAGTACCAATCCCGTGTTTGCCACCACAAAGACACATAAGACATCAAAAGCATTTTCATACATTAACATGTCATATCATGCTTCATCTTAACATCATTCATTCACGTCTCATCATTTTATCATTTCATCATAACTTTCATCATAACATTCATTTTATTATGAAGCATCATCATATCATCGTAACTTCCGTCATAACTTTCGTTTCATGAACATAAAACTTTACTCAATAACTTCATGCTTGTCATAGATGATAAAAATCATACTTTCATATTGAACATAGGTTTCATGAATGAAACTTAGACATGTACATGCATCACATAATGTAATCGATCCACGTAAGTCGTTCTTTTTGTTCTTGACTTAAAACTTGAAACTTTTTGCATAGAAACTCTTAAATATATTTTAGAAGCCTTAAAAGATCATTACCATGAAATTAGGACCCAAAAATCAAAACTTAAGAAAATTAATTCGAAGCTATAGCACTCCAGCGCTAAAAGAGACGCGCTGGGGCTCTATACTTGTGCATTTACAGTTCTGCTGCACTACAGTTGCTATGCATTCACACTGATATTTCGAGTTCTTGCACCCAGAATTTGGAAAAGTGGTAAACATAAAAGTTTTATCCCTTGATCTGGGATTTCTAATTCCGAAAACTTCACCTTAATTGGATATTTCAGTAAAGAGTTATGCTTATTCTCCCGAGATGTGTCAATGCCAAAAATTCAAACCACTCGACACACTTCGGGCCAATTTTGGCCAATCTTCCAAAATGATTTTTACAAAACTCAAAACACAAAAGTTGTAGATAAATAAGTTAGTTTTCAAATAAAATTGGCCTCATATCATTTATATCAGTACACTAAATGTTATCCTCAAAATCATAACAAGTGTTGGTAATCTGGTGCCACCGAACACAACTTCAACACTTCAAACTTCAAACATAAACTTCTTTTACCCAAAATCATAACTACATAAATCATCAAAACTCATTTTCTTGTAATTGAACATGGGTTAACTAACTTCAAAATACTAAAATCTTAAATGATTTTGCTTCAAAACTTTTAAACCGTAACTACCATCAAAATTGCTCAACTTCTTCAAAATCTCAAAAATTCATTTTCTTTCAATTAAACATCAATTTCTCACCTTTAAAACTTTCAATAACATCATAATCTTCAAATATTCATTATTTTCTACACATCTATCAAAAACTTGTCAAGAACGACCACGCTTCACAATTTCAATACTTCATAACATGATACTCGTAATTTCATGCTTCTTCAAAATCATAAACCATTAAAATATGCACATCAACATACATTTTGATATTAAAATAATTAAAATCTTGAATGGGTTTCAAAATCTTAAAATACTTGTTGAAAAGCTTGCCTTGAATGAAGGTTGAGATGATTCGGGACCTCGGCAATGAGCTAAACCTTGAACGAATGAAATATGTGGAAGCTATGCAAGCTTGGATCTTGGATCTTGGAGAAAACATGGAGAAGTAAGGGAATAGAAATAAGGAAGGAACCGTAGGGAAACTAAGGAAGAAGGTGGAGAAATGATAAGGTAGAGGGGGAAGAAACGTGTAAAAAGGAGATGAGGAAGTCAAAAGGGGAGACAAACCATTTAAGAATGGGGTATGGTTTTGTTAAGTGTAGTAATCAAACTTTAATATGTAATAGGTGTTGACTACTTAAAACGCAGTCCAACCATCACGCCTCAAACCGAGTTATAAAATTTCTTTTCTCGACTTGCACGTTAAAAACATATCAATATCATACTTAAAATACTCGTAAAAATATACTCTATCATTTCGTTCGTAGGTTAGCCTCGTCTCGCGAGTCCAAAATCAAACTCGACCTGAAATCATTAACTTAATCGAGAACGTTAAAATAAACTATGCGTAAACATGAAATCATATAGACTAACCATAATTTAAAATATTTAAAGAATATAAACCATTAAATCGAGCATAATAAATTAAATCATGGATAATAAAATGAAATAACTTAAAACAATCATTTAACACAATAAAAATATTTAAATGAAAAAAGTATTTAAATCATAATCAATCAAATGGAATAAATTAAAGCTAATTAAAAATTCCTTTGGAAATCATGAATAAATAACTTAAATCAATTAAAATTCATTAAATAAATCGTGAATGGACTTATGAATTTTCTGGGTATTACAGTTCGTCCCTTATTATTTCCGCAAATAAAGCCTGTCAATTTTTAAACAAAGGGTGTACAGGTTTTATAGCAAATGTTAATTGTGATCAAGAATTGGCCCGACCGAAACTTGAAGAAGTTGAGGTAGTGAGAGATTTCCCGGAAGTATTCCCAGAGGATATTGCAGGATTACCACCAGCTAGGGAGGTAGAATTTGGGATTGAGTTGATGCCCGGAACCCAACCAGTTTCCAAAGCACCGTACAGGTTAGCACCAACCGAAATGAAAGAATTGAAGGAGAAGTTACAAGAGCTACTCGATAAAGGATTCATCAGACCAAGTGTATCGCCTTGGGGTGCACCGGTGTTATTTGTCAAGAAAAAAGATGGGTCAATGAGGTTATGCATTGATTATAGATAATTGAACCGTGTAATGGTGAAGAACAAATATCCATTGCCGAGAATTAATGATTTTTTTGATCAGTTGCAAGGGGAAGTGGTGTTCTCTAAGATCGATTTGAGATCGGGCTACCACCAGTTGAAGGTTAAAGAGGGAGATGTTCAAAAAACGGCTTTTAGAACTCGTTACGGCCATTACGAGTTCTTAGTAATGCCGTTTGGAGTTACCAATGCACCGGTAATATTCATGGATCTTATGAACAGAGTGTTCCAGCATTTTTTGGATCAGTTTGTCATAGTATTCATAGATGACATCCTGATTTACTCTCGTAGTTTAGATGAGCATCGCCAGCATTTAACTACGGTTTTGCAAATTTTAAAAGAGAAACAGTTGTTTGCTAAGTTCAGTAACTGTGAATTTTGGCTTGAACAGATTACATTTTTAGGACACTTAGTTTCAGCGAAGGGAATAGAGGTTGATCCGTAAAAAATAGAGGCAATTAAAAATTGGGTCACTCCAAAGAATGCTACAGAGATACGGAGTTTTTTTGGGATTAGCGGGCTACTATAGGAGGTTCATGCAGGATTTCTCCAAAATAGCACTGCCACTAACGTCATTAACTCGCAAAAGTGCAAAGTTTGAATGGTCTGATCAGTGTGAGAAAAGCTTTCTAGAGCTGAAGGAAAAGTTGATGACAACACCAGTGCTAGCCATACCAAAAGGCTCAAGTCGATTCGTAATTTATACAGATGCTTCCAAGTGTGGATTAGGGGCTGTTTTGATGCAAGATGGGAAGGTAATAGCATATGCTTCACGACAGCTGAAGATTCATGAAAAAGAATTACCCTACCCACGACCTTGAATTGGCAGCAGTTGTCTTTGCATTGAAATTGTGGAAACATTATCTGTATGGTGAGAAATGCCAGATTTTCACAGATCATAAGAGCTTGAAATACTTCTTCACTCAGAAAGAGTTGAACATAAGACAGAGAAGATGTCTTGAATTGGTGAAAGATTATGACTGCGACATTAGCTATCACCCGGGTAAAGCTAATGTAGTAGCTAATGCTTTGAGTCGTAAGTCTGCTACTTTGAACAGAATGACAAATCAACAAGAGTTGATTGTAGATTTTGAACGACTCAGATTGGAAGTGATTGAACCGAAGGAGGTTTGTGTCATATCAACTTTAACAATGGTTCCAAGTTTGCTCGACAAGATTCGAATTGGTCAGTATTTAGACCAGCAAGTGCTAACTTGGAAACATAAAGATGAAGCCAAAGGTGGTTCATTGTATACAATGAAGGATGATATCGTACATCACAAAGGGCGAATGTGGGTACCAGCAGTAGATTCACTGAGGGAAGAGGTGATGACTGAGGCTCACACTGTACCGTATTCTATTCACCCAAGAAGTACAAAGATGTTCAAGGATTTACAGAAACTATACTGGTGGCCAGGTATGAAGAAAGACATCGTTAAGTTTGTTAACGAATGTTTGACTTGTCAACAAGTGAAAGTTGAACATCAAAGACCAGCAAGACTTCTGAAACCATTACCCATTCCTACATGGAAATGGAAAGATGTCACTATGGACTTCGTGGTTGGATTGCCAATTACACCATGGAGAATGAATTCAATATGGGTGATAGTTGACAGATTGACAAAGTCAGCACATTTTCTTCCAATCAGAAACAACTTCTCGATGAATCAATATTCAGAGTTGTATATTGAGAGGTAGTCAAATTGCATGAAGTTCCAGCAAGGATAGTCTCTGACAGGGATCCAAGGTTCACTTCGAACTTTTGGAAGAGTCTACATCATGGATTAGGAACAAAGCTGGCCTTCAGTACAGCTTTTCATCCACAGACAGATGGACAATCTGAGCGAGTGATTCAGATACTGGAGGATTTACTTAGAGCTTGCATGATTGACTTTGGAGGAAATTGGGAATCGAAGTTGCCTTTAGTGGAGTTCACCTACAACAATAGTTATCGAACCACTATTGGGATGGCTCCTTATGAGGCTTTGTATGGGAGGAAATGTAGGACTCCATTGCATTGGGATGAAGTGGGAGAAAGAGCTGTTTTAGGACCAAAAATAGTGCAACAGACAGTCAACATGATAGCAAAAATCAAGAATAGGATGTTGACAGCACAGAGTCGTTAGAAAAGCTATGCTGATCAAAGGCGTAGGGATTTGGAATTCCAGGTAGGTGATCACGTGTTTTTTAAGGTGTCACCTTGGAAAGGAGTTTTGAGATTTGGGAAGGAAGAAAAGCTGAACCCAAGATATATAGGACCTTTCGAAATCCTAGACAAGGTTGGAGCAAGATCATACCGAGTAGCTTTGCCTCCCAACTTGGAAGGAGTGCACAACGTTTTTCATATCTCGATGCTAAGGAAGTACATTGCAAACCCTTCCCACGTCATTCACCATGAGCCAGTTCAAAGGACGCCCGACTTGTCCTATGAAGAGACACCTGTTCAAATTTTGGATAGGCAAGTCCGGAAGTTGAGAAACAAAGAGATAAAAATGGTTAAGGTCTTGTGGCGCAATCAACTAGTGGAAGAGGCAACATGGGAAACCGAGCAAGACTTGCGTAGTCGTTATCCATAACTGTTTGGTAAGTCAAATTTTGAGGAAGAAATTCTTTTATGGTAGAGTTGTAAAGTTCCAAAAAAAAAAATCCACTATTTCGCTCACGATGCTTTAAAGATGATTTTTATGATGTAATGCATTTAAATTATATTAAATTATGAATTATGAATATTATTTCATGTCTACATATATTTTATTTTAACATTTTTGAGTAAGTTTATGATTTCAGGGCGAGTTTGATTCTGGATTCATTGAACGAGACTAACCTAAGCACGAGATCGTAAGAAATATTATTACGAGAATTTCAAGTATAATATTCATATGTTTATTATGTACGAGCCAAGAATGGAAATTTTATCAGTCCGAGTCGAGACGTGTTGGGCTGACTGCGTTTTAGTAGCCGACACACGTTACATATTGAATTTTGATTATTGCACTCAACCACCACTTACCCCATCATTAATTGCATGTCTCCTTGGCTTATTCATTCCTTCACTTCACGTTCCCTTCATCACTTTCTGCTTCCTTATTCTTCTTCTTTGGTTCATCAACCGATTTATTCAAGATCTTTACCATCCAAGTTCCAAATCTCGTTCGTGTCGTGGTTAGCTCGTTGCCAAAAATCCGGATCAACTCCATCTCCATTTCAAGGCAAGTTTTTTAAGAATTTTTAAACCACCATTAAAAATATATCTTATTTGATAAGAAATTATGTGTGTTGATGAGTTTTGTGCATGATTTTAAAGATTTGAGAAGCATAAAAGCATAATGTTTATGATATCCTAATATGTAAGTTGTTCTTGATAAATTCTTGATAAATGATGTGTGTTGATGGATTCTTATTGGTTAGAGTTGAAAAAGTAATGATTTTGAAAGTATGTGTTGAATTTGAAGTGTTGAATTAGTTTGAGTTAAAGTTTTGAATTATTACATGCGTTGGGTTGTTCCGGATTAGCGACACTCGTCACGATTTTGAGGATCAAGACTAGTGTACTAATTCAAATGAGATGAGACTTAATTTATTTGAAAGCTAGTTTAAATGTATACAACTTTCATGTTTTGAGTTTTGTCAAAATCATTTTGAAAGATTGGTCAAAATCGCCCCAAATGGTGTCGAGTGTTTTGAATTCCCGGTAGTGACACATCTAGGGAGAATGCGCATAACGTTTTTATGAAAACTCCAATTGAGGTGCGGTATTCGGCATTATAAACCCAAGATCATGATCTAAAACTTTCATGTTTACCACTTTTTCAAATTCGGAATGCAAAATAGAGTTTCAGAGCGAGCAAGAAGACCCATTTCCGTAGGTCATGCTCGCCCGCGCCGAGAAGTGGAGCAGCCGTGCTGGACCTTCGAAATTTAAGTTTTTTTTAATGTTATTTTAGGGTCTTAATTTCATGTTTATGATCTTTTACGGCTTATAAAATATTTTTAAGAGTTCCTATGCAAAAAATTCAAGTTTAAAGGTCAAGAACGGAGAGAACGACTTATGTAGACCGATTACGTTATGTGATGCATGTACATGTTTAAGTTTCATTCATGAAACCTATGTTCAGTATGAAAGTATGATTTTTAATCATCTATGGAATGTATAAAGTTATTGAATAAAGTTTTATGTTCATGAAGTTATAGTTATGACGGAAATTATGATGTTTGAATGATGCTTCACAATGAATGACATGTTATGATAACACAATGAAAAGATGATGGAATGATGTGATGAATGATGTATGATGAAGCATAAAGGAATTTGATGTCTTATGTGTCTTTGTGGTGGCAAATACGGGATTGGTACTTCGGGATGAGCGTCGGAGGGACCTTTCCAAATCTACGGGACTGGCACTTCGTTATAAGCTCCGGAGGGGCCTTTCCAATTATGAGTTAAGCTATGGAAAGACACGGGACTGGCAATTCGGGATAAGCTCCGGAGAAGCCTTTCCAATTACTAGTTGATCAACATGAATGATGAGATCAGGCCTATCAGATGGTTGCCACAAATTTCACATAATTCGTCAATTAAGAATGAGTTTATTTTTATGTTCATGTTTATATTACGTCATATTATATTCAAAAGAAATTTTAAAACTCATGATTTTTATTGCATATTCTTGCTGAGTCTTTAGACTCACTATGCTTGAATGGTGCAGGTAATGAGGATGACAATTATGCATACGTCGATGAGTTTGATTTCGGACATGAGGAGGAGCCAAGAGTCGAGCCGGCGAGAGATGCATGAGTGTGTTTGTATTGAATTTAAGGAAACTGATTATTGTTATGTTTGAGTGAAGAAAACAAGTTTTATATTTGGAATTATCGTGATTTGGTTTGTAAACTATTCGAAATGTTTTAAGTAAGGTTGGATGTATGCATACATATTTCAAAAATGCTCTTTTCCGCGTTTATATTAAAGTCATATTAGTTGAGTAATATCCTCATCGGTTGAGGGTGTTACAGTTTAATATCAGAGCAGTTCGCTCTGGGTCTTCTTTTAGACACTCTCATGCATATTCGCCACGACTCCAACACTCCGTATTCATGTCTGTAAGTTATGAGTTTTATGTGATTATGTGCATGCTAATGTGATGAGTTATATGTATACAAAATGTATATTAAGTTTATCTATGTTGTAAATCATGACTGAGCAGTGTGGATAATGTTGGACTTTAGGACTATGGCTTCTCGTAGGGGAAACAACAACAACAACAACAACAACCATGACGACTATGAACCAAATAATCAGAACAATCAGAACAACCAATTCTTGGCGGGATTAACTACTTTGCTGCAAGAGCAGAGTCGTATTCAGGGATCACAAATTCAACAGCTTCTCCAAGCCCAAGTGACCAATGCTGGTAATAATCGCGCTGGAATGGATCAGAACCCAATCTACAAACGGTTATTGGAATTAGGACCACCCGAGTTCAAAGGAGAAACTGATCCTTTAGTCGCTGAACAATAGTTTCAGGCTATGGAGACTGCTTTTGAATTTATGCAAGTCTCAGACACGGACCGTGTGAGGTGTGCCACCTACATGTTCCGAGATGATGCCCGAATATGGTGGAATAGAGACAAAGTTGCCTTAAATCTAACAACTCTGTCTTGGAATGGATTCAAGGATGTTTTCTATGGAAAATATTTTACGGTGAGCACTAGGACAAGATTGGCGAGAGAATTCTTGGAGCTTCGAAAAGGAAACATGTATATTGTTGAGTATGTGAAAAAGTTTGAAAGAGGGAGGTACTTTGTGCCAATGATTTCAGGAGACCAAGTTGAGGAATTAAAACACTTCATTGAGGGATTGAATGCTTCCATTCGTCGAGATGTAAGGGTAAGTGGAGCTGCCACTTACAAGGATGCTGCAGACCAAGCTATGTTATCTGAAAAAGACAGAAACGATATAATCAAAGAGTCTCAAGCAAAGAGGGTCAACTACCAAGGTAGAGACCATCAAGGACCTAGCAGGAAACGGCAGTACCAGGCCCCACCCCATTACCGACCGTACCAGCAACAACAACCTAGACCACAAGGACATAAGCAGTTGGCCATCACTGCTCCAAAGCCAACTAATATGCCAGTGTTGTGTCCAAAATGTGGGAAGCCTCATTCGGGCCAGTGTTTGCAAGGAAAAGGCGTGTGTTACCTTTTGCAAGAATCCGGGACATTTTTCAAGGGAGTGTCCTCAATCAAAAGAACCAGTCAAAGGCCGAGTCTTTGCAATGACACACGACCAAGTGGACCCGAACTCCTCCATAGTCACAGGTATGGTTAATGTTTCCAGTATTCCTGCTCATATTTTAATTGATACTGGAGCCACACATTCCTACATATCTGTTGATTTTGTGAATAAATTGGGAGTGAAACTGGATAAGTCAATTTCGGGGTTTAGTGTGAAAGAGTTGATGCCCCGCTAGCCAACTTGTGGCTAAGGGCTTTGAGAGTCTCTTTTTGTAAACAATCTTTGTTTAATATAATATACGTTCTTTAAATGACGTTCACTTTATCTTATTATTATATAATGATATACTATTGTTATTTAGATAAAGACCTTGAATATACTAAAGTAAGATGAGATAGTGAATATAGAGAGATCACTGTCTTGAAACACATCTTATGTTCACTTATATTCTAAACAGTTCCTAGTCAATTGAGCCGTCCACAAATAAGGATAAGGATCGCTCGAGATTGAGACTAGCATTTGCGATGCCGAGTATAATGTTTCATTGTTATGGAACATAGCGATGTTCGAAGCATGCAAATGGATATTCATATGATGAATGATCGAACTACCCTATTAGGACTTTCCAAGTGGTTATCACTTATCGAGTGGATATAGTCCGCGGTTTTGCTTGTACACCATTAGTCCTTATTACTTGAAACATCATTGAGACTCTATATGCTAGTACTGTGCTTTGACTCGTTTACCGACTCTATAAGGGTCATCAGGTGTCGGGATTGGGTACAGTTACGACACATATAGGAGTCGATGCTTTGTTGTCAAGGATTCACCGCACACTTGCGAGTGTGGATATCCTATGCAATCTGAGGAGATATTAGTGTGACGAATCTCTAGCCAGAGTACATGATGTGTTTTAGGTTACTTGGTTTACTAGTAGCACATGCAATGTCACTATTTGATCTTCAAGATGCATTGCATAGTTATCGAATCTCGAACGACTCTCGATGTACCAATGGTTGTTGATTCGATCGGGATATATGGATGAAGGGACCGTACTGTACGCTAACCAAAATCTACTGGTTCTTGCAGGCACTATCAGTGATACCTAGGGAATCATGGGGCGATGTTGCTAGATGCTCTTACCATGATTCGATGGGTAAGTCGGAAATTGTTGTTCCGAGTCACAAGGAGTTGTGAGCCCACGACTAGCTGTATCCCTGAACCATTGAGGGTCACACAAGTAATGGATTTCTAATCCCCGTTGAGATAATTAAATTTAAAGAGTTAAATTTAATGGATAAAGAAGTAGGACTTCTTATTTAAAAGTAGAGGGAGTAAGATTTCCTAAAATGACATATTGATGGACATTTTTGGAAACCACTGAATTCGGATTCAGAAAATTTGTCTTGACTTTAAAAGATGCAGAAATGGTTTCTGTGCACATTGGTGAAATTGGTTTATCAATATGAGTCACGATGATATTTATATTAATTTCTGAACATGCGGGCTTTACTTGTCAGGATTGAACTTATGACTAATGGGCCCTAAGCTGTTAGCAGCCCACATTATAAATAAGTTATTGCAGTACAGAAATTGACACAAGAAGGCATAAAAATTTTCGAAAACCCTAGGGTTCTCTCTCTAGGTGGCCGCCGCCCCTCTCCCTCTCTGTCATCGAAAATCCAGCCTGTAATTTTTGAAATTGCAGTCTGGTTTAACAGATCAAATCTGTTAATTTCTCTTCGTAGAAACTTCTGATAGACTTTCTAGTGCAGTCTATCAGAGGGATTAAATCTCCGTTCGTGGACCTGATTGAAGAAACGTTCGTTCATCAGTTCCTGGGATATACAACAAGAGGAGATTAATCTGTTGGTGTCCATAATCTCGCTTCGAGATTTTAAGGTAAAATTTACATTGTTTAAATTTTATGTTATCAATTTTAATCGTAGGAATTTGATACCCATGATATGGAATTGTTCCATATAAAATTTTAAAACTTTCGCTGCAACGGGTATCATTTTTTCGATCCGGAGAACGACCGTGTTCCAACAGTGGTATCAGAGACAGGTTGCTCTCGGATCATACGATTAAAATTTTATCAAAATTGTACCATGCCTCAATTTTCAAAACTGAAAAAAAAAAAAAAAATTTGGGGGGGCGGGGGGGGAGGGGGTTGCTGCTGGCTGCCCGAAAGGGCAGCGGGCAGCCGCCGGCCACCGCCGGCCGCCGCCTGGCGCACAGCAAAGGCTGCGCGCCGCTGGACTGCACTCGGCAGCCCAGCATGATGGGCTAGGGCAACCGTTGCCCTAGCCCATCACCCAGCTGGGCCGCGTAAGGCGGCTCAGCAGCCTGGCGGCTGGGCCAGGGCAAATGTTGCCCTAGCCCAGCGCGCAACTGAGCCGCAGGTGGCGGCCAGTGGCCCAGCGCTCGGCTGGGCCGAAATCTAGGCTGGGCTATGGCCCAGCCTAGCAGGGCAGGGCGGGCTGCCCGGGATTGTCCCGGGCAGCCCCAAAATTATATTTAAATTTTTCTTTATTTTATAATTTTAGAAATTATAAATTTTAGACCAATTGAAAATTGTTTGGATTAGTCCATGAGGCAATGGGTCAAACTGCCGGCTGCCCGAAAGGGCAGCGGGCAGCCGCCGGCCACCGCCGGCCGCCGCCCGGCGCACAGCAAAGGCTGCGCGCCGCTGGACTGCACTCGGCAGCCCAGCATGATGGGCTAGGGCAACCGTTGCCCTAGCCCATCACCCAGCTGGGCCGCGTAAGGCGGCCCAGCAGCCTGGCGGCTGGGCCAGGGCAAATGTTGCCCTAGCCCAGCGCGCAACTGAGCCGCAGGTGGCGGCCAGTGGCCCAGCGCTCGGCTGGGCCGAAATATAGGCTGGGCTATGGCCCAGCCTAGCAGGGCAGGGCGGGCTGCCCGGGATTGTCCCGGGCAGCCCCAAAATTATATTTAAATTTTTCTTTATTTTATAATTTTAGAAATTATAAATTTTAGACCAATTGAAAATTGTTTGGATTAGTCCATGAGGCAATGAGTCAAAATTGTTTGAGCCCAAAATTTTAAGAAAATTAATTTTTGGATAAATTTTGAATTTTGGAAATTTATAAATTTAATCCAATAAATTAAATCTTTAAATTAATTATTTTGGTACAATTGATAATAAAATATGATTTTATATATGAAATAAGATTTTATATATAAAATATAATTTTATGAATAAATTAGATAAAATATGATTTTATATATAAAATAAGATTTTATGTATGAAATATGATTTTATCTATTTAAATTTATTGCCATTGCATGTTATCCAATGAATTAATTTTGAATTAAATATTGGATAAGGATGATCGATTGCCATGACCAATGTTATAGGTGTATGTTAGGTTGTTTACATTTGGCTTTATTATTGATTGTTGGGTTTTATTAATGGGCCTGGTTTATGGCCCAATTTGATTTTATCATTTGTAATAAAAGTGGGCCTGGTTTATGACCCATTCCCACCCCTATATTGTATCCCTTTATTTGTCATAGTAATTTATTATAAATTCACTAGAAATAGTGGGAGATTTTGAAGATGGAGGTAGGCCTAGCAAGCAATGATAAAGACTGAAGAAATGTAAATTGGAAACACAATGTAATAGGATTGCATTGCATACTTGCATATCACCTAGGATTGGACTTAGACTCGTGATTGGCAACCACGTGTCGATTAGTAATGGAATCGATCATCCTAAAATATAATATATGATATTATTGTTGTATGCATGTTTAGACTAAATTGTATGAATCCCGCAAGCATACAAAATTTTGAATGATGAGACAAACCTTTTCAAAATTAAAATCCCTCATTTTAAATTTTATTTAAAATTGATATCAAGATTAACAAAAGAGAATTTAAATATTTTTTAAATGTTCCTACCTTCCATCAACGATCAATGTATGAGATGCTACACGCGGGCATGGTCCGGCTCATATTATTGGGGGGGCTCGTTCGTCGGAAAGCTGTACATTGGATCGACACATGTTGTAAGTTAGGTGGAACTCCCATGGGATTGGCTCATATTATTGGGGATCCACATGGCGACCGTCCATCACAACTTAATATTGATGGGTCATCTTGACATGTCACAATAAACGGCGTCATATTATTGGGCCCTTACTGGACATGAGGTAAATAACATGGGGATTGTTTTGGAAACAATTGGGCTCTACCTTTTGAAGAGCATGGTTGGCTGATATTATTCGGGATCATGTTTTGTCAATTGGGCTCCATGTTCCCACTAAATAAAATAATTCTCTCGTTTTCACTAGAGGGTGGTGGAATCGTTAAAATAGTGGGAGTGTAATTCATAAAATTAAACTCGCCTTATTTTATGTCTTAGTAAATTAATTAAACAATCACTGATTATTGTCTGTTTCTTTTCAGTATTTCATTAAGATGAATTCGCGCAATCCACTATTCTCTATTCTCGAACAAAATAAACTGACTGGCGCAAACTATACGAAATGGTTCCGCAAGTTGAAGATTGTCTTGACCTCGGAGAAGATGTTCTACGTGTTAGAAAATTCTCCTCCGAAGGAAGCACCAGCTGATATAAGTCCGGAAGAGTTGGCCAAACTTCATAAATGGTGGGACCATGATATCAAGGCCAAATGCTATATGCAAGCTTCGATGTCTGATGAACTCCAGAGGCGATTTGAGTATACTGTGAATGCTGCTGACATTCACGTACAACTCAAGGAACTTTTTGGGGCTCAATCGAGAGCTGAAAGGTTCGCTACTGTAAAAGAGTTAATGATGTGTCGCATGCGTGAAGGGACTTCGGTCCGTGATCATGGGGTACGCGTGATTTGGCTCATTCAGAAGTTGGTAATGCTTGAATTGGTATTGGAGCATGAACTCAATGTGAACTTATTACTTCTCTCTCTTCCTTCATCGTTTGACGGTTTTGTGGTGAATTTAAATATGAACAAGATAGAGGCCTCCCTTGAAGAGATGGTCAATATGCTTGTAACTTATGAAGCCACTTTAAAGAAGGATAAACCGGTTCTCTTCGTGGGCTCCTCTTCTTCTGCTAAGAAGGGGCCAAGTACAAAGGGTAAGAAATATTCTGCCCCATCCAAGAAAACCGGACCCGAAAAGAAGAACAAGACAAAGGCTTCAAACGTGGAAAAATCCAAGGATGTTTGCCATCACTCCAAAAAACCCGGTCATTGGAAACGTAACTGCAAGGAATATCTCGAGCAGTTGCGAACTGCGAAGGATATGTTTTATATTGAAATAAATGTTTCACTTAATACTACTTCTTGGGTATTGGATACCGGATGTGGATCTCACATTTGCAATGATTTTCAGGTGATGACAAGAAGTCGCAAGCTTAGGATGGGTGAGACCCAGCTGAGGCTCGAAAATGGTTCTCGAGTTGAAGCAAAAGCTGTGGGAGACATTTGTTTAATTTTGCAGAATGATTTTAAGTTATTTTTGAGAGATGTTTATATGTGCCAGATTTGGTTAAAACATTATTTCTATTTCTATGCTTGATAGAGATGGTTTTTCTTGCAATTTTGTGAATGAGATTTGCAATATTTACAAGAATGAATGTTTAATTGGATGTGGACAACTTGAAAATGATCTATATAACTTAAAATTAAAAGACGTTCCAATTAATTATGTTGATAAACCGGTAACAACAAATAAAAGGAAAATTGATAATCAAAACCCGGCAAACCTTTGGCATGCTAGGCTAGGTCATGTTTCCTCAAGGAGGATGAACAAGCTAGTGGGAGAGGGCATGTTTGATATGTCTGATATTAACTCTCTACCTACTTGTGAGTCCTGCCTGAAAGGAAAAATGACTAAATCTCCTTTCAAAGGAAAACCTGAGCGTAGTCAAAATCTATTGGATTTGATCGATACATATGTTTGCGGACCATTTAGTATTTGTACAAAATTTGGTCACACCTACTTCATTACCTTTACTGATGATTATTCTAGGTATGGGTACTTATATTTGATGAAATATAAGTTTGAATCATTTGAAAAGTTCAAAAAATTCAAGGCTGAAGTAGAAAACAAACTAGGTAAGAGTATTAAAGCACTTCGATCTGATCGAGGTGGAGAATACTGAAGTACCGAGTTCTTGGATTATCTAAAAGAGAATGAGATTCTCTCTCAGTGGACTCCTCCTATGACACCTCAGCTGAATGGTGTTTCGGAGCATCGCAATCGAACCTTGTTGGACATGGTTCGATCTATGATGAGCTTCACTGAGCTCCCACCTTCGTTTTGGGGCTATGCTCTTGAAACGGCGGTATTGTTGTTGAACAACATTCACACTAAAGCAGTGGAAAAAACACCATACGAGTTATGGAATGACAAAGCTCCTAAATATTCGTACTTGAGGATTTGGGGATGTCCTACTTATGTGAAGCAGACAGTGGGAGATAAGTTGGATAGTCGATCCACCTTATGTTATTTTGTAGGGTATCTGAAGAATTCAATCGGATATTATTTCTATCATCCTACTGAAACAAAAGTGTTTGTTTTAAGGAATGCCACCTTCTTGGAGAAGGAGTTCTTATTGGATAATAAAGGCAAGATGATGGAACTCGAAGAAATTCGAGAAGAACCCGAGATACAAAATAACGATCCTATACCTCAAGAATCATCACAAGACATGCCTATTACTAGAAGATCTGAGAGGACTACTAGGCCTCGTATTAGATATGGTCTTCTTCTTGAAGGGGATCAAAATGAACCCGACATTGGATGTGATCCGAGAAACTTCAAGGAAGCAATTTCTGATGCTGATTCTTATGGCTTGAAGCTATGCAGTCGGAAATAGACTCGATGCATGCAAACCAAGTTTGGTCTTTAGTAGATCCTCCCGATGGAATAGTTCCAATATGGTGTAAATGGATCTACAAGAGAAAGCATGGGCCTGATGGTAGGGTACTGACCTACAAGGCACGATTGGTTGCAAAAGGTTACACTCAAAGACAAGGTGTTGACTATGATGAAACTTTTTCATCAGACGCAATGTTCAAGTCCATAAGAATCCTTATTGCCATTTCTGCATGGTATGACTATGAGATATGGCAAATGGATGTGAAGACTGCATTTCTTAATGGAAACATTAAGGAAGAGATCTATATGATGCAGCCCGAGGGATTCACATCCATGGAAAGCGAGCATAAGGTATGTAAGCTTCAGAGATCGATCTATGGTCTCAAACAGGCATCAAGAAGTTGGAACCAGAAATTTGATGAAACAATAAAGGACTTTGATTTCATCAAGAACCCGGAGGAACCGTGCGTGTAAAAGAAAGTAGTTAAGGATGCTGTGACATTCTTAGTACTTTATGTTGATGACATCTTACTCATTGGAAATGATGTAGGGATGTTTCAATCAACAAAGATATGGTTGTCAGGTAGATTCTCGATGAAGGATTTGGGTGAGGCGTCCTATATTCTAGAGATACAGATCTATAGAGATAGATCTAAGAGAATGATAGGACTTACTCAAGCTACCTACATCGACACTATATTGAAAAGGTTTTCAATGGATGAGTCCAAGAGAGGACATCTACCTATGTGTCATGGAGTCTCTCTATCCAAGTCTATGTGTCCCAAGACTGACGAAGAGATAGAGAAAATGACACACATACCATATGCGTCAGCCATAGGGAGTATCATGTATGGGATGATATCTACCAGACCGGATGTGGCATTTGCTCTGAGTGTCACGAGCAGATATCAAGCCAATACCGGTAAAATGCATTGGAAAGCCGTGAAGTATATTCTTAAGTACTTGAGAAGAACTAAGAATGTATTCATGGTTTATGGAGGAAGAGATCTGAAATTAGAAGGCTATACCGACTCTAGCTTCCAAAGTGACGTGGATGACTCGAAGTCAACCTCTAGATTTGTGTTCATGCTCAATGGCGGTGCTGTCTCTTGGAAGAGTTCCAAGCAGGACACCACAGCGGATTCAACCACTGAGGCAGAATACATTGCGGCATCAGCTGCTGCTAAAGAGGCCGTTTGGATGAGGAATTTCGTCCAAGAGTTGGGCATTATTCCTAAAGCTGTTGGTCCAGTCCCGGTGTACTGTGACAACACGGGTGCCGTTGCTCAGGCAAAGGAACCAAAGTCTCATCAAAGATCAAAACACGTACTGAGAAAATACCACATCATCCGGGAGATCGTGGAAAGAGGAGACATCACTGTCGAGAGAGTGACCTCTGCAGACAATATCGCTGATCCACTTACTAAGCCCTTGCCAGGACCATTATTTGACAAACATCGCGAAGCAATGGGATTACGTAGTATGACTAGTTGGCTTTAGGGTTGATGCCCCGCTAGCCAACTTGTGGCTAAGGGCTTTGAGAGTCTCTTTTTGTAAACAATCTTTGTTTAATATAATATACGTTCTTTAAATGGCGTTCACTTTATCTTATTATTATATAATGATATACTATTGTTATTTTGATAAAGACCTTGAATATACTAAAGTAAGATGAGATAGTGAATATAGAGAGATCACTGTCATGAAACACATCTTATGTTCACTGTATATTCTAAACAGTTCCTAGTCAATTGAGCCATCCACAAATTAGGATAAGGATCGCTCGAGATTGAGACTAGCATTTGCGATCCCGAGTACCACGTTTCATTGGTATGAAACATAGAGATGTTCGAAGCATGCAAATGGATATTCATATGATGAATGATCGAACTACCCTATTCGGACTTTCCAAGTGGTTATCACTTATCGAGTGGATATAGTCCGC
Organism: Henckelia pumila; assembly: GCF_033568475.1. NCBI lineage: Eukaryota > Viridiplantae > Streptophyta > Magnoliopsida > Lamiales > Gesneriaceae > Henckelia > Henckelia pumila. Next base: position 165,141,718 of record NC_133123.1, read on the forward strand.
GGTTTTGGTTGTACACCATTAGTCCTTATTATTTGAAACATCATTGAGACTCTATATGCTAGTACTGTGCTTTGACTCGTTTACCGACTCTATTAGGGTCATCAGGTGTCGGGATTGGGTACAGTTATGACACATATAGGAGTCGATGCTTTGTTGTCAAGGATTCACCGCACACTTGCGAGTGTGGATATCCTATGCAATCTGAGGAGATATTAGTGTGACGAATCTTTGGCCAGAGTACATGATGTGTTTTAGGTTACTTGGTTTCCTAGTAGCACATGCGATGTCACTATTTGATCTTCAAGATGCATTGCATAGTTATCGAATCTCGAACGACTCTCGATGTACCAATGGTTGTTGATTCGATTGGGATATATGGATGAAGGGACCGTACTGTACGCTAACCAAAATCTACTGGTTCTTGCAGGCACTATCAGTGATACCTAGGGAATCATGGGGCGATGTTGCTAGACGCTCTTACCATGTTTCGATGGGCAAGTCGGAAATTATTGTTCGGAGTCACAAGGAGTTGTGAGCCCACGGCTAGCTGTATCCCTGAACCATTGAGGGTCACACAAGTAATGGATTTCTAATCCCCGTTGAGATAATTAAATTTAAAGAGTTAAATTTAATGGATAAAGAAGTAGGACTTCTTATTTAAAATTAGAGGGAGTAAGATTTCCTAAAATGACATATTGATGGACATTTTTGGAAACCACTGAATTCGGATTCAGAAAATTTGTCTTGACTTTAAAAGATGCAGAAATGGTTTCTGTGCACATTGGTGAAATTGGTTTATCAATCTGAGTCACGATGAATTTTATATTAATTTCTGAACATGCGGGCTTTGCTTGTCAGGCTTGAACTTATGACTAATGAGCCCTAAGCTGTTAGCAGCCCACATTATAAATAAGTTATTGTAGTACAGAAATTGACACAAGAAGGCATAAAAATTTTCGAATACCCTAGGGTTCTCTCTCTAGGTGGCCGCCGCCCCTCTCCCTCTTTGTCATCGAAAATCCAGCCTGTAATTTTTGAAATTGCAGTCTGGTTTAACAGATCAAATCTGTTAATTTCTCTTCGTAAAAACTTCTGATAGACTTTCTAGTGCAGTCTATGAGAGGGATTAAATCTCCGTTCGTGGACCTGATTGAAGAAACGTTCGTTCATCAGTTCCTGGGATATACAACAAGAGCAGATTAATCTGTTGGTGTCCATAATCTCGCTTTGAGATTTTAAGGTAAAATTTACATTGTTTAAATTTTATGTTATCAATTTTAATCGTAGGAATTTGATACCCATGATATGGAATTGTTCCATATAAAATTTTAAAACTTTCGCTGCAATGGGTATCATTTTTTCGATCCGGAGAACGACCGTGTTCCAACATAGTGTATGTAGTGGCCCGTAACCAAATGAAGAGATTAAGGAACTAATCGTATTTACTTAAGTTATGTTCGGATGCTCTGTTGGTGAGTTCGGATGGTCCGAAGTCTGAGTTCGGACGGTCTGAAGAGTGGTTCGGACGCTCCGAATGTGCTGCCGACAATCGTCATGGATGACGTCATTGTGCTGATGTAAGCAATGACGTATTACCGGGTCTGGATGACCCAAATTCAGGATCGGACGATCCGATCGTGTTCGGATGCTCCGAAGTCCAGTTCGGACGATCCGAACTCCGTCTATAAATAGGAGGGCCGAGATTCAGTTTTGAGCACACCGATCACCTCTTCTCTCTCGTTTCTTCAGTCTTTCAGCTTAGATCTAGGGCATTCTAGGCGTCCCGTTGGGAATCCGGAAGTGGCATAGCAGTCAAGGCGTTGTAGCAAAGCTGTGGCCTAGTTTTGAGGCATTCGACAGCAAAGGGCTAACGACGGACGAAGGTATAACTTTTGCTTCCTAAAAATATTTAGGAGTATGCTTTAGCTTAGTTAAGGCTTTTAAAGCGCTATAATGATAGTCGTATCATTTGGCAGTGTAGCGCGGATTGTAGGCATGGACCTAGGGCTGATAGCACTTGCCTAGTATTTGAGGTACGAAAGTACTGTTCGAGATATCCTGACTGAGTATGCATGTATTATGTGACTGCATGATTTATATGTTATTGATTTATGCTGCATTCATTTGCATATTGAGCTATCTCGTTCGAGATGTCTATAGTAGGGTTTTACCCTATCCTGTTAGTTGTTGGACTTCCATCGATTTGGGTCCGGCATATCCACTGGTATTTTGGTATGGGAGCCACCTCCTGCAGCGACGGCACAACGTGCTACATACCAGGGCCCGGTTTGTCTCTGTTATCTAATCCTTGACCTCGAGTTTATAGGGAGTTCACTTTGCATGCATGTATACTCATACTCTCGTTCTGAGTGTTTTATGCTCACGTCTCGTACTCTGTGTTTCTGGACACCCTATTCCATGGGTCAGGTTTGCGATTGGACGAGGCGGGTGGATCCAAGAGGGGCTAGGCAGTGGTTGATCAGCTGGAGCTTCGTTTAGGTTTTTATTCTATTGTTTTGGGTTTATACAGCTATTCGATTTGGTTGTATATTATTTTGGATATTTACAGATTCCTTTCCTTGGGATTGTATAATGTTATGGTTTACGCAGTTGAATTCTGATTTCTATTTAATTAAGTTAATTGCATGCCTATGTTCTGTTTAGTAGGTGATCCGGGTAAGGGTCACTACATTTATGGTATCAGAGCATGCATAGTATTTTTGGGATTTAGATTCTGCATCAGGTAACCGTGAGGTACTTTTTTAGATGGCAAACTACGATGACCAGAGTAGCCATGGTAGTGGAGGTGGACGCTGGGGAGATGACGATCGTGAGCGTCGTCGGGACCGTCATCATTGTCGTCGTGATGAGGAACATTTTAGCGTGCGCAGATTCTTACAGATGGCGCCTAAGCCCTTGGTTGGAGGTGAGTCTCCGGAGGATGCGAAGAACTAGTTAGACCGCATGGAGATGACTTTTCAGACTTTTCACTGCACGGAGGAGCAGAAAATGGAGTCCCTTGGCTATCTTCTGGATGGGCGAGCTCGTAGGTGGTGGAGGTTTACTTCTGCACCCTTTGTTATGGCGAGAGGAGTGGCCACCTGGGCCGAGTTCCGCATAGCTTTTCAGAAGCTGTATTTTCCTCCTGCACTCCGTCAGTCGAAGGCGGGCGAGCTACTGAGTTTGCGACAGGGAGCCATGTCTATTGACGAGTATCAGCCGAAGTTCTTTGATCTACTATCCTATTGCCCCGAGATTGCTGACAGCTCTGAGATGAAGTATAATCTGTTCCTTCAGGGCCTTAACCCTGAGATCCATGGACGTGTGGCGGTCGGTGAGGACATGTCCTACGAGGGTTTGGTGAGCCGTTGTCACCAGGTAGAGGACAACATGCGGCATAACAGGTCTTTCTCTGAGTCGAGGCTTGCTAGTTCTTTGGGTCCCCGTGCCCAATCTTTCAAGAGTTCTGGATCTACTTCTTCCTCTGGTTCTGGAGGTGTTGTTCGCTTTGGGCAGAAGGACAAGTGCGACCATTGCGGGAAGAACCATCCGTCAGACAAGTGCCGTAGAGCTTCTGGAGCTTGTTTTCGATGTGGAGAGGTTGGTCATATCCGGAAGGATTGTCCACTATCTGGGGGAGGCGGTTCTGGTTCAGTATCAGGTTCTCAGGCCACTGTTCACTAGAGGTCGCAGGGACAGCCTGCTGGGAGTTCTCATTTGAGGCCGCGGGCTTCTGGTCAGGTGTTTTCCTTGAGGCATGATCAGGCTGTGAAGGAGAATGAGAAGGTCATCGCAGGTACATTTCTACTTTATGGTATACCTGCTATCGTACTTATTGACACTGGTTCATCTCATTCCTTCATTTCTGCACGTTTTGTTAAGAGACATAAGTTACCATGCATTGAACTAGACGTAGTAGTTTCTATTTCTACTCCGACGGGTCAATCTGCTTTGGACAAGCGTTTAGTGATGGGTTGCCCTTTAGAGTTCGAAGGGAACATTTTGTTGGCGAATCTCATGGTCCTTGCGATGGATGATTTTGATTGTATTCTAAGGATAGACATGCTGACTACCTATCGAGCTTCAGTGGACTGCTATCAGAGATTAGTACGCTTTCATCCGGATGAGAGTGATAGCTGGTTCTTCTATGGTGAGGGAGCGCGACCCCCGATGCCTTTGGTATCAGCTTTGAGAGCCTGTCGAGCTCTAGAGTCTGGCGGGGAAGGCTACCTTATCTATACAGTTGATTTGTCCGCTGAGAGTATTGGGATAGAGAGTATTCATGTTGTGGATGAATTTCCAGATGTATTTCCAGATGAGATTTTGGGTTTTCCTCCTGCTAGGGAAGTCGAGTTTGGCTTAGAGTTGATGCCGGGTACTTTGCCTATTTCTCGAGCACCGTATCATCTGGCTCCGTCAGAGATGCGTGAGTTGAAGAATCAGTTACAGGATCTTTTGGACAAGGGGTACATTCATCCTAGTGTATCTCCTTGGGGAGCTCCTGTTCTTTTTGTAAAGAATAAGGATGGGTCTATGCAGTTGTGCATTGACTATCGGCAGCTGAATCGAGTTACTGTGAAGAACAAGTATCCTTTGCCTCGTATTGATGACTTGTTTGATCAGCTGCAGGGTACTTCGGTTTACTCCAAGATTGATTTGAGATCTGAGTATCATCAGTTGAGAGTCCGAGATCAGGATATAGCCAAGACTGCATTCCGTACATGCTATGGGCATTACGAGTTTCTAGTGATGCCATTTGGATTGACTAATGCGCCGACTATATTTATGGAACTTATGAACCGTGTCTTCAGGGAGTACTTAGAAAAGTTTGTCGTGGTCTTCATTGATGACATCTTGGTGTATTCGCGTAATGTAGAAGAGCATGTTTCTCACTTGCGAGTGGTACTGCAGACTCTTTGGGACGAGCACTTGTACGCCAAACTGAGCAAGTGTGAGTTCTGGATGGATCGAGTGGTCTTTCTTGGCCATATCATATCCATGGAGGGGATTTCTGTTGATCCGAGCAAGATTGAGGCTGTGCTGAATTGGTCGCGTCCAACGACGGTTGCTGAGATCCGTAGTTTTCTGGGTCTAGCAGGATATTATAGTCGTTTCATTCTAAACTTCTCTCAACTATCTCGACCGTTGACGCAGCTTACCCGCAAGGGTGTTGATTTCGAGTGGTCCTCCGAGTGTGAGGAGAATTTCTGTGAGCTTCGACGGCGGTTAACTTCTGCACCGGTGTTGGCATTACCATTAGGATCTGGAGGGTATGTGGTATACACTGATGCTTCTCTTCAGGGGTTAGGTTGTGTCCTGACTTAGAATGGGCATGTGATTTCATACGCTTCTAGACAGCTGAAGCTTCATGAGGACAACTACCCAGTCCATGATTTGGAATTGGCAGCCATTGTGTTCGCTTTGAAGATCTGGCGTCATTATCTGTATGACAAGAAATTTGAGATCTTCACCGACCACAAGAGTCTCAAGTATTTGTTCACTCAGGCGGAGTTGAACATGAGGCAGAGACGTTGGATGGATTTGCTTAAGGACTATGATTGCGAGATTAAGTACCATCCGGGAGCTGCTAATCTCACCGCTGATGCTTTGAGTCGCAAGGTGCGACTATCCGCACTGCAGACTTGTTCAATGTCTAGTGCGATCAGTGACTGTTGTACTTTGGGGTATAAGCATAAGAAAGGTATGCAGAGTATCTAGATGTTTGCGTTATTATCTGAGCCACCTTTGTATTCGCGGATTCGAGATGCTCAGATGTCTGACTCAAAGACCCAACGTTTGGCTCGTCTAGCTAACGAGGGTAGCTCGTATGGATTTCACTATCAATCAGATGGTTTTTTGTGTTTGTCTAGTAGGCTTGTGATTCCGCAGGATGAAGAGTTGCGAGAGGAAATCTTGTCTCATCCACATCGCACCAAGTTGAGTATTCATCCGGGAAACAACAAGATGTACAAGGATCTATGTACTCGATTTTGGTGGAAGGGGATGAAACGCAGCGTGTATCAATATGTTTTGAGATGTTTGGTGTGTCAAAAAGTCAAGGCAGAACACCGAGGACCTGGAGGTTTGCTTCACAGTCTGCCTATTCCTGAGTGGAAATGGGAGTTTATCACGATGGATTTTGTGACCCATTTGCCGATGTCCTCGAGTAATTGTGATGCTATCTAGGTTGTGGTGGACCGACTCACCAAGTCAGCCCATTTCATTGCCTATAGTCAAGAGTACTCTGTGGATCGCATGGCACGTCTGTATGTTCAGGAGATCGTTCGACTTCATGGAGTGCCTGTGAGCATTGTCAGCGATCGAGACCCCAGGTTCACTTCTACGTTCTGGGGGAGTGTTTAGCGTTCGATGGGTACTACTCTAAGTTTGAGTACTTCCTATCATCCGGAGACAGATGGTTAGTCAGAGCGCCCTATCCATACTTTGGAGGATATGCTTTGAGCGTGCGTTATGGATTTTGGTTCAGCCTGGCAGAATCATTTGCCATTGATCGAGTTCGCGTACAACAACAGCTATCATACTAGCATTGGGATGGCACCTTTTGAAGCGTTGTACGGGCGACGTTGTCGTACTCCACTCTTCTGGGAAGAAGTGGGGGAGAGACAGGCTGAGGGACCAGAGTTTATCCAGCAGGAAGTAGATATTGTTGATCAGATCAAGAAACGGATTAAGACTGCAAAGGATCATCAGGACAGCTATGCTAACACTAAGCGTAGGCCTTTGCAGTTTGATGTTGGGGAGAAAGTGTTTCTGAGAGTGTCATCTTTTTGCAGGATTCTCAGGTTTGGCCTTAAGGGCAAGTTGTCTCCCAGATTTATCGGTCCGTTTGAGATCTTGGATAACATTAGCGATTTGGCTTATCGTCTGGCTTTGCCACTGTATCTGTCTAGTATTCACAACGTGTTCCATGTATCTCTGTTGCGACGGTATGTGGCAGATCCGTCTCATATTCTGCAGCGGTCTGAAGTTCAAGTGGATAAGGATTTGACCTATGTTGAAAGACCTATTCGTATCCTGGATCATAAGGATAAGGTCTTGCGGAACAAAGTCATTCCTCTGGTTTTAGTTCAATGGCAGCGTAGAGGCGCTGAGGAAGCTACTTGGGAACTCGAAAGCAGGATGCGTAAAGAACATCCTGAGTTGTTTTGATTTCATTTTGAGTTGTAATAAGTTGTAAATTCCGTAATCATTTAGTTGAATAAAGAATGTTTCTTCATGCTATTTTACATTCAGTACTTAAGATTTGATTTCGAGGACGAAATATCTTAAGTGGGGGAGAATGTAGTGGCCCGTAACCAAATGAAGAGATTAAGGAACTAATCGTATTTACTTAAGTTAGGTTCGGAGGCTCCGTTGGTGAGTTCGGATAGTCCGAAGTCCGAGTTCGGACGGTCCGAAGAGTGGTTCGGACGCTCCGACGTGCTGCCGACAGTTTTCATGGATGACATCATTGTGTCGACGTAAGCAATGACGTATTATCGGGTTCGGACGACCCGAAGTCAGGATCGGAGGATCCGATCATGTTCGGATGCTCCGAAGTCCAGTTTGGAAGATCCAAACTCCGTCTATAAATATGAGGGCCGAGATTCAGTTTTGAGCACACCGATCACCTCTTCTCTCTCATTTCTTCAGTCTTTCAGCTTATATCTAGGATATTCTAGGCGTCCCGTTGGGAATCCAAAAGTGGCATAGCAGTCCAGGCATTGTAGCGAAGCTGTGGCCTAGTTTTGAGGCATTTGATAGCAAAGGGCTAACGATGGACGAAGGTATAGCTTTTGTTTCCTAAAAATATTTAGGAGTATGCTTTAGCTTAGTTAAGGCTTTTAGAGCGCTATAATGATAGTAGTATCATTTGGCAGTGTAGCGCGGATTGTAGGCGTGGACCTTGGGCTGATAACACTTGCCTAGTATTTGAGGTACGAAAGTACTGTTCGAGATATCCTGACTGAGTATGCATGTATTATGTGACTGCATGATTTATATGTTATTGATTTATGCTGCATTCATTTGCATATTGAGCTATCTCGTTCGAGATGTCTATAGTAGGGTTTTACCCTATCCTGTTAGTGGTTGGACTTCCATCGATTTGGGTCATATCCACTGGTATTTTGGTATAGGAGCCACCTCCTGCAGCGATGACACAACGTGCTACATACCAAGGCTCGGTCTGTCTCTGTTATCTGATCCTTGATCTCGAGTTTTTAGGTATTTCACTTTGCATGCATGTATACTCATACTCTCGTGCTGAGCGTTTTATGCTCATGTATCGTACTCTGTATTTCTGGACACCCTATTCCATGGGGCAGGTTTGCGATTGGACGAGGCGGGTGGATCCAAGAGGGTCTAGGCAATGGTTGATCAGCTGGAGCTTCATTTAGGTTTTTATTCTGTTGTTTTGGGTTTATACAGCTATTCGATTTGGTTGTATATTATTTTGGATATTTACAGATTCCTTTCCTTGGGATTGTATAATGTTATGTTTTCCGCAGTTGAATTCTGATTTCTATTTAATTAAGTTAATTGCATGCCTAAGTTCTGTTTAGTAGGTGATCCGGGTAAGGGTCACTACAGTGTATTCGTGCCTTCAGGAGAAGAATTGAGTAGTAACTTGATTATCAGAGAATGCAGTATACAGATGCAGGGTCATGAGTTGAATGCTGATCTTATTGTTTTGAATATGGTTGACTTCGACGTGATAATTGGGTTGGAATTGGTTGTCTCGACACGAGGCTACCATAGACTGCAAACGGAGGACGGTTTCTTTGAAAATTAAGAATGGCAAACCGTTTTTGTTTTATGTCTATCCGAGGAAGAGTTTGTCCCATATTATTTCAGCAAATAAAGCCTGGCAATTGTTAAACAAAGGGTGTACAGGTTTTATGGCAAATGTTAATTGTGATCAAGAATTGGCCCGATCGAAACTTGAAGAAGTTGAGGTAGTGAGAGATTTCCCGGAAGTATTCCCAGAGGATATTGCTGGATTACCACCAGCTAGGGAGGTAGAATTTGGGATTGATTTGATGCCTGGAACCCAACCAGTTTCCAAAGCACCGTACAGGTTAGCACCAACCAAAATGAAAGAATTGAAGGATCAGTTACAAGAGCTACTCGATAAAGGATTCATCAGACCAAGTGTATCGCCTTGGGGTGCACCGGTGTTATTTGTCAAGAAAAAATATGGGTCAATGAGGTTATGCATTGATTACAGAGAATTGAACCGTGTAACGGTGAAGAACAAATATCCATTGCCAAGAATTGATGATTTGTTTGATCAGTTTCAAGGGGAAGTGGTGTTCTCTAAGATCGATTTGAGATCGGGCTACCACCAGTTGAAGGTTAAAGAGGGAGATGTTCAGAAAATGACTTTTATAACTCGTTATGGCCATTACGAGTTCTTAGTAATGCCGTTTGGAGTTACCAATGCATCGGCAATATTCATGGATCTTATGAACAGAGTGTTCCAGCCTTTTTTGGATCAGTTTGTCATAGTATTCATAGATGACATCCTAATTTACTCTCGTAGTTTAGATGAGCATCGCCAGCATTTAACTACGATTTTGCAAATTTTGAAAGAGAAACATTTGTTTGCTATGTTCAGTAAGTGTGAATTTTGGATTGAACAGATTGCATTTTTGGGAGACTTAGTTTCAGCGAAGGGAATAGAGGTTGATCCGTCAAAAATAGAGGCAATTAAAAATTGGGTCACTCCAAAGAATGCTACAGAGATACAGAGTTTTATTGGGATTAACGGGCTACTATAGGAGTTTCATTCAGGATTTCTCCAAAATAGCACTGCCACTAACGTCATTAACTCGCAAAAGTGCAAAGTTTGAATGGTCTAATCAGTGTGAGAAAAGCTTTCAAGAGTTGAAGGAAAAGTTGTTGACAACACCAGTGCTAGCCATACCAGAAGGCTCAGTTCGATTCGTAATTTATACAGATGCTTCCAAGTGTGGATTAGGGGCTGTTTTGATGCAAGATGGAAAGGTAATAGAATATGCTTCACGATTCATGAAAAGAATTACCCTACCCATGACCTTGAATTGGCCGCAGTTGTCATTGCATTGAAGCTGTGGAGACATTATCTGTATGGTGAGAAATGCCAGATTTTCACCGATCATAAGAGCTTGAAATACTTCTTCACTCAGAAAGAGTTGAACATGAGACAGAGAAGATGTCTTGAATTGGTGAAAGATTATGACTGCGACATTAGCTATCACCCGGGTAAAGCTAATGTAGTAGCTGATGTTTTGAGTCGTAAGTCTGCTACTTTGAATAGAATGACAAATCAACAAGAGTTGATTGCAGATTTTGAACGACTCAGATTGGAATTGATTGAACCGAAGGAGGTTTGTGTCATATCAACTTTAACAATGGTTCCAAGTTTGCTTGACAAGATTCGAATAGTTCAGTCTTTAGACCAGCAAGTGCTAACTTGGAAACATAAAGATTAAGCCAAAGGTGGTTCATTGTATACAATGAAGGATGGTATCGTACATCACAAAGGGCGAATGTGGGTACCAGCAGTAGATTCACTGAGGGAAAGAGGTGATGACTGAGGCTCACACTGTACCGTATTCTATTCACCCAGGAAGTACAAAGATGTTCAAGGATTTACAGAAACTATACTGGTGGCCAGGTATGAAGAAAGACATCGTTAAGTTTGTTAATGAATGTTTGACTTGTCAACAAGTGAAAGTTGAACATCAAAGACCAGCAGGACTTCTGAAACCATTACCCATTCCTACATGGAAATGGAAAGATGTCACTATGGACTTCGTAGTTGGATTGCCAATTACACCATGGAGAATGAATTCAATATGGGTGATAGTTGACAGATTGACAAAGTTAGCTCATTTTCTTCCAATCAGAAACAACTTCTCGATGAATCAATATGCAGAGTTGTATATTGAGAGGTAGTCAAATTGCATGGAGTTCCAGCAAGGATAGTCTCTAACAGGGATCCAAGGTTCACTTCGAACTTTTGGAAGAGTCTACATCATGGATTAGGAACAAAGCTGGCCTTCAGTACAGCTTTTCATCCACAGACAGATGGACAATCTGAGCGAGTGATTCAGATACTGGAAGATTTACTTAGAGATTGCATGATTGACTTTGGAGGAAATTGGGAATCGAAGTTGCCTTTAGTGGAGTTCACCTACAACAATAGTTATCAAACCACTATTGGGATGACACCTTATGAGGCTTTGTATGGGAGGAAATGTAGGACTCCATTGCATTGGGATGAAGTGGGAGAAAGAAATGTTTTAGGACCAGAAATAGTGCAGCAGACAGTCAACATGATAGAAAAAAATCAAGGATAGGATGTTGACAGCACAGAGTCGTCAGAAAAGCTATGCCGATCAAAGGCGTAGGGATTTGGAATTTCAGGTAGGTGATCACGTGTTTTTGAAGGTGTCACCTTGGAAAGGAGTTTTGAGATTTGGGAAGAAAAGAAAGCTGAACCCAAGATATATAGGACCTTTCGAAATCCTAGACAAGGTTGGAGCAAGAGCATACCGAGTAGCTTTGCCTCCCAACTTGGAAGGAGTGCATAACGTTTTTCATATCTCGATGCTAAGTAAGTACATTGCAAACCCTTCCCACGTCATTCACCATGAGCCAGTTCAATGGACGCCCGACATGTCCTACGAAGAGACACCTGTTCAAATTTTGGATAAGCAAGTCCGGAAGTTGAGAAACAAAGAGATAAAAATGGTTAAGGTCTTGTGGCGCAATCAACTAGTGGAAGAGGCAACATGGGAAACCGAGCAAGACATGCGTAGTCATTATCCATAACTGTTTGGTAAATCGAATTTTGAGGACGAAATTCTTTTAAGGATGGTAGAGTTGTAAGGTTCAAAAAAAAAATCCACTATCTCGCTCACGATGCTTTAAAGCTGATTTTTATGATGTAATGAATTTAAATTATATTAAGTTATGAATTATGAATATTATTTCATGTCTACATATATTTTATTTTAACATTTTTGAGTAAGTTTATGATTTCAGGGCGAGTTTGATTCTGGATTCATGGAACGAGACTAACCTATGCACGAAATCGTAAGAAATATTATTACGAGAATTTCAAGTATAATATTCATATGTTTATGATGTACGAGCCAAGAAAGGAAATTTTATCAGTCCGAGTCGAGATGTGTTGAGCTGACTGCATTTTAGTAGCCGACACACGTTACATATTGAATTTTTAATATTGCACTCAACCACCACTTACCCCATCATCAATTGCATGTCTCCTTGACTTATTCATTCCTTCACTTCACGTTCCCTTCATCACTTTCTGCTTCCTTCTTCTTCTTCTTTGGTTCATCAACCGATTTATTCAAGATCTTCACCATCCAAGTTCCAAATCTCGTTCGTGTCGTGGTTAGCTCGTTCCCAAAAATCCGGATCAAATCTATCTCCATTTAAAGGCAAGTTTTAAAGAATTTTTAAACCACCATTCAAAATATATCTATCTTTATAAGAAATTATGTGTGTTGATTGAAAGAGTGGGTGCCCGGTTAGCCAACTTGTGGCTAAGGGATTTTATGACTCTATGTAAAACAATCTTTTGTTTAATATAATTTACTCTTTTATAATGGCATTGACTTTATCTTTCTTCATATTGATATATTATGATATACTATTGTTGTTTTGATAAAGGCCTTGAATATACTATAGTGTATTAAAGATATGGTAGCACATGGGGATGGCTATCATGAAACACATCTTATAGTCACTGTATATTCTAAACAGTTCCTAGTCAATTGAGCCATCCGCAAATAAGGATAAGGATCGCTCGAGATTGAGACTAGCATTTGCGATGCCGAGTACCACGTTTCATTGGTATGGAACATAGAGATGTTCAAAGCATACAAATGGATATTCATATGATGAATGATCGAACTACCCTATTCGGACTTTTCAAGTGGTTATCACTTATCGAGTGGATAAAGTCCGCGGTTTTGGTTGTACACCATTAGTCCTTATTACTTGAAACATCATTGAGACTCTATATGCTAGTACTGTACTTTGACTCGTTTACCGACTCTATTGGGGTCATCAGATGTCGGGATTGGGTACACTTATGACACATATAGGAGTCGATGCTTTGTTGTCAAGGATTCACCACATACTTGCGAGTGTGGATATCCTATGCAATCTGAGGAGATATTAGTGTGACGAATCTCTGGCCAGAGTACATGATGTGTTTTAGGTTACTTGATGTTCCTAGTAACACATGCGATGTCACTAATAGATCTCCAAGATGTTATGCATAGTTATCGAATCTCGAACGATGCACCAATGGTTGTTGATTCGATCGGGATATTTGGTTGAATGGACCGTACTGTACGCTAACCAAAATCTACTGGTTCTTGCAGGCACTATCAGAAATACCTAGGGAATCATGGGGCGATGTTGCTAGACACTCTTACCATGATTCGATGGGTAAGTCAGAAATTGTTGTTCCGAGTCACAAGGAGTTGTGAGCCCACGGCTAGCTGTATTCCTGAACCATTGAGGGTTACATAAGTAATGGATTACTAAAACCCCGTAGAGATAGTTAAATTTAAAGAGTTAAATTTAATGAAAGAGAAGTTGGACATTTTTGGAAATCACTGAATTCGGATTCGAAAAAATTATCTTGACTCTAAAAGATGCAGAAATGGTTTCTGTGCACATTGGTGAAATCAGTTTATCAATCGGAGTCACGATGAATTTTATATTAATTTCTATAACAACAGGCTTGGCTTGTTGGGCTTAAGTTATGAATTGTGGGCTTTAACGAGTTAGAGTCCTGATATAATTATAACTTAATCCAGTCTAGAAATTATCTATAAATAGGACTGCAGTGTTCGAAAATTTGGTGTGATTTCAGTCTTGCAATTTTTGAATTTCAGCCTATATTATTCAAGGGGATTTTCGAAATCCTCTGTCCCTTTTGGAGAAAATTCGGGTTGTATTTTTGTGAAAAATTACAATCTGAATTAACATATCATATCTGTTTATTCTCTACGCAAACTTCTGATTGATATCTAGTGCAGTCAATCAGAGGGTTTTGTTTTCTATTCGTGGACCTGATTGAAGAAACGTTCGTTCATCAGTTCCGGGGATATACAACAAGAGCAGATTAAATTCTGTTGGTGTCCATAATCTCGTTTCGAGATTTTAAGGTAAAATATTTAATAGTAATTATTTGTTTTACTTACAAAATTTAATCGTAATATTTTGATACCTAGATATGGAATCGTTCCATATTAATAAAATAAATTTTTAAACTTCTGCTGCACCGGGTATCAATTCTAATTGATCTGAACACAGTTTTCCAACAGTGGTATCAGAGCCAGGTTGCTCAGATCAAACGATTAAATTAATCGATTGTACAAAATTTTTAAGCCTCGGTTTTTGAAACAAAAAGAAAATTTAAAATTAAATTTTAATGGTCAAATCGGGCAGCGATCGTCGCTGCCCAGCTCGGGCCCTTTTTGGGGCATGGGCTGCCCGGGATTGTCCCGGGCAGCCCGGAAAAATTATTTTTAATTTTTAATTAAAATTTTAATTTTTGAAATTCTAGTTTTTGATCCGATCGAAAATTGTTTTTGATTGGTTCACGAGGCATCGGATCGAATTGTTCGAGTCCGAAAATTTTAAAATTGATTTTTGGATAAATTTGAATTTTTGGAAAATTTATAAATTTTATCCGTTAAATTAAATTTTAAAATTAATTATTTTGGTACAATTGATGATAAGATATGATCTTATGGATGGATAAGATAAAATATGATTTTATCTTTTAAATTATGATGCCTTTGCATGTTTATCCAATTATTTAATTATTGAATTATTTAATGGATGAAGGATGATCGATTGCCATGACCAATGTTTTAGGTGTATGTTAGGTGATTTATATTTGTCTTATTGTTGTTGAAGTTTATTAATGGGCTTGGTTTATAGCCCAATATGATTGTCATATGTAATAAAAGTGGGCCTAGTTTATGGCCCGTTCCCACCCCTAAAATGTATCCCATATTTGTCATCGAAATTTATTGTAAATTTATTAGACTTAGTGGGAGACAAAGATTTGAAAAAATGGTGGGCCCAGCAGACAATGAAGACCGAAGAAATGTAAATTGGAAGCACAATGTAATAGGATTGCATTGCATACTTGCATATCACCTAGGATTGGACTTAGACTCGTGATTGGCAACCACGGGTCGATTAGTTAATGAGATCGATCATCCTTAAATAATATATGATATTATTGATGTATACATGTTTAGACAAAATTGTATGAATCCCACTAGCATACATAAATTGCATGATGAGACAAATTTTCAAAATTAAAAATCCCTCATTTTAAATATGATTTAAAATTGATATCAAGATTAATAAAAGGGAATTTAAATATTATTTAAATATTCCTACCTTCCATCAACGATCAATGTATGAGATTCTACCCGCGGATACGGCCTGGCTCATATTATTGGGGGGGCCCGTTCGTCGAAAAGTTGTACATTGGATCGACACATGTTGTAAGTTGGGTGGAACTCCCATGGGATTGGCTCATATTATTGGGGGATCCACATGGTTACCGTCCATCATAACTTAATATTGATGGGTTATCTTGACGTGTCACAATAAACGGCGTCATATTATTGGGCCCTTATTGGACATGAGGTAAAAACATGGGGGTTACTTTGGAAGTAATTGGGCTCTACCTTTTG
This sequence comes from Henckelia pumila, assembly GCF_033568475.1. NCBI lineage: Eukaryota > Viridiplantae > Streptophyta > Magnoliopsida > Lamiales > Gesneriaceae > Henckelia > Henckelia pumila. The sequence goes on from NC_133123.1 coordinate 165,157,467, forward strand.
AAAATTATGGTTGGCTGATATTATTCGGGATCATGATTTGTCAATTGGACTCCATGTTCTCACTAAGGAAAACAGTTTCCCGTTTTCACTAGAGGGTAGTGAAATCGTTAAAATAGTGGGAGTGTAATTCATAAAATAAAATTCGCCATATTTTATGTCTTAGTAAATTAATTAAATAAATCACTGATTATTGTCTGTTTCCTCTTCAGTATTATATTACGATGAATCCACGCAATACACTGTTTTCAATTCTCGAACAAAACAAATTGACTGGCGCAAACTATAAGAAATGGTTCCGTAAGTTGAAAATTATTCTAAACTCGGAGAAAATTTTCTACGTGTTAGAAAAGAATCCTCCAAAGGAAGCACCGGCTAATATAAGTCCGGAAGAATTGGCAAAACTTGATCAATGGTGGGACCATGATATCAAGGCTAAATGCTATATGCAAGCTTCAATGTCTGATGAACTCCAGAGGCGATTTGAGGATGTCGTGAATGCTGCTGACATACACGTGCACCTCAAGGAACGTTTTGGAGCTCAGTCAAGGTTGGAGAGGTATGCCACCGTCAGAAAGCTCATGACGAGCCGCATGCGAGATGGGACTTCGGTCCGTGAGCATGGGGTACGCATGATTGGGCTCATTAAAAAGTTGGTAACACTCGATTTGACTTTGGAGCATGAACTTAGCGTGGACTTGTTGCTTCTATCACTTCCTTCATCGTTTGACGGTTTTGTGATGAACTTCAATATAAACAAGATAGAGGCCACCCTTGAAGAGATGGTCAATATGATTGTCACATATGAAGCCACACTAAAGAAGGATAAACCGGTACTCTTGGTTGGCTCCTCTTCTAACTCTAAGAAAGGACCAAGTGGAAAGGGTAAGAAACGTTCTGCCCCGCCCAAAAAGATTGTACCAAATAAGAAGGGAAAGGCCAAGGCTTCAATTGGAATAAAAGATGAAAACGTTTGCCATTACTGCAAGAAACCCGGTAATTGGAAATGTAACTGCAAAGGAATACCTCGAACAGTTGTGAACTGCAAAGGGTATGTTTTACATTGAAATAAATGTTTCGCTTAATACTTCTTCTTGGGTATTAGATACCGGATGTGGATCTCACATCTGCAATGATTTGCAGGTGATGACAAGAAGTCGTAAGCTAAGGATGGGTGAGACCCAGCTAAGGCTCGGGAATGGTTCTAGAGTCGAAGCCAAAGCTATAGGAGACATTTATTTAGTTTTGCAGAACAATTTTAAGTTATTTTTGAGAGATGTTTTATATGTTCCGGATTTGGTCAAAAACATTATATCTATTTCTATGCTTGATAGAGATGGTTTTTCTTGCAATTTTGTGAATGGGATTTGCAATATTTACAAGAATGAATGTTTGATTGGAAATGGACAACTTGAAAATGATCTATATAGCTTAAAATTAAAAGATGTTCCAATTAATTATGTTGATAAACCGGTAACAACAATTAAAAGGAAAAACGATAGTCAAAACCCGGCAAACCTTTGGCATGCTAGGCTAGGTCATATTACCTCAAGGAGGATGAACAAGCTAGTGGGAGAGGGCATGTTTGATATGTCTGATATTAACTCTCTACCTACTTGTGAGTCCTTTCTAAAGGGAAAAATGACTAAATCTCATTTCAAAGGGAAACCTGAGCGTAGTCAAAATCTGTTGGATTTGATCCATACAGATGTTTGCGGTCAATTTAGGATTGGTACTAAATGTGGCAACACCTACTTCATTACCTTTACTAATGATCATTCTAGGTATGGGTATTTATATTTAATGAAATATAAGTCTGAAGCATTTGAAAGGTTCAAAGAATTCAAGGCTGAAGTAGAAAACAAACTAGGTAAAAGTATTAAGGCACTTCGATCGGATCGAAGTGGAGAATTCTTAAGTACCGAGTTTTTGGACTATCTAAAAGAGAATGAGATTCTCTCTCAGTGGACTCCTCCGATGACACCTCAGCTGAATGGTGTTTCGCAGCGTCGCAATCAAACTTTGTTGGACATGGTTCGATCCATGATGAGCTTCAATGAGCTCCCACCTTCGCTTTGGGGCTACGCGCTTGAAACGGCGGTATTGTTGTTAAACAACGTCCACACTAAAGCAGTAAATAAAACACCATACGAGTTATGGAATGGCAAAGCTCCTAAGTATTCGTACTTGAGGATTTGGGGATATCCTGCTTACGTGAAGCAAACAGTGGGAGATAAGTTGGATAGTCGATCCACTTTATGTTATTTTGTAGGGTATCCGAAGAATTCAATCGGATATTATTTCTATCATTCTACTGAAACAAAAGTGTTTGTTTCAAGGAATGCCACCTTCTTGGAGAAGGAGTTCTTATTGGATAAGAAAGGCAAGATGATGGAACTCGAAGAAATTCGAGAATAACCCGAGATACAAAATAGCGATCCTACACCTCAAGAATCATCACAAGACACGCCTATTACTAGGAGATCCGAGAGGACTTATAGGCCTCCTATTAGATATGGTCTTCTTCTTGAAGGGGATCAAAGTGAACCCGACATTGGATGTGATCCAACAAACTTCAAGGAAGCAATTTCTGATGCGGATTCGAATTTATGGCTTGAAGCTATGCAATCGGAAATAGACTCGATGCATTCTAACCAAGTTTGGTCTTTAGTAGATCCTCCCAATGGAATTGTTCCAATTGGGTGCAAATGGATCTACAAGAGAAAGCTTGGGCCTGATGGAAAGGTATTGACCTACAAGGCATGATTGGTGGCAAAAGGTTATACTCAAAGACAAGGAGTTGACTATGATGAAACCTTTTCACCAGTCGCAATGTTCAAGTCCATAAGAATCCTTATTGCCATAGCAGCATGGTATGACTATGAGATATGGAAAATGGATGTAAAGACTGCATTTCTTAATGAAAACATTAAGGAAGAGATCTATATGATGCAGCCTGAGGGATACACATCCATGGGAAGCAAGCATAAGGTATGCAAGCTTCAGAGATCAATATATGGTCTCAAACAAGCATCAAGAAGTTGGAACCAGAAATTTGATGAAACAATAAAGGATTTTGGTTTCATCAAGAACCCGGAGGAACCATGCGTGTACAAGAAAGTAGTTAAGAATGCGGTAACATTCTTAGTACTTTATGTTGATGACATCCTAATCATGGGGAATGATGTAGGGATGTTGCAGTCAACAAAGATATGGTTATCAGGTAGATTCTCGATGAAGGATTTAGGTGAGGCATCCTATATTCTAGGAATTCAGATCTATAGAGATAGATCTAAAAGAATGATAGGACTCACTCAATCAACCTACATCGACACCATATTGAAAAGGTTTTCTATGGATGAGTCCAAGAGATGACATCTACCTATGTGTTATTGAGTTTCTCTATCCAAGTCTATGTGTCCCAAGACTGACGAAGAGATAGAGAAGATGAACACGTGCCATATGCGTCAGCCATAGGTAGTATCATGTATGGGATGATATCTACCAGACCGGATGTGGCCTATGCTCTGAGCGTCACGAGCAGATACCAAGCCAATCTCGGTCAAATGCATTGCAAAGCCGTGAAGGATATTCTTAAGTACTTGCGAAGGACTAAGAATTTGTTCATGGTTTATGGAGGGAGAGAATTGAAGTTGGAAGGCTATACCGACTCTAGCTTCCAATGTGACGTGGATGACTCGAAATCAACCTCTGGATTTGTATTCGTGCTCAATGGCGGTGCTGTCTCTTGGAAGAGTTCCAAGCAGGACACCACAACGGATTCCACCACTGAGGCAGAATACATTGCAGCATCAGCTGCTGCTAAAGAGGAGGTTTGGATAAGGAAATTCATCCAAGAGTTGGGTGTAATTCCTGAAGTTGTTGGTCCAGTCCCGATGTACTGTGACAACACAGGTGTCATTGCTCAGGCAAAGGAGCCAAGGTCTCATCAGAAGTCCAAACACGTACTGAGGAAATACCACATCATCCGAGAGATTGTGGAAAGAGAAGACATCAGTGTCGAGAGAGTGGCCTCTACAGACGATATCGCTGATCCGCTTACTAAGCCCTTGCCAGGACCATTGTTTGACAAACATCGCGAAGCAATGGGATTACGTAGTATGACTAGTTGGCTTTAGGGCAAGTGGGAGATTGAAAGAGTGGGTGCCCGGTTAGCCAACTTGTGGCTAAGGGCTTTTATGACTCTATGTAAAACAATCTTTTGTTTAATATAATTTACACTTTTATAATGACATTGACTTTATCTTTCTGCATATTGATATATTATGATATACTATTGTTGTTTTGATAAAGACCTTGAATATACTATAGTGTATGTAAGATGTGGTAGCACATGGGGATGGCTATCATTAAACACATCTTATAGTCACTGTATATTCTAAACAGTTCCTAGTCAATTGAGCCGTCCGCAAATAAGGATAAGGATCGCTCGAGATTGAGACTAGCATTTGCGATGCCGAGTACCAAGTTTCATTGGTATGGAACATAAAGATGTTCAAAGCATGCAAATTGATATTCATATGATGAATGATCGAACTACCCTATTCGGACTTTCCAAGTGGTTATCACTTATCGAGTGGATAAAGTCCGCGGTTTTGGTTGTACACCATTAGTCCTTATTACTTGAAACATCATTGAGACTCTATATGCTAGTACTGTACTTTGACTCGTTTACCGACTCTATTGGGGTCATCAGGTGTCGGGATTGGGTACAATTACGACACATATAGGAGTCGATGCTTTTTTGTCAAGGATTCACCATATACTTGCGAGTGTGGATATCCTATGCGATCTGAGTAGATATTAGTGTGACGAATCTCTGGCCAGAGTACATGATGTGTTTTAGGTTACTTGGTGTTCCTAGTAACACATGCGATGTCACTAATAGATCTCCAAGATGTTATGCATAGTTATCGAATCTCGAACGACTCTCGATGCACCAATGGTTGTTGATTCAATCAGGATATTTGGTTGAAGGGACCGTACTGTACGCTAACCAAAATCTACTGGTTCTTGCAGACACTATCAGAAATACCTAGGGAATCATGGGGCGATGTTGCTAGACGCTCTTACCATGATTCGATGGGTAAGTCGAAAATTGTTGTTCCGAGTCACAAGGAGTTGTGAGCCCACGGCTAGCTGTATTCCTGAACCATTGAGGGTTACACAAGTAATGGATTACTAAAACCCCGTAGAGATAGTTAAATTTAAAGAGTTAAATTTAATGAAAGAGAAGTTGGACTTCTTAACTAAAGGGAGTGAGATTTCCTAAAATGACATAGGGATGGGCGTTTTTGGAAATCACTGAATTCGGATTCGAAAAAATTATCTTGACTCTAAAAGATGCAGAAATGGTTTTTGTGCACATTGGTGAAATCAGTTTATCAATTGGATTCACGATGAATTTTATATTAATTTCTATAACAACAGGCTTGGCTTGTTGGGCTTAAGTTATGGATTGTGGGCTTTAAGGAGTTAGAGTCCTGATATAATTATAACTTAATCCAGTCTAGAAATTATCTATAAATAGGACTGCAGTGTTCGAAAATTTGGTGTGATTTCAGTCTTGCAATTTTCGAATTTCAGCCTATATTATTCAAGGGGATTTTCGAAATCCTCTGTCCCTTTTGGAGAAAATTCGGGTTGTGTTTTTGTGAAAAATTACAATCTGAATTAACAGATCATATCTATTTATTCTCTACGCAAACTTCTGATTGATTTCTAGTGCAGTCAATCAGAGAGTTTTGTTTTCTATTCGTGGACCAGATTGAAGAAACGTTCGTTCATCAGTTCCGGGGATAAACAACAAGAGCAGATTAAATTCTGTTGGTGTCCACAATCTCGCTTCGAGATGTTAAGGTAAAATATTTAATAGTGATTATTTGTTTTACTTACACAATTTAATCGTAAAGTTTTGATACCCAGATATGGAATCGTTCCATATTAATAAAATAAATTTTTAAACTTCCGCTGCACCGGGTATCAATTCTAATTTATCTGAACACAGTTTTCCAACAATGAGTTTTGTGCATGATTTTAAAGATTTGAGAAGCATAAAAGCATGATGTTTATGATATCGTGATATGTAAGTTGTGTTGGAAAACTGTGTTCAGATCAATTAGAATTGATACCCGGTGCAGCGGAAGTTTAAAAATTTATTTTATTAATATGGAACGATTCCATATCTGGGTATCAAAACTTTACGATTAAATTGTGTAAGTAAAACAAATAATCACTATTAAATATTTTACCTTAAAATCTCGAAGCGAGATTATGGACACCAACAGAATTTAATCTGCTCTTGTTGTATATCCCCGGAACTGATGAACGAACGTTTCTTCAATCAGGTCCACGAATTGAAAACAAAACCCTCTGATTGACTGCACTAGAAATCAATCAGAAATTTGCGTAGAGAATAAACAGATATGATCTGTTAATTCAGATTGTAATTTTTCACAAAAACACAACCCGAATTTTCTCCAAAAGGGACAGAGGATTTCGAAAATCCCCTTGAATAATATATGCTGAAATTCAAAAATTGCAATATACAATGTGTTTGATTTTCGAACCCAACACCTCTATTTATAGATAATTTCTCGTTATAATTGTATCAGGACTCTAACTCCTTAAAGCCTACAATCCATAACTTAAGCCCAACAAGCCAAGCCTGTTGTTATAGAAATTAATATAAAATTCATCGTTACTCCGATTGATAAACTGATTTCACCAATGTGCACAGAAACCATTTCTGCATCTTTTAGAGTCAAGATAATTTTTCTGAATCTGAATTCAGTGATTTCCAAAAATGCCCATCCCTATGTCATTTTAGGAAATCCCACTCCCTTTAGTTAAGAAGTCCAACTTCTCTTTCATTAAATTTAACTCTTTAAATTTAACTATCTCTACGGGGTTTTAGTAATCCATTACTTGTGTAACCCTCAATGGTTCAGGAATACAGCTAGCCGTGGGCTCACAACTCCTTGTGACTCGGAACAACAATTTCCGACTTACCCATCGAATCATGGTAAGAGCGCCTAGCAACATCGCCCCATGATTCCCTAGGTATTACTGATAGTTCCTGCAAGAACAAGTAGATTTTGGTTAGCGTACAGTACGGTCCCTTCATCCATATATCCCGATCGAATCAACAACCATTGGTGCATCGAGAGTCGTTCGAGATTTGATAACTATGCATAACATCTTGGAGATCAAATAGTGACATCACATGTGTTACTAGGATAACCCATTAACCTAAAACACATCATGTACTCTGGCCAGAGATTCGTCACACTAATATCTCCTCAGATCGCATAGGATATCCACACTCGCAAGTATGTGGTGAATCCTTGACAACAAAGCATCGACTCCTATATGTGTCGTAACTGTACCCAATCCCGACACCTGATGACCCCAATAGAGTCGGTAAAAGAGTCAAAGTACTGTACTAGCATATAGAGTCTCAATGATGTTTCAAGTAATAAGGACTAATGGTGTACAACCAAAACCGCGGACTTTATCCACTCGATAAGTGATAACCACTTGGAAAGTCCAAATAGGTTAGTTCGATCATTCATCATATGAATATCCATTTGCATGCTTTGAACATCTCTATGTTCCATAACAATGAAACGTGGTACTCGGCATCTCAAATTCTAGTCTCAATCTCGAGCGATCCTTATCCTTATTTGCGGACGGCTCAATTGACTAGGAACTGTTTAGAATATACAGTGACTATAAGATGTGTTTCATGATAGCCATCCCCATGTGCTACCACATCTTACATACACTATAGTATATTCAAGGTCTTTATCAAAACAACAATAGTATATCATAATATATCCATATGAAGAAAGATAAAGTCAATGCCATTATAAAAGTGTAAATTATATTAAACAAAAGATTGTTTTACATAGAGTCATAAAAGCCCTTAGCCACAAGTTGGCTAACCGGGCACCCACTCTTTCAATCACCCACTCTTTCAATCTCCCACTTGCCCTAAAGCCAACTAGTCATACTACGTAATCCCATTGATTCGCGATGTTTGTCAAACAATGGTCCTGGAAAGGGATTAGTAAGCGGATCAGCGATATTGTCTGTAGAGGCCACTCTCTCGACACTGATGTCTCCTCTTTCCACAATCTCTCGGATGATGTGGTATTTCCTCAGTACGTGTTTGGACTTCTGATGAGACCTTGGCTCCTTTTCCTGAGCAACGGCACCTGTGTTGTCACAGTACACCGGAACTGGACCAACAGCTTCAGGAATTACACCCAACTCTTGGATGAATTTCCTTATCCAAACCGCCTCTTTAGCAGCAGCTGATGCTGCAATGTATTCTGCCTCAGTGGTGGAATCCGCTGTGGTGTCCTGCTTGGAACTCTTCCAAGAGACAGCACCGCCATTGAGCACGAATACAAATCCAGAGGTTGATTTCGAGTCATCCACGTCACATTGGAAGCTAGAGTCGGTATAGCCTTCCAACTTCAATTCTCTCCCTCCATAAACCATGAACAAATTCTTAGTCCTTCGCAAGTACTTAAGAATATCCTTCACAGCTTTCCAATGCATTTGACCGGGATTGGCTTGGTATCTGCTCGTGACGCTCAGAGCATAGGCCACATCCGGTCTGGTAGATATCATCCCATACATGATACTACCTATGGCTGACGCATATGGCACGTGTGTCATCTTCTCTATCTCTTCGTCAGTCTTGGGACACATAGACTTGGATAGAGAAACTCCATGACACATAGGTAGATGTCCTCTCTTGGACTCATCCATAGAAAAAATTTTCAATATGGTGTCGATGTAGGTTGATTGAGTGAGTCCTATCATTCTTTTAGATCTATCTCTATAGATCTGAATTTCTAGAATATAGGATGCCTCACCTAAATCCTTCATCGAAAATCTATCTGATAACCATATATTTGTTGACTGCAACATCCCTACATCATTCCCCATGATTAGGATGTCATCAACATAAAGTACTAAGAATGTTACCGCATTCTTAACTACTTTCTTGTACACGCATGGTTCCTCCGGGTTCTTGATAAAACCAAAATCCTTTATCGTTTCATCAAATTTCTGGTTCCAACTTCTTGATGCTTGTTTGAGACCATAGATTGATCTCTGAAGCTTGCATACCTTATGCTCGCTTCCCATGGATGTGTATCCCTCAGGCTGCGTCATATAGATCTCTTCCTTAATGTTTCCATTAAGAAATGCAGTCTTTACATCCATTTGCCATATCTCATAGTCATACCATGCTGCTATGGCAATAAGGATTCTTATGGACTTGAACATTGCGACTGGTGAAAAGGTTTCATCATAGTCAACTCCTTGTCTTTGAGTATAACCTTTTGCCACCAATCGTGCCTTGTAGGTCAATACCTTTCCATCAGGCCCAAGCTTTCTCCTGTAGATCCATTTGCACCCAATTGGAACAATTCCATCGGGAGGATCTATTAAGGCCAAACTTGGTTAGAATGCATCGAGTCTATTTCCGATTGCATAGCTTCAAGCCATAAATTCGAATCCGCATCAGAAATTGCTTCCTTGAAGTTTCTTGGATCACATCCAATGACGGGTTCACTTTAATCCCCTTCAAGAAGAAGACCATATCTAATAGGAGGCCAAGAAGTCCTCTCGGATCTCCTAGTAATAGGCGTGTCTTGTGATGATTCTTGAGGTGTAGGATCGCTATTTTGTATCTCGGGTTCTTCTCGAATTTCTTGAAGTTCCATCATCTTGTCTTTCTTATCCAATAAGAACTCCTTCTCCAAGAAGGTGGCATTCCTTGAAACAAACACTTTTGTTTCAGCAGGATGATAGAAATAATATCTGATTGAATTCTTTGGATACCCTACAACATAACATAAAGTGGATCGACTATCCAATTTATCTCCCACTGTCTGCTTCACGTAAGCAGGACATCCCCAAATCCTCAAGTACGAATACTTAGGAGCTTAGCCATTCCATAACTCGTATGGTGTTTTATTTATTGCTTTAGTGTGGAGGTTGTTTAACAACAATACCGCTGTTTCAAGCGCGTAGCCCCAAAACGAAGGTGGGAGCTCAGTGAAGCTCATCATGGATCGAACCATGTCCAACAAAGTTCGATTGCGACGCTCCGAAACACCATTAAGCTGATGTGTCATAGGAGGAGTCCACTGAGAGAGAATCTCATTCTCTTTTAGATAGTCCAAAAACTCGGTACTTAAGTATTCTCCACCTCGATCCGATCGAAGTGCCTTAATACTTTTACCTAGTTTGTTTTCTACTTCAGCCTTGAATTCTTTGAACTTTTCAAATGCTTCAGACTTATATTTCATTAAATATAAATACCCATACCTAGAATGATCATCAGTAAAGGTAATGAAGTAGGTGTTGCCACATTTAGTACCAATCCTAAATGGACCGCAAACATCTGTATGGATAAATTCCAACAGATTTTGACTACGCTCAGGTTTCCCTTTGAAAGGAGATTTAGTCATTTTTCCCTTTAGGCAGGACTCACAAGTAGGTAGAGAGTTAATATCAGACATATCAAACATGCCCTCTCCCACTAGCTTGTTCATCCTCCTTGAGGAAATATGACCTAGCCTAGCATGCCAAAGGTTTGCCGGGTTTTGACTATCGTCCTTCCTTTTAATTGTTGTTACCGATTTATCAACATAATTAATTGGAACGTCTTTTAATTTTAAGCTATATAGATCGTTTTCAAGTTGTCCATTTCCAATCAAACATTCATTCTTGTAAATATTGCAAATCCCATTCACAAAATTGCAAGAAAAACCATCTCTATCAAGCATAGAAATAAATATAATGTTTTTGATCAAATCTGGAACATATAAAACATCTCTCAAAAATAACTTAAAATTGTTCTGCAAAACTAAATAAATGTCTCCTATAGCTTTGGCTTCGACTCTAGAACCATTCCCGAGCCTTAGCTGGGTCTCACCCATCCTTAGCTTACGACTTCTTGTCATCACCTGCAAATCATTGCAGATGTGAGATCCACATCCGGTATCCAATACCCAAGAAGAAGTATTAAGCGAAACATTTATTTCAATGTAAAACATACCCTTTGCAGTTCGCAACTGTTCGAGGTGTTCCTTGCAGTTACGTTTCCAATGACCGGGTTTCTTGCAGTAATGGCAAGCGTTTTCATCTTTTATTCCAATTGAAGCCTTGGCCTTTCCCTTCTTATTTGGTACAATCTTCTTGGGTGGGGCAGAACGTTTCTTACCCTTTCCACTTGGTCCTTAGTTAGAGTTAGAAGAGGAGCCAACCAAGAGTACCGGTTTATCCTTCTTTAGTGTGGCTTCATATGTGACAAGCATATTGACCATCTCTTAAAGGGTGGCCTCTATCTTGTTTATATTGAAGTTCATCACAATACCGTCAAACGATGAAGGAAGTGATAGAAGCAACAAGTCCGCGCTAAGTTCATGCTCCAAAGTCAAGTCGAGTGTTACCAACTTTTCAATGAGCCCAATCATGCGCACCCCATGCTCACGGATCGAAGTCCCATCTCGCATGCGGCTCGTCATGAGCTCTCTGACGGTGGCATACCTCTCCGACCTTGACTGAGCTCCAAAAATTTCCTTGAGGTGCACGTGTATGTCAGCAGCATTCACGGCATCCTCAAATCGCCTTTGGAGTTCATCAGACATTGAAGCTTGCATGTAGCATTTAGCCTTGATATCATGGTCCCACCATTGATCAAGTTTTGCCAATTCTTCCGGACTTATATTAGCCGGTGCTTCCTTTGGAGGATTCTTTTCTAACACGTAGAAAATTTTCTCCGAGTTTAGAATATATTTCAACTTACGGAACCATTCCGTATAGTTTGCGCCAGTAAATTTGTTTTGTTCGAGAATTGAAAACAGTGGATTGCATGGATTCATCGTAATATAATACTGAAGAGGAAACAGACAATAATCAGTTATTTGTTTAATTAATTTACTAAGACATAAAATATGGCGAATTTTATTTTATGAATTACACTCCCACTATTTTAACGATTTCACTACCCTCTAGTGAAAACGGGAAACTGTTTTCCTTAGTGAGAACATGGAGTTCAATTGACAAATCATGATCCCGAATAATATCAGCCAACCATAATTTTCAAAAGGTAGAGCCCAATTACTTCCAAAGTAACCCCCATGTTTTTACCTCATGTCCAATAAGGGCCCAATAATATGACGCCGTTTATTGTGACACGTCAAGATAACCCATCAATATTAAGTTGTGATGGACGGTCGCCATGTGGATCCCCCAATAATATGATTAAATCCCATGGGAGTTCCACCCAACTTACAACATGTGTCGATCCAATGTACAGCTTTCCGACGAACGGGCCCCCCCAATAATATGAGCCGGACCGTATCCGCGGGTAGCATCTAATACATTGATCGTTGATGGAAGGTAGGAATATTTAAACAATATTTAAATTCCCTTTTATTAATCTTGATATCAATTTTAAATCATATTTAAAATGAGGGATTTTTAATTTTGAAAATTTGTCTCATCATACAATTTATGTATGCTTGCGGGATTCATACAATTTAGTCTAAACATGCATACATCAATAATATCATATATTATTTAAGGATGATCGATCCCATTAACTAATCGACCCGTGGTTGCCAATCACGAGTCTAAGTCCAATCCTAGGTGTTATGCAAGTATGCAATGCAATCCTATTACATTGTGCTTCCAATTTACATTTCTTCGGTCTTCATTGTCTGCTGGGCCCACCATTTCTTCAAATCTTTGTCTCCCACTAAGTCTAATAAATTTACAATAAATTTCGATGACAAATATGGGATACATTTTTAGGGGTGGGAACGGGCCATAAATCAGGCCCACTTTTATTACATATGACAATCATATTGGGCTATAAACCAAGCCCATTAATAAACACCAACAACAATAAGACAAATGTACATCACCTAACATACACCTAAAACATTGGTCATGGCAATCGATCATCCTTTATCCAATAATTAATTTAATAATTAAATAATTGGATAAACATGCAAAAACATTATAATTTAAAAGATAAAATCATATTTTATCTTATCCATCCATAAGATTATATCTTATCATCAATTGTACCAAAATAATTAATTTTATAAAATTTAATTTAACGGATAAAATTTATAAATTTTCCAAAAATTCAAATTTATCCAAAAATCAATTTTAAAATTTTTGGACTCGAACAATTCGATCCAATGCCTCGTGAACCAATCAAAAACAATTTTCGATCGGATCAAAAACTAGAATTTCAAAAAATTAAAATTTTAATTAAAAATTAAAAAATAATTTTTCCGGGCTGCCCGGGACAATCCCGGGCAGCCCGTGCCCCAAAAAGGGCCCGGGCAGGGCAGCGACGATCGCTGCCCGATTTGCCCATTAAAATTTAATTTTAAATTTTCGTTTTGTTTCAAAAACCGAGGCTTAAAATTTTTGTACAATCGATTAATTAAATAATTTGATCTGAGCAACCTGGCTCTGATACCACTGTTGGAAAACTGTGTTCAGATCAATTAGAATTGATACCCGGTGCAGCGGAAGTTTAAAAATTTATTTTATTAATATGGAACGATTCCATATCTGGGTATCAAAACTTTACGATTAAATTGTGTAAGTAAAACAAATAATCACTATTAAATATTTTACCTTAAAATCTTGAAGCGAGATTATGGACACCAACAGAATTTAATCTGCTCTTGTTGTATATCCCCGGAACTGATGAACGAACGTTTCTTCAATCAGGTCCACGAATAGAAAACAAAACCCTCTGATTGGCTGCACTAGAAATCAATCAGAAGTTTGCGTAGAGAATAAACAGATATGATCTGTTAATTCAGATTGTAATTTTTCACAAAAACACAACCCGAATTTTCGCCAAAAGGGACAGAGGATTTCGAAAATCCCCTTCAATAATATAGGCTGAAATTCAAATATTTCAATATACAATGTGTTTGATTTTCAAACCCAACACCTCTATTTATAGATAATTTCTAGTTATAATTGTATCAGGACTCTAACTCCTTAAAGCCCACAATCCATAACTTAAGCCCAACAAGCCAAGCCTGTTGTTATAGAAATTAATATAAAATTCATCGTGACTCCGATTGATAAACTGATTTCACCAATGTGCACAGAAACCATTTCTGCACCTTTTAGAGTCAAGATAATTTTTCTGAATCCGAATTCAGTGATTTCCAAAAATGCCCATCCCTATGTCATTTTAGGAAATCCCACTCCCTTTAGTTAAGAAGTCCAACTTCTCTTTCATTAAATTTAACTCTTTAAATTTAACTATCTCTACGGGGTTTTAGTAATCCATTACTTGTGTAACCCTCAATGGTTCAGAAATACAGCTAGCCATGGGCTCACAACTCCTTGTGACTCGGAACAACAATTTCCGACTTACCCATCGAATCATGGTAAGAGCGCCTAGCAACATCGCCCCATGATTCCCTAGGTATTACTGATAGTGCCTGCAAGAATCAGTAGATTTTGGTTAGCGTACAGTACGGTCCCTTCATCCATATATCCCAATCGAATCAACAACCATTGGTGCATCGAGAGTCGTTCGAGATTCGATAACTATGCATAACATCTTGGAGATCAAATAGTGACATCGCATGTGTTACTAGGATAACCCATTAACCTAAAACACATCATGTACTCTGGCCAGAGATTCGTCACACTAATATCTCCTCAGATCGCATAGGATATCCACACTCGCAAGTATATGGTGAATCCTTGACAACAAAGCATCGACTCCTATATGTGTCGTAACTGTACCCAATCCCGACACCTGATGACGCCAATAGAGTCGGTAAACAAGTCAAAGTACAGTACTAGCATATAGAGTCTCAATGATGTTTCAAGTAATAAGGACTAATGGTGTACAACCAAAACCGCGGACTTTATCCACTCGATAAGTGATAACCACTTGGAAAGTCCGAATAGGGTAGTTCGATCATTCATCATATGAATATCTATTTGCATGCTTTGAACATCTCTATGTTCCATACCAATGAAACGTGGTACTCGGCATCGCAAATGCTAGTCTCAATCTCGAGCGATCCTTATCCTTATTTGCGGACGGCTCAATTGACTAGGAACTGTTTAGAATATACAGTGACTATAAGATGTGTTTCATGATAGCCATCTCCATGTGCTACCACATCTTACATACACTATAGTATATTCAAGGTCTTTATCAAAACAACAATAGTATATCATAATATATCAATATGAAGAAAGATAAAGTCAATGCCATTATAAAAGTGTAAATTATATTAAACAAAAGATTGTTTTACATAGAGCCATAAAAGCCCTTAGCCACAAGTTGGCTAACCGGCACCCACTCTTTCAAGTTGTTCTTGATAAATTCTTGATAAATGATGTGTGTTGATGGATTCTTATGGGTTAGAGTTGAAAAAGGAATGATTTTGAAAGTATGTGTTGAATTTGAAGTGTTGAATTTGTTTGAGTTAAAGTTTTGAATTATTACATGCGTTGGGTTGTTCCGGATTAGCGACACTCGTCACAATTTTGAGGATCAAGACTAGTGTACTAATCCAAATGATATGAGACTTACTTTATTTGAAAGCTAGTTTAAATTTCTACAATTTTCATGTTTTAAGTTTTGTCAAAATCATTTTGAAAGATTGGTCAAAATCGCCCCAAATGGTGTCGAGTGTTTTGAATTCCCGGTAGTGACACATATAGGGAGAATGAGCATAACGTTTTACTGAAAACTCCAATTGAGGTTAAGTGTTCGGAATTATAAACCCAAGATCAAGAGCTACAACTTTTATGTTTACCATGTTTTTAAATTCGGAATGCAAAATAGAGTTTCAGAGCGAGCACGAAGACCCATTTGCGCAGGTTATGCGCGGCCGCGCCGAGAAGTGGAGCGGCCGCGCCGAACCTTTGAAATTTAAGTTTTTTTAATATTATTTTAGGGTCTTAATTTCATGTTTATGATCTTTTAAGTCTTATAAAGTATTTTTAAGAGTTCCTATGCAAAAATTTCAAGTTTAAAGGTCAAGAACGGAGAGAACGACTTATGTGGACCGATTACGTTATGTAATGCATGTACATGTTTAAGTTTTATTCATGAAACCTATGTTCAGTATGAAAGTATGATTTTTAATCATCTATGACATGTATAAAGTTATTGAGTAAAGTTTTATGTTCATAAAGTTATAGTTATGACGGAAATTATGATGTTTCAATGATGCTTCACAATGAATGACATGTTATGATAAAACAATGAAAATTTGATGGAATGATGTGATGAATGATGTATGATGAAGCATAAAGGAATTTGATGTCTTATGTGTCTTTGTGGTGGCAAATACGGGATTGGTACTTCGGGATGGGCGCCGGAGGGACCTTTCCAAATCTACGGGACTGACACTTCAGGATAAGCTCCGGAGGAGCCTTTCCAATTATGAGTTAAGCTATGAAAAGACACGGGACTGGCACTTCGGGATAAGCTCCGAAGGGGCCTTTCCAATTACTTGTTGATCAACATGAATGATGAGATCAGGCCTATCAGATGGTTGCCACAAATTTCACATAATTCGTCAATTAAAAATGAGTTTATGTTTATGTTCATGTTTATATTACGTCATATTATTTTCAAAAAAAAATTTAAAACTCATGATTTTATTGCATATTCTTGCTGAGTCTTTAGACTCACTATGCTTGAATGGTTTAGGTAATGAGGATGACAATTATGCATACGTCGATGAGTTTGATTTCGGACATGAGGAGGAGCCAAGAGTCGAGCCGGCGAGAGATGCATGAGTGTGTTTGTGTTGAATTTAAGGAAACTGAATATTATTATGTTTGAGTGAAGAAAACAAGTTTTATATTTGGAATTATCGTGACTTGGTGTCACGTGTCTCCATCCTCTAGACTTTGGTGCGACTACAAGGAGTATGCCAATTAAAGTTGGGTCATGGTATTGCCATTCAAGGAGACAAGCACACACCAACTTTACTATTCCACATTTAATGAGTCTTGGACTCTTTCTCTCATTTAGCCTATAAATAGATGTGTTGTATAAGCTTTGAAGTGTGCAAAAGTGTAGAGAAATTTCTTACTTGTTAAATAAATATTGTGTGTGTAAGAATAAGAGTTTGAGTGTGCATATTTCTCCAAGTTTAAGTATGAAATTTCTTTTATCCTTACTCTTGAGTCTTATGTTCATGGCAAGCTAAATCCTTTTATGTCAAGGTGAAAAGGTTTCATTGTTGGTCAAAGTAAGATTGTTTATATTTTGTATATTCTTTCCTTTTCTATTTTTATTTTTACTAATTGATCTTTATTTGTAGGTATAATTTGGATGATTTATTTTTATCTATTTACATCAAATACTTGGTACCTTGAATGTGGTTACCTTGATTTGTTGTCTAATATGATACAATAAATACTACAATAATTATATACTATAAATATATGTATCAATTTATAATAAAGTCATATATATTATTTAGATAATAGCGTGGCTCTGCCGGTTGTTCTAAATAATATATTGTGATTTGATCTAACATTTATTTTTTCGCAACTAACATTTACTTTCCCAACTAATATTTACTTTTCTCGCATCTAACATTTACTTTTTCGCAACTAATATTTACTTTCTCGCATCTAACATAAAAAATTCATATATTTTATTTAGATAATAGCGTGGCTCTGACGGTTGTTCTAAATGAAATATTGTGATTTGATCTAACATTTACTTTTATGTCAATTTATATTTATGCATTTATATATATATTATGGGTACCATTATTAAATATCGGTTAATCTGATATTAATATAGTGAGAACTATATTATATGATATATTTATTTAAATATTTAATTGTTCTTTTTATGTTTATATTTATGCATTTATATATACATTATGGGTACAATATATTAAATATCGGTTAATCTGATATTAATATAGTGAGAACTATATTATACGATATATTTGTTTAAATATTTAATTGTTCTCTTATTTTTATTTTTATTTTAGTTTCTTTTATTTATTTATTTTAAGCAATCTTAAATAAACCAACAATGAACCTTTGAAACCTTGACAATTTTATAATTTGTGTATTTGAAGTTTTATATTAATATTTCCATCTATAATATATCATTGCTAAAATTAAACTTACAACATCCTCTCCATGGATCGATCTCGTACTCACGAGTATATTACTTGCAGACAACCTACACTTGGGTGAATTACAATTTAAGTTGTAGCATGTGCTTAGCAACATGTGGGGCAGGATCGAGTCAGAGGAGACTTGGTTAGCATGGAGATCAAGGAATAGAAGTGGGACTCGGTTTAGAATTCGAACATCATGTCAATCTAGCTAGTTTATGTTTTGAAGCATGTTTAGAACTCGTCTTGGTTTGGAACTCGTTGTATCGATTATTTGAATATTTAGGATTGAATGTTATTTTATATTGTCAATGCGTGTAATTTTATTCCGGCATGTTGTGGAATGGATTTACTATTGAAAAATCAGGTTCAGAGCTTTGTTCTTCAGAAATGGGTCTGCAGCTGGGGGCGCCCGGGCGGCCAAATTGGCAGCCTGAGCGCACCCCCATATGAGCAAAATAGCAAGGTTGCGGTTTTGGCCGCGCCCGAGCGGTAGTTTTGTACCGCCCGAGCGCGACACAATTTTTTTTAAAAAATATTCCTTTCCTTGCTTGAATTATTTTTAGCATTGGTTTATTCGATGTATGATTTTATTACTCGAGTTTAGATGTATAGAACCGATGTCTCACACCTTGTCTACTGAATCTCCCCACTCTAGCATCCAAGTTGTCATATTATAAGGACTAGTTGCATCATGTTGATCATCAAAGAAGTACAAGCTTTCCAAGCTCATCTTCTCCACATATAGCATCAATAGTAGACAACCCAACGACTTGAGTATATCTTGATTGGAGTATGTTTCCAACACCCGCCTGAACCGACGAGCCCTAGCAGAATATCTCAGGGCTTCCTCAACAAAAAATGGAGGAGGATCAGGTGACATATGATAAACAAGGGTTTGTACTTGATCATACACTTTTATCACCCTTGCCAGTACTCGATCTTGACAAACTCTTTTCTTAAATTCAAAGATTTGAGCCTCCATTCAAAATTTCTTATTCAATTTATCTGATGTTATCTTTTGTACTAACTTTGGTTTTTATAAGCAGATTTAGAGGAAAGATTAATGGCGTCTAAGAATTCAAGGGTCATTCACATGTCACATTAGTAATTTTTACATATTTAAAGGAGAACTAGTTGTAACTGACGTTTTAAATAAATATGTTATCTCATTAATGGTGTTATATCCTATGACATCAATGCCCTTTATTAGGACTGCGTGACCTGTGTATCTTGCATCTTAATTAAATTATACTGACTTTATTTCTAGATTAATCATTCAAAATAACTATTGGAGATTTTTCTTGCACAGTCAGTCATGCACCAATCAGTAAGCAAGAATAAGGTAAGTGTTCACATTTTATGAAAAATCATTGATTAATGTGAACCAACATCAGTCTTGCAGGAACATTCAAAATGTTTTAGTTACATAAGAGTCTCGAAGGATAGTACTACCTTTGCTATCTCCTTCTCCACTGCAAACTTCCATGCAAACATGAAGGTAGTAAGATCTCTTGTAGGAGAACGAACAAAGCCAATATCCTCCGACCGAACGAGCTTCAGTTCTTCAAGCTACTTATAGAGTAAGATCAGATACACACCCTCGGAACTAAAGATCTTATCCAAACTAGTGGACCCCAGCACCTCCTCATATCGCAGTATTTGGTCAGCATAGTCATTAACAGAATCCGAAGAACTCGGTGGACGAACAACAAACAACTAAAGACGCAGATCTCTACAGCTTCCCACTCCGCCATGACTCGTTCCAACACTATATTTTCATACTCACGTACTCGAACTTGAGTTAACACAGCGTTAAACTCAGTAGATAAATCTCATCCAAGACCCGACATTTTGATCTTTATATATATATATGATGATTTTGTATGAACAATTAATGTCTTACTGATTTGATGATCTCGTATTTATAAGAGTAACAAAGAAGGTGAAGGGTCGGCAGACATACATCTCACCTATTCCTCATCTATTGATATACTCAAAATGGCAGATCATAATTACAGGACGTGACGGCGTATCTGAAATGCCACCCTACTATGTCTGACATCAATTGTATACAGACATTGGAAATCGCGCCAACCGCCTTTCCTTATTATTATTTTATTTTAATTTGATATGTCAGTTATTTATTAATATTTTGCGCGCCAAATTAGATTTGTTTTCAAATTCAAATTCAAAATTCAAGTCCCGATGACGTGTATACCACATCGCGGATTTTTGCACACCTAACACAAATATATATATATATATATATATACATATGTTTGTATATATATATGTATATATATATATATATGTTTGTATATATATATGTATATATATATGTATATATATACATCCCAAATATCAATACTATCATCTGAAATTATTACTATTCCCTTTACGATCGCCCTAATCATATCTCTTGATTTCAGCAAAACTTCAAAAATGTCGATCCAAAAGACATGCTTGGGAATCAACTTTGATGAAGTGTACTCGGTCAACAACTGCGAAATCTCTGAGGTTTTTTGCATGCTTGAAGCTTCTGGACTTCGCAAATTCCTTTGATCTTGTTCTACTATCAACTACAATCTAGTCAAAGAATTATTTGATTCCGCATAGCTCAACCATGGGAGTATCACCTGCACAATCCAATACCGATGCCTTGAATTCAATCAACATTTTTTCGGAGAAACATTTGCATTGCCTACCACTGGTTTGATAAAATGCGCCGATCTACCTAATGGTAATGTCTCTCATTGGGCAGGCCAATTTACTTTGGATGGCGCACCCATCAAGGTCAATGGACTCAAACAAAGCTTAAAGTCGGCGTATCGCCTGTTAGCCAACATAGTTGCAAAATCACTTCTTGTCAAGGCAGGTTCTTACGACAAGATGAATCTCCGTTGTCCTATACAAAAATAGCTTCCACCTCCGAGGAACCAACAACGTCATGTCATCCTTACTTTTCAGAATCTAGACCGATCATGATATGAATCTAGAAAGTGCTCAAAGATTCATATTGATCCAAGATTTTCTCCGTAATTTGCCTTAAAGAATTGAAGGATTCGGGATCCATGGAAATTTAGTTGGAGATCATTGAAATAATTTTGGAGACTATTATGATATTTTCCAAGACCAAAAGGATCAAGAAAGTGAAGGAAATATTGTAGAAAATGCAAAAACACAAGGCTGGGTTCGAATGCTCTGCGCCCGCGCCTTCATCTGCGAGAGACCAGGGCACCCGCACCGTCCAACTCGCGCGCCCGTGCCACACAAGGATTTTTATGGATTGATTTACGTGAGTGATGCGCGCCCGCGCGGCTCAATTTGCGCGCCTGCACCTGTCGACAAAACATGCACTTTGGCATGTAGTATGTGTGCGTGGAATTTTGAGTATTTTTGATATATTTTGATATATTGTGTTATTTTGAGTATTATAAGTCTATTAGGAAACTTCTAGATGATGTCTTTGATATCTTTTGCAATATTTTGCATTATCTTTAGGATTTTGGAATTATAATCCAACTAAGAAATCTTTAGTCTAATTCTATTAAGATTCCTAGTTTATTTCTTTTATATATTGTAAACTTCTCATTCATGAGAGAGAGATTATTGATGTAGTGACCCTTACCCGGATCACCTACTAACAGAACTTAGGCATGCACTTAACTTAATTAAACAGATATCAGAATAAAACTGCGGAAACCATAAACGTTAAACAATCCCAAGTAAAGGAATCTGTAATTTATCCAAATAATATACAACCAAATCGAATAGCTATATCAACCACAAAACAACAGAAATAAAACCTAGACGAAGCTCCAACTGGTCAACCACTGACTAGCCCATCTTGGATCCACCCGCCTCGTCCAATCGCAAACCTGCCCCATGGAATAGGGTGTCCAGAAACACAGAGTACGAGACGTGAGCCTAAAACTCTCAGTACGAGAGTATGAGTATACATGCATGCAAAATGAACTCCCTATAAACTTGAGGTCAAGGATCAGATAACAGAGACAGACCGGGCCCTGGTATGTAGCACGTTGTGCCGTCGCTTCAGGAGGTGGCTCTCATACCATAATACCAGTGGATATGCCGGACCCAAATCGATGGAAGTCCAACCACTAACAGGATAGGGAAAAACCCTACTAACAAATATCTTGAAGGAGATAGCTCAGTATGCAAATGAATGCAGCATAAATCAATGACATATAAACCATGCAGTCACATAATACATGCATACTCAGTCAGGATATCTCGAACAGTACTTCCGTACCTCAAAACTAGGCAAGTGCTATCAGCCCTAGGTCCACGCCTAGTATCCGCGCTACACTGCCAAATGATACTACTATCATTATAGCGCTCTAAAAGCCTTAACTAAGCTATTGCATACTCCTAAATATTTATAGGAAGCAAAAGATATACCTTCGTCCGTCGTTAGCCCTTTGATGTCGATGCCTCCAGTACTTGGGCAGAAGTCTGCTACGACTTCCGAACGCCTCGCCGACCGACGGGTCAAGCCTAGGAAGGCTAGAACAACTCGAATAGACTAGAAAGAAGAGGGAAATACTCGGAATTGGCAATTGGAAATGAAGCCTTGGCCCTCTATTTATAGACAACGATCGGAACTTCCGATCCTCGATCGGAACGTCCGATCCTGCCATCAGAGCTTTCGAAGATCCTGATCTGCCATGTGTCAAAATATCACTTGTTGACTCTGGATAGGGGTGACCGGAGCTTCCGATCCTGATCGGAGCTTCCGATCTTGCCATCGTCATGCCTGACGTAATATCATCAGTGCCTCCGATTGCTCATCGGAGCTTCCGATCCTGTTCGAAGCTTTCGATCGTGCCTTCGGAGCTTCCGATCCGTCTGATACCCAATTTATTTAATTAGCATTAATCCTTTAATTGCTCAATTAGGGTACGGGCTACTACATTCTCCCCCACTTAAGATATTTTGTCCTCAAAATCAGATCTTAAGTACCGAATGCAATATAAAAATCAGAAACATTCTTTATTCAAATCAAACGCTAACAGAATTTGCAACTGAATAAAACTTAAGAATGAAATCAAAACAATTCAGGATGGTCTTCACGCATCCTGTCCTCAAGATCCCAAGTAGCTTCTTCAGTGCCTCGGCGCTGCCACTGAACTAAAACCAAAGGAATGACTTTGTTCCGTAAAACCTTATCCTTATAATCCAGGATACGAATAGGTTTCTCAACATAGGTCAAATCCTTGCTCACCTGAACCTCAGACCGCTGCAGAATATGAGATTCATCCGTCACATACCGTCTCAATAGAGATACGTGGAACACGTCGTGAATACTGGATAGATGCGGTGACAAAGCTAGTCGATAAGCCAAATCGCCAATGATCACCATGATCTCAAACTGACCGATAAACCTGGGAGATAACTTGCCCTTAAGGCCAAATCTGAGAATCTTGCGGAAAGGTGACACTCTCAGAAACACTTTCTCCCCGACATCGAACTGCAAAGGCCTACACTTGATATTAGCATAGCTGGCCTGACAATCCTGTGCAGTCTTAATCCGTTTCTTGATCTGATCAACAATGTCTATCGCCTGCTGGATAAACTCCGGTCCCTCAGCCTGTCTCTCCCCCACTTCTTCCCAGAAGAGTGGAGTACGACAACGTTGCCCGTACAACGCCTCAAAAGGTGCCATCCCAATACTAGTATGATAGCTGTTGTTGTACGCGAACTCGATCAATGGCAAATGATCCTGCCAGCTGAACTAAAATCCATGATGCACGCTCTAAGCATATCCTCCAAAGTACGGATAGTGCACTTCGACTGACCATCAGTCTCCGGATGATAGGCAGTACTCAAACTGAGAGTAGTACCCATCGCACGCTGAACACTCCCCCAGAATCTAGAAGTAAACCTGGGGTCCCGATCGCTGACAATGCTCACAGGCACTCCATGAAGTCGAACGATCTCCTGAATGTACAACCGTGCCATACGATCCACATTTTACTCCCGGCTATAGGCAATGAAATGCGCTGACTTGGTGAGTCGGTCCACCACAACCCAGATAGCATCACAGTTCCTCGGGGATAACGACAAATGGGTCACAAAGTTCATTGTGATAAACTCCCATTTCCATTCAGGAATAGGCAGACTGTGAAGCAATCCGCCAGGTCGTCGGTGCTCTGCCTTGACCTGTTGACACACCAAACATCTCGAAACAAACTGATAAACACTGCGTTTCATTCCTTTCCACCAAAAACGAGTACGTAGATCCTTGTACATCTTGTTGCTCCCAGGATGAATACTCAACTTAGTGCGATGTGCCTGAGACAAGATCTCCTCTCGCAACTCTTCATCCTGCGGAATCACAAGCCTACCAGACAAACACAAAAAGCCATCTGATTGATAATGAAATACAGACGAGTTACCCTCGTTAGCTAGACTAAATGCTGGGTCTTCGAATCAGACATCTGAGCCTCTCGGATCCGCGAATAAAAAGCTGGCTCAGATAATATTGCAAACATCTGGATATTCTGCATACCTTTCTTATGCTTGAAGGTATAACCTGAAGTACAACTGTCACTGATCGCACTAGACATCGAACAAGTTTGAATTGCGGATAGTCGCACCTTGCGACTCAAGGCATCAGCGGTGAGATTAGCAGCTCCCGGATGGTACTTAATCTCGCAATCATAGTCCTTAAGCAAGTCCATCCAACGTCTCTGCCTCATGTTCAACTCCGCCTGAGTGAACAAATACTTGAGACTCTTATGGTTGGTGAAGATCTCAAATTTCTCGCCATACAGATAATGACGCCAGATCTTCAAAGCAAACACAATGGCTGCCAATTCCAAATCATGGACTGGATAGTTTTCCTCGTGAAGCTTCAGCTGTCTAGAAGCGTATGCGATCACATGCCCATTCTGAGTCAGAACAAAACCTAACCCCTGAAGAGAAGCATCAGTGTATACCACATACCCTCTAGATCCTGACGGTAATGCCAACACCGGCGCAGAAGTCAACCGCCGTCGAAGCTCAAAATAATTCTCCTCATACTCGGAGGACCACTCGAAATCCACACCCTTGCGGGTAAGCTGCGTCAAAGGTCGAGCTAGTTGAGAGAAGTTCAGAATGAAGCGACGATAATACCCTGCTAGACCCAGAAAACTACGGATCTCAGCAACTGTCGTCGGACGCGACCAATTAAGTACCTCTTCAATCTTGCTTGGATCAACAGAAAACCCTTCCCTGGATATGATATGGCCAAGAAAGACCACTCGATCCATCCAGAACTCACACTTGCTCAACTTGGCATACAACTGCTCGTTCCGAAGAGTCTGTAGTACCAACCGCAAGTGAGAAACATGCTCTTCCGTATTACGCGAATACACCAAGATGTCGTCAATGAAGACCACGATAAACTTGTCCAAATACTCCCTGAAGACACGGTTCATCAAATCCATGAATATAGCCGGCGCATTAGTCAAACCAAATGGCATCACTAGGAACTCGTAATGCCCATAGCAAGTACGGAATGCAGTCTTGGCTACGTCCTGATCACGGACTCTCAACTGATGATATCCAGATCTCAAGTCAATCTTGGAGTAAACTGACGTGCCCTGCAGCTGATCAAACAAGTCATCAATATGAGGCAACAGATACTTGTTCTTCACAGTGACTCGATTCAGCTGCCGATAGTCAATGCACAACCGCATCGACCCATCCTTCTTCTTTACAAAGAGAACAGGAGCTTCCCAAGGAGATACACTAGGACGAATGTACCCCTTTTCCAAAAGATCCTGTAGCTGATTTTTCAACTCGCGCATCTCTGACGGAGCCAGACGATACGGTGCTCGAGAAATAGGTGAAGTACCTGGCATCAACTCTATGCCAAACTCGACTTCCCTAGCAGGAGGAAAACCCGGAATCTCATCAGGAAATACATCTGGAAATTCATCCACAACAGGAATGCTCTCTATTCTAATACTCTCAGTGGACAAATCAACTGCATAGATAAGGTAGCCTTCCCCGCCAGACTCTAGAGCTCGACAGGCTCTCAAAGCTGATACCAAAGGCATCCGGGTTCGCGCTCCCTCACCATAGAAAAACCAGCTCTCACTCCCCTCCGGATGAAAGCGTACTAATCTCTGATAGCAGTCCACTGAAGCTCGATAGGTAGTCAACATATCTATTCCCAGAATGCAATCAAAGTCGTCCATTTCCAGGACCATGAGATTCGCTAACATAATGTTCCCTTCGAACTCTAAAGGGCAACCCATCACTAGACGCTTAGCCAAAGCAGATTGGCCCGTCGGAGTAGAAACAGACATCACTATGTCTAGTGCAATGCATGGTAACTTATGCCTCTTAACAAAACGTGCAGAAATGAAGGAATGAGATGCACCAGTTTCAATAAGTACAAGAGCAGGTATACCATAAAGCGGAAATGTACTTGCGATGACTTTCTCATTCTTCTCCACAGCCTGATCATGCCTCAAGGCAAACACCTGGCCAGAAGCTTGTGGCCTCAAATGAGAACTCCCAGCAGGCTGTCCCTGCGACCTCTGTTGAACGGTGGCCTGAGAACCAGATCCTGAACTAGAACCAGAACCACCTCCCCCAGACAGTGGACAATCCCTCCGGATATGACCAGTCTCTCCACAACGGAAACAAGCTCCAGAAGCTCTACGACACTTGTCGGATGGATGGTTCTTCCCACAGTGATCACACTTGTCCTTCTTACCAAAACGGACAACACCTCCAGAACCAGAGGAAGAAGTAGATCCAGACTTCTTAAAAGTTTGGGCACGGGGACCCAAAGAACTAGCAGGTCTCGACTGAGGAAAAGACCTGTTCCGCCGAATGTTGTCCTCCGCCTGGTGACAACGGCTCACCAAACCTTCGTAGGACATGTCATCGCCAACCACCATACGGTCATGGATCTCAGGGTTAAAGCCCTGAAGGAACAGATTATACTTCATCTCTGAGCTATCAGCAATCTCGGGGCAATAGGATAGCAGATCAAAGAACCTTTGCTGATACTCATCGATAGACATGGCTCCCTGTCGCAGACTCAGTAGCTCGCCTGCCTTTGACTGACGGAGTGCAGGAGGAAAATACCATTTTTGGAAAGCTGTGTGGAACTCGGCCCAGGTGGTCACTCCTATCGCCGCAACAAAAGGTGCAGAAGTAAACCTCCACCACCTGCGTGCACTTTCATCCAGAAGATAGCCAAGGGCCTCCATCTTCTGCTCCTCGGTGCAGTGGAAAGTCTGAAAAGTCGTCTCCATGCGGTCTAACCAATTCTTCGCATCCTCCGGAGACTCAACTCCAACTAAGGGCTTAGGACCCATAGCTAAGAATCGACGCACAGTGAAATGCTCGTCGTCATGATGACGATGACGCCGTTCTCGACGATGCTCTCGGTCGGCATCACCCCAACGCCCACCAATACTGCCATGAGAACTCTGGTCATCACGATTTGCCATCTACAAAAATACCTCATGATGAGACTAAATCCCAAGAATACTTTTGCATGCTCTGATACCATAAATGTAGTGACCCTTACCCAGATCACCTACTAACAGAACTTAGGCATGCAATTAACTTAATTAAACAGATATCAGAATAAAACTGCGGAAACCATAAACGTTAAACAATCCCAAGTAAAGGAATCTGTAATTTATCCAAATAATATACAACCAAATCGAATAGCTGTATCAACCTCAAAACAACAGAAATAAAACCTAGACGAAGCTCCAGCTGGTCAACCACTGACTAGCCCCTCTTGGATCCACCCGCCTCGTCCAATCGCAAACCTGCCCCATGGAATAGGGTGTCCAGAAACACAGAGTACGAGACGTGAGCCTAAAACGCTCAGTACGAGAGTATGAGTATACATGCATGCAAAGTGAACTCCCTATAAACTCGAGGTCAAGGATCAGATAACAGAGACAGACCGAGCCCTGGTATGTAGCACGCTGTGCCGTCGCTTCAGGAGGTGGCTCCCATACCATAATACCAGTGGATATGCCAGACCCAAACCAATGGAAGTCCAACCACTAATAGGATAGGGAAAAACCCTACTAAGAGACATCTCGAAGGAGATAGCTCAGTATGCAAATGAATGCAGCATAAGTCAATGACATATAAACCATGCAATCACATAATACATGCATACTCAGTCAGGATATCTCGAACAGTACTTTCGTACCTCAAAACTAGGCAAGTGCTATCAGCCCTAGGTCCATGCCTAGTATCCGCGCTACACTGCCAAATGATACTACTATCATTATAGCGCTCTAAAAGCCTTAACTAAGCTATTGCATACTCCTAAATATTTATAGGAATCAAAAGCTATACCTACGTCCGTCGTTAGCCCTTTGATGTCGATGCCTCCAGAACTTTGGCACAACTCTGCTACGACTTTCGAACGCCTCGCCGATCGCCGGGTCTAGCCTAGGAAGGCTAAAACAACTCGAATAGACTAGAAAGGAGAGGGAAATATTCGGAATTGGAAATTGGAAATGAAGCCTCGGCCCTCTATTTATAGACAACGATTGGAACTTCCGATCCTCGATCGGAACGTTCGAACCTCGATCGGAACGTCCGATCCTGCCTTCGGAGCTTCCGAAGATCCTGATCTGCCACGTGTCAAAATATCACTTGTTGACTCCGGATAGGGGTGATCGGAGCTTCCGATCCTGATCGGAGCTTCCGATCTTGCCATCGTCATGCCTGACGTAATATCATCGGTGCCTCCGATTGCTCATCGGAGCTTCCGATCCGTCCGATACCCAATTTATTTAATTAGCATTAATCCTTTAATTACTCAATTAGGGTACGGGCTACTACAACATGCATACTCAGTCAGAATATCTCGAACAGTACTTCCGTACCTCAAAACTAGGCAAGTGCTATCAGCCCTAGGTTCACGCCTAGTATCCGCGCTACACTGCCAAATGATACTACTATCATTATAGCGCTCTAAAAGCCTTAACTAAGCTATTGCATACTCTTAAATATTTATAGGAAGCAAAAGCTATACCTTCATCCGTCGTTAGCCCTTTGATGTCGATGCCTCCAGAACTTGGGCACAACTCTGCTACGACTTCCGAACGCCTCGCCGACCGCCGGGTCAAGCCTAGGAAGGCTAGAACAACTCAAATAGACTAGAAAGGAGAGGGAAATACTTGGAATTGACAATTGGAAATTAAGCCTCGGCCCTCTATTTATAGACAATGATCGGAACTTCCGATCCTCGATCGGAATGTCCGAACCTCGATCAGAACGTCCGATCCTGCCATTGGAGCTTCCGAAGATCCTGATCTGCCACGTGTCAAAATATCACTTGTTGACTCCGGATAGGGGTGATCGGAGCTTCCGATCCTGATCGGAGCTTCCGATCCTGATCGGAGCTTCCGATCTTGCCATCGTCATGCCTGACGTAATATCATCGGTGCCTCCGATCGCTCATCGGAGCTTCCGATCCTGTTTGGAGCTTCCGATCGTGCCTTCGGAGCTTCCTATCCGTCCGATACCCAATTTATTTAATTAGCATTAATCCTTTAATTACTCAATTAGGGTACGGGCTACTACAATTGAAGTTATTGAATTATTTATTTTTATCAATTCTTAAAATTCTTTCTAGAATTTTGCCAAAGCTTTGCTTTGTTTTTATAAAAAATCAAACTTATCAAAGTTTAATTACATTGTAGCGTTTGTTAATTTATTATCTTCGTGGATTTTCAGACACAAGTTTTCTGAAGTTTCCGTTGTGATTGATTGTTTTCTTCTTGTGATTATCTGTTGCTAATTTCAAGTAAATTAGAGGTGGATATCCGAAAAATTATTTTTTCAAAAGATCGGGACAAAATTAAAGAAACTTTTCGTTATTGTATTGAGGGTACGATTTTAATATATTCGTGTTTGCCTTCCATGCATCATAGATTTGCATCATTTGGTATCAAATCTTAAGGTTCCATTGATTCAAGTAAGTCATATCTTTCTATTTGTTCTTCTTATCTATTCTTCGTTCTTTTTATTCGTTCTTCGTTTCTTATCTGTTGTTCTTCGTTCTTTTTTAGAGTCTATCCTTAGTCGAATTTCTGTGTCGTTTCTTTTGATTTTTTTGCCCAAGTTCTTGTGTCTTGTGCAACAAGTTATCTCGAAAAAAAAGAGAAAAATCAAAAATTCTAAAAAAAAAGGAGAGTTCAAAATTGGTCAAAAAAATAGAAAGGACCGAAGGCTTCAAAAAAATTATATATAGAAGAAGCAAGATAACTTGTGGAAAATTTCTTGTGACTTATTTTTGTGCAATCTACGTGAGTTGATTGGCAAGTATTTACACATTTTTGAACTTTTTAGTTTGATATTTAAAATCACAAAGTATAAAGTTATTCCATATTTTGAGTGAAAAAAAGGAGTGTTTGAGTGAATTCCTTTGGAGTGACTTGTGAGATTTTGAGAGAGGAATATTTTATTACTAACCTTTTTCTTGTAGGTATGATGTCCTATAGAAATTATTTTGTTGGTGGAGATGATGAGTATATGGAGAGTAAAAGGAGATTTTATGGGTGTGGTAGTAATAGAAGAAAAGATGAATATTGTCACACCCTCAACCGATGAAGATGTTACAAACTAACATGACGTTAAAAATAGTTCGGAAAAGAAAATTTTTGAAAGATGTATGCATACATCAAACCTTACTTAAAACATTTCAGAATAGTTTACAAACCAAATTATGACAATTTAAAACATAAAGCGTATTTTCTTCAATCAACATAACAACATTTAGTTCATTAACTTGACAAAAACACACTCAACACATAACACGCTCATGCATCGCCCGTCGGTCCGACTCCTTGCTCTTCTTCATGCCCGGCATTGAACTCGTCGACATATGCATAAATGTCATCCTCATTACCTGCACCATTCAAGTATAGTGAGTCTAAAAACTCAGCAAGAGTATGCAGTAAAAATCATGAGATTTTAAATATCATTTAAACGTAACATAACATAACATAACATAACATAAACTTATCATTTGGTGACGAATTATGCGAAATTGTGGCAACCGTTACAATGGGAACATTCATCTTTTATTGTTGATCAACAATCATATGGCATTACGCCTCATAACATTCGTTCATTCATTTTTGGAGGCCCCTCCGGAGCTCATCCCGGAGGACCTAACCCGTACATTGAGCCGTATTTGGGAGGGCCCCTCTGGAGCCCAAACCGGAGTACCGTTCCCGTATTGTCACCACAAAGACACATAAAATATCAAAATATTTTCATGCACCAACATATTATATCTTCATAATTCATCATAACATTATTCATTCATGTTTCATCATTTTTCATTTCATCATCATATAGTTTCATCCATCATGAAGCATCATTGAAACATCATAATGTCCATCTTAACTTTTGTTTCATGAACATAAAACTTTACTCGATAACTTCATGCATGTAATAAAAGATAAAAATCATACTTTCATATTGAACATAGGTTTCATGAAAGAAACTTAAACATATACATGCATCACATAACGTAATCGGTTCACGTAAGTCGTTCTTTTTGTTCTTGAGTTAAACCTTGAAACTTTTGGCGTAGAAAATCTGAAATATATATTATAAGACTTAAAAGATCATAACCATGAATTTAGGACCCTAAAATAACATAAAAAAATCTTCAAATAAGAAGGCCATGCGCGGGGCGCCACCTTTCAGGCGCAGACACGCATGCTCTGCTGATGGGTCTGCTTGTTTGTTCTTAAACTCTGTTTTGCAGTCGGAATTTGGAATAGTGGTAAACATGAAAGTTGTAGCCCCTGCTCTGGGTTTTCCAATGCCGAAAACCTCACCTCAATTAAAGTTTTCAGTAAAACGTTTTGCTCATTCCCCCAAGATGTGTCACTGCCGGAAATTCAAACCACTCGACACACTTCGGGGCAATTTTTGGCCAATATTCCAAAATTATTTTGACAAAACTCAAAACATGAAAGTTGTAGATAAATAAGATATTTTCAAATACAATTGGCCTCATCTCATTTGGATTATTAACATAGACTTAATCCACAAAATTGCAACAAGTGTCTCTAATCCAAGACAACCTAGCACATGCAACGTTTCAAAGATTTAACTCAAACTAACTCAACACTTCAAAATTCAACACACAACTTAAAATCAGTCATTTTCCAGCTCTATACCATAAGAATCTGTCAACACACATTATTTATCAAGAATTTCACAAGAATGACTTACATATAACGATATTATAAACATCATGCTTTTATGTTTCTCAAATCTTTAAAATCATGCATAAAACTCACCAGCACATCATTTCTTATCAAAATAGATATATCTTGAATGGTTGTTTATTCCAATTCGGAATACCTAACCTAAATTGGAGTTTTCAGTGAAAAGTTATGCTCATTTCCCAAAGATGTGTCACTGCCGAAAATTCAAACCACTCGACACACTTCGGGGCAATTTTTGGCCAATCTTCCAAAATTATTTTGTCAAAACTCAAAACATGAAAGTTGTAGATAAATAAGATATATTTCAAATACAATTGGCCTCATCTCATTTGGATTAATACAATAGACTTAATCCACAAAATTGCAACAAGTGTCTCTAATCCAAGACAACCTAGCACATGCAACATTCCAAAGATTTAACTCAAACTAACTCAACAATTCAAATTCAACACACACCTTAAAAATCAGTCCTTTTCCAACTCTAAACCATAAGAATCTATCAACACACATTATTTATCAAGAATTTCACAAGAACGACTTACATATCTCGATTTTATAAACATCATGCTTTTATGTGTCTCAAATCTTTAAAATCATGCATAAAACTCATCAACACACATCATTTCTTATCAAAATAGATATATCCTAAATGGTGGTTTAAAATTCTTTAAAAACTTGCCTTGAATGGAGTAGTTGATCCGGAACTTCGGAGACGAGCTAAACCTTGGACGAACTAAAAACTGGTACCAAAACCTCACTTGAATCTTGAAGGATTTGATGAAGGAGATGATGAATAGTGAGGGGGAGGAGAAAAACTTATAAGGTAGAGGAGGATAATGAAGAAATCCGATAGAATATGTCAAGGGAATCACTAACATGTAGGGTATAAGGTTGTTAAGTGTAGTTTTCACAATTAATGCATATCGTGTATTGATTGCTTAAAATGCAGTCAAAGAAACACATCTCGGCTCGTCTGATAAAAATGCTATCTTTTGACTAGTTTATAAAAAAATGTAACAATATTATACTTAAAATACTCGTAAAAATGTACTCTATTATCTCGTTCATAGGTTAGCCTCGTCCCGTGAGTCCAGAATCAAACTCTACCTTGAATCATTTACTTAATAAAAATTGTTAAATGTAAGATAAACATAATCATGAAATCATAATCATTAAATCATAACTTAAATAATTTAGGTCATAAAATCAAAAAGATTTATTTTAAAATCATCGTAAGCGAGTTTAGTGGATTTGGATCTTACAAATATAGTAGTGGATTGGGACAAAGAAAGGAGAAATTATGGGAGTAGGAGAGAGAGAAAAATTGATGTGTATAGAGATGATGATGGTTGTCGTGGAGAAAAAGATTTTGAATATTATTTGGATATGATTAATAAAAATAAAATTCCTTCGTTCCATGGAGATATGGATTCGGAATCATATTTGAAGAGGGAGAAAAGATTAGAGAATATATTAGATGGTCGTGATTTTTCTAAAGCTAAGAAGGTTAAACTTGTCTTACAAGAGTTTGCCGACTATGCTTGCACTTGGTTGGATAACGTGGTGGTGAATAGAAAAAGACATGGAATAAGTCATATTTCTACATGGGATGAGATGAAGCAAGCTATGCCGACACATTTTGCTCCTAATGAGAAGAAACGTGGAGTTCCAAAGCATGATTATCTAGGTACATCTAAAATTTCAAATTCTAGTACTTATGATATTAAATGCTTATGGTGTCATAAAAAGGGTGAGCATGATATGAGACCATGTTTTAAGGAGTTTATGATGAAAATGGTGGGTTCTCAAGTAGATGTTGAATCCACTGTTGTAGTTGAAGATGAATTAAAAGTTGAAGTTGAGTCAAAAATTGAGGGTGAAACTTCATTGATTGATGACGAGAGTGATGAAATATGTGCAGTGGAGGGTGAATCATTTCTTGATGAGAATTCTTCTATTGAACATGGTATGGTTGATAGTGATGTTAGTGTTGGAGAATGTGAAGTGGTAGGTGAGTTTGTATATGGTGAGGAGTCATCTAATGTTCTTGTGATAGATGAGAGTGCTATTGATGTTCAAAGTGAGACTAGTAATTTGTTGTTGGATGAGTCTTGTAATCTTGTTATCCAATTGAGTCCAAAAAAATTTCTTGAGGATAAATTGGAATTTGAAAATTTGAGTGATATGGATGAAAAAAAGAGTGATAAAAAAAGTGAGATAGCCATTGAAAGAAAGAAAAAAAAAATTTAGAGGCCGAAAGAAAGAGAGTGCAAAAGAGTGAGATGACCTTTGAGACAAAAAAAGAGAGGAAAGAGACCAATAAAAAAAAGAAAATGTTATGGTCCAAAATAGTGAGGATGAAAATTTTGTTCAAATGAATAAAATCCCTAAAGTAATTTTCTACAAGGAGGTTTTATCTCATTGTCAATTTAGCCGGTTCAATCTCGAGCATCGTTTGTTCTTCTTTGCAGGATTTTGGACATGTGTTGATGAAGACGCAAAGGAGATACAACAATAAAAGACTTAACATGATGGATCCATGACATGGTGAGGTTGGAGGTTTGAAGGTTTTTCCTTTTGTGAGGTATGAAGTAAATTTAATTCAAGGGTACAAATTCAATACCAAAATTCAAAGGTATGACCTCAATTCTCAATTTTGTGGATTTAAATACTTTGATGGGAGAATTGTGAATGTGCCATCTATGGAATTTGTTGTGATTTTTTATCTCGAGGTGTTTGAATCGTGGTATGTTACAATATTAAATAAGTTGGTTTATGTTGTTGTGTGCGAGTGTTGCATGAATAGCATAGGTGGGAAGTCCTATTTGCTTGATTGTCTAGTGATGACTTTTGGGCTAGCTAATGTGCGTAATAATTTCATGGGATGGATGGATTATGTTTTGCATGCATCTATGGGTAAATATGTTGTGGTATAATATTATTATGTCATAGTATATAGCAAAATTTTTAATGAGCATTTTGAACATTTGATACTTGTGTTATTTACGCATAGTGATGGGAATTTAAAAGTGCGTGTATTTTGCACAAGAGAATTTTTTTTTATTTTTTTATGGTATGAGTATTCAAGGAAAAAGAGTTCTTAATGGAAAGGTGATTAAGTGTCAACAAGGTAAGGCGTATGTGGTGGTTACTACACTGTCACGAAGGTACGTATTTTTACCTATCTTGTTTTTAAAGTTGTCGTGGCTTGAGAATGCTAACAAGTTGAATCCATTGGATAATGGTTTGAAAGATGTGTTTGAGTTATGTTTGCATTACACTCATGAAAAATTCTATGTGATCAATAAGTGTTTGTTTAAGAAGAATAGAATTTTTATCCCATCTTTGTCATTGAATAAATTGCTTGTTGAGGGAGCATGTGTTTTGAATTTGAGTTGTTACTATAGGAGATCCAAAAGAATGAGTA
This sequence comes from Henckelia pumila, assembly GCF_033568475.1. Taxonomy (NCBI): domain Eukaryota; kingdom Viridiplantae; phylum Streptophyta; class Magnoliopsida; order Lamiales; family Gesneriaceae; genus Henckelia; species Henckelia pumila. The sequence goes on from NC_133123.1 coordinate 165,193,361, forward strand.
TAATGGATGAATATTTGTTGTAGTTGCATATAAAGAGATATGTTGAGAGGAGTTGTGAAACGAACCTAACTCGTAAATTTTTGTTTCTAGAATATTACATATATGCCCATACATATATGCATCTATACTTAAAATAGATTTTCATAAAATTTAATGCATAATAAAAATTTATTGCATCTTAAAAGTTTAAAAAAACTCGAACAAGTTAAAATTCATGCAAACGACTATAATCTCAAAAGTATGCAAACTAATGAGAAATAGTAAACATGAGCGGAAAATAGCTCAATACATAAAATATCTCATCATAAACTAAATCAACTGAAACATGAGCTAGCGAAGGTCACGGGTATGCTAGCTCGCCACGGATGCACAAAGGTTTTCACCACTATTCGGGACCACAACCTCTTGAATAACATAAAATTCACCTGCGCACCATTTAAATTTAGTGAGCCTAAAGGCCCAGCATGCAATACCTTTAATAACGAGTACTACTAAATAAAACCACATGCAAGCACATAATGTATATAAATATAACCTGAGGATTCTAATGCATGCATGATCGTAAAATCGCATGCATAAACTGCGTCGTAATCTAAATCATAACATAATACGTAACATAATACATAACATAAGCATTGACATGTCATAAAAATAAAAATCATTTTCCTGTGGGTCATATTAGTGAAGTGTGACCATAAACTTAAGCAATTGATCAATCTATAAACCAGCGTACGTGGCAGCAAGGTTCACCCAACCTTAACACGGGGATTCCGTACGCCTCTTATGCCACTTCACCCAACCTTAACAGGGGGATCTGTAGGCTCCTGAACATAATTGCCACAATTCGCATCAACTTCCCAAAAATATTTCCTTTACATGCCCTTAATATTAACATAAAATACATGCATGAATCATGAACTTAAAAATACCATCTTCCTTAAAATTATGCCCATAAATATATATTTAATCCATTTTCCATAAAAATCATACTTATATCAATATATATATATACATCTATTAAATATATATTTAAGGACTATTTTGTTTGTCACTTGCTAGGTCGAATTACTGCCCCTTTACTAAAGCCCTTAAACTCATATTCGTCCGATAACACTAAGATTGACTCATTAACACTTAAATTGGCCCAATAATACTTGTACTAGCTCAATCACACTTAAATTGATTCAATTAGACTAAGATTGACCCAATAGTACTTAGTCCAACTTAGAACTTAGCCCAACCAAATAAATTAAACAACTTAGGCCCATTAACAAATTTAGCTCAATTATTAAATTAAGTCTCCAATAACTATCTTAAGCCTCATAAGCTTGGCTCAATAAATAAATCAATTCATTCAAGCCCAAATAACACTTTATCCCAAATAAACAACTCAAGCCGAATAAATAAGATGGACCCAATAAACATTTTAGGCCCAATTACTAAATTAAGCCCAATGATTAAACTAAACATCTTAGACTCTTAAATAAATTACCAGGCCCAAAATAAAATAATCCAGACCCAAGCCATAACATATGACCCTAATACACTTGACCCGACCTGGACAACCCACTTGCCCAAGCTCTGCCTAAGCTGCCCGCTAGATAGACCACCCTTAAAACCATCCAACTGTTCACTTAGCCGACACTAGTTCAAGAAATTTCAAACCAATACCCAAAGGGACCTTACCCAGCCATCAACCAGTGAACAACAACTAAGACTCAGCCATGACAGAAAAATCATTCACAACCAAGTCACAATGCATAAAAACGTGAATGATGCATGAATTAAAACTTGAGTTATCATATCCACTTACAAATGCAACAACACAATTTAATCATCAAAACAGTGAATATAATGATCTAAATGGTGTGAAAAAGAAATGGTATAACATGCCTTTGCGTTTAAAATGCACAAAAAACTTATACGATTGCGGTTGTGGATATCGAGATTCGAGAATCTCACAAATTTCCAATTTTGGAAAGCTCAAATCCCTAAATTGCTGATTTCTTCCTCTAAATATCCTCAACTAGCTTTCGATCTGCGAAAAATCACACAATGGTCAAAAGTCAACCCTGGTCAACTCCGGTCAAACTTTGACAAAAAATTTCCGAACTTTATTCTATTCTCACCGATTAACCATTTCGAATCTCGACTCAAAACTTGGATATTTGGATTCATCACGACAAAACAATAGAAAATGGTTAACATGTCAAAACTCGCCAGAAAATAGGAGAAGACAGCGGCGCGGCGGCGGCGTAGTGGCAATCTGAAAATCAACTCTAAAATTCACGAAATTTGGCAGGGTTGTAGAACTCGATGAGGCAATTCCAATGCACTAAGCCATGACCAGAGAGGACCACAATGGTGGCCAGAATCAGCGAAAAACAGACGGCGGTGGCGGCGGCGACGGCGTTCGAGCTCAGATCTACCGGATTTTTCAACGGAAAAAGCTGTAATAAGATTGAAAAATTGTAGTAGCCCGTACCCGAAATCAGTGATTAAGTTTTAATCAATTCATTAATCCTACTAGTTAAGAGTAAACATGATTAAGGGAACTCTTAATGGGTTAACGGAGTCCGGAATTGGATTCAGAACACTTGAAAATGGTACGAGGGTCGTCGGGTTCGGAGGCTCCGTTGGTGAGTTCGGACGGTCCGAAGTCAGGGTTCGGACGATCCGTAGAGTGGTTTGGACGCTCCGAACGTTCTGCCGATAGTCGTCATGGATGACGTCATTTTTCTAACGTAAGCAATGACGTAATATTGAGTTTGGATTATCCAAAGTCCAGTTCGGACGATCCGAACGTGTTTGGAGGCTCCGAAGTCAGTTCGGAGGGCCCGAACTCTGTCTATAAATAGGGGGTGCCGAGCTCACATTTGAGTGCACCAATTCCTCTCTTCTCTCTCGATTCCTTAGCCTTCTAACTCAGATCTAGGGAATTCTAGGCGTTCCGTTGGGAATCTAGAAGTGGCATAGCAGTCCAAGCGCCGTAGCGGAGCTGTGGCCTAGTTTTGAGGCAATCGACAGCAAAGGGCTAACGACGGACGAAGGTATAGCTTTTGCTTCCTATAAATATTTAGGAGTATGCGATAGCTTAGTTAAGGCTTTTAGAGCACTTTAATGATAGTAGTATCATTTGACAGTTTAGAGCATACTATAGGCGTGGACCTAGAGTTGGTAGAGCTTCCACTGATTTGAGATACAAAAGTACTTTTCGAGATATCCTGACTGAGTATGCATGTATTATGTGACTGCATGGTTTATATGTCATTGATTTATGCTGCATTCATTTGCATACTGAGCCATCTCCTTCGAGATGTCTGTTAGTAGGGTTTTTCCCTATCCTGTTAGTGGTTGGACTTCCATCGATTTGGGTCCGGCATATCCACTTGTATTATGGTATGGGAGCCACCTCCTAAAGCGACGGTACATCGTGCTACATACCAGGGCCCGGTCTGTCTCTGTTATCTGATCCTTGACCTCGAGTTTATAGGGAGTTCACTTTTCATGCATGTATACTCATACTCTCGTACTGAGCATTTTATGCTCACGTATCGTACTCTGTGTTTCTGGACACCCTATTCCATGGGGCAGGTTTGCGATTGGATGAGGCGGGTGGATCGAAGAGGGGCTAGGCAGTTGTTGGTCAACTGGAGCTTCGCCTAGGTTTTATTCCGTTCTTATTAGATTGATTCAGCTGTTTGATCTGGTTGTATAATATTTGGGTATTTACAGATTCCTTGCCTTGGGATTGTATATTGTTTATGGTTTCCGCAGTTTTATTCTGATATCCATTTAATTAAGTTAATTGCATGCCTAAGTTCTGTTTAGTAGGTGATCTAGGTAAGGGTCACTACATTTATGGTATCAGAGCATGCATAGTATTCTTGGGATTTAGACTCTGCATAAAGGTAACCGTGAGGTGCTTTTTTAGATGGCGAACTACGATGACCAGAGTAGCCATGGTAGTGGAGGTAGACGCTGGGGAGATGACGATCGTGAGCGTCATCGGGACCGTCATCATCGTCGTCGTGATGAGGATCGTGTCACTGTACGGCGATTTATGCAGATGGGTCCTAAGCCCCTTGTTGGAGGTGAGTCTCCGGAGGATGCAGAGAACTGGTTAGACCGTATGGAGATGAATTTTCAGACTTACCACTGCACCGAGGAGCAGAAGATGGAGACCCTTGACTATCTTCTGGATGGACGTGCGCGCAGGTGGTGGAGGTTTACTTCTGCACCTTTTGTTGCGGTGAGAGGAGTGGCCACCTGGGCCGAGTTCCGCACAGCTTTTCAGAAGCTGTATTTTCCTCTTGCACTTCGTCAGTCAAAGGCAGGCGAGCTTCGGAGTCTGCGACAGGGAGCCATGTCTATTGATGAGTATCAGCAGAAGTTCTTTGATCTGCTATCCTATTGCCCCGAGATTGCTGACAGCTCTGAGATGAAGTATAATCTGTTCCTTCAGGGCCTTAACCCTGAGATCCATGACCGTGTAGCGGTTGGCGATGACATGTCCTACGAGGGTTTGGTGAGCCGTTGTCACCAGGAGGAGGAAAGCATTCGGCGGAACAGGTCTTTCCCTCAGTCGAGGCCTGCTAGTTCTTTGGGTCCCCGTGCCCAATATTTTAAGAAGTCTGGATCTACTTCTTCCTCTTGTTCTGGCGGTGTTGTCCGTTTCGGTAAGAAGGACAAGTGTGATCACTGTGGGAAGAACCATCCATCTGACAAGTGCCGTAGAGCTTCTGGAGCTTGTTTCCATTGTGGAGAGACTGGTCATATCCGGAGAGATTGTCCACTATCTGGGGGACGAGGTTCTGGTTCTGGTTCATGATCTGGTTCTCAGGCTACCGTTCAGCAGAGGACGCAGGGATAGCCTGCTGGGAGTTCTCATTTGAGGACACGAGCTTTTGGCCAGGTGTTTGCCCTGAGACATGATCAGGCAGTGGAGGAGAATGAGAAAGTCATCGCAGGTACATTTCTGCTTTATGGTATACCTGCTCTTGTACTTATTGACACTGGTGCATCTCATTCCTTCATTTCTGCACGTTTTGTTAAGAGGCATAAGTTACAGTGCATTGCACTAGACGTAGTGATGGGTTGCCCTTTAGAGTTCGAAGGAAACATTCTGTTAGCGAATCTCATGGTCATGGAGATGGACGACTTTAATTGCATTCTGGGAATAGATATGTTGACTACCTATCGAGCTTCAGTAGACTGCTATCAGAGATTAGTACGCTTTCATCCGGAGGGGAGTGAGAGATGGTTTTTCTATGGATAGGGAGCGCGACCCCCGATGCCTTTGGTATCAGCTTTGAGATCCTGTCAAGCTCTAGAGTCTGGCGGGGAAGGCTACCTTATCTATGCAGTTGATTTGTCCGCTGAGAGCATTGGGATAGAGATTATTCCTGTTGTAGATGAATTCCAAGATGTTTTTTCTGATGAAATTCTGGGTTTTCCTCCTGCTAGGAAAGTCGAGTTTGGCATAGAGTTGATGCCGGGTACTTCAACTATTTCTCGAGCACTGTATCCTTTGGCTCCGTCAGAGATGCATGAATTGAAGAATCAGCTACAAGATCTTTTGGACAAGGGGTACATTCGTCCTAGTGTATCTCCTTGGGGAGCTCCTGTTCTTTTTGTAAAGAAGAAGGATGGGTCTATGCGGCTGTGCATTGACTATCGACAGCTGAATCGAGTCACTGTGAAGAACAAGTATCCGTTGCCTCGTATTGATGACTTGTTTGATCAGCTGCAGGGCACGTCAGTTTACTCCAAGATTGACTTGAGATCTGGGTATCATCAGTTGAGAGTCTGTGATCAGGACGTAGCCAAGACTGCATTTCGTACTCGCTATGGGCATTACGAGTTCCTAGTGATGCCATTTAGTTTGACTAATGCGCCGGATATGTTCATGGATCTGATGAACCGTGTCTTCAGGGAGTATTTGGACAAGTTTGTCGTGGTCTTCATTGACGACATCTTGGTGTATTCGCGTAATACGGAAGAGCATGTTTCTCACTTGCGGTTGGTACTGAAGACTCTTTGAGATGAGCAGTTGTACGCCAAGCTGAGCAAGTGTGAGTTCTGGATGGATCGAGTGGTCTTTCTTGGCCATATTATATCCAGGGAGGGGATTTATGTTGATCCAAGCAAGATTGAGGCGGTGCTTAATTGGTCGCGTCCGACGACGGTTGCTGAGATTCATAATTTTCTGGGTTTAGCAGGGTATTATCGTCGCTTTATTCTGAACTTCTCTCAGCTAGCTCGACCTTTGACGCAGCTTACCCGCAAGAGTGTGGATTTCGAGTGGTCCTCCAAGTGTGAGGAGAATTTCTGTGAGCTTCGTCGGCGGTTGACTTCTACGCCGGTGTTGGAATTACCGTCAGGATCTGGAGGGTATGTGGTGTACACTGATGCTTCTCTTCAGGGGTTAGGTTGTGTCCTGACTCAGAATGGGCATGTGATCGCATACGTTTTTAGACAACTGAAGCTTCACGAGGACAACTACCCAGTCCATGATTTGGAGTTAGCAGCCATTGTGTTCTCTTTGAAGATCTGGCGTCATTATCTGTATAGCGAGAAATTTGAGATCTTCACCGACCATAAGAGTCTCAAGTATTTTTTCACTCAGGCGAAGTTGAACATGAGGCAGAGACGTTGGATGAACTTGATTAAGGACTATGATTGCGAGATTAAGTATCATTCGGGAGCTGCTAATCTCACTGCTGATGCTTTGAGTCGCAAGGTGTGACTATCCGCACTTCAGACTTTTTCGATGTCTAGTTCGATCAGTGACTGTTCTATTTCGGGATATACCTTCAAGCATAAGAAAGGTATGCAGAGTATCCAGATGTTTGCGATATTATCTGAGCCAGCTTTGTATTCGCGGATTAGAGATGCTCAGATGTCTGATTCGAAGACCCAGCGTTTAGCTCGTCTAGCTAACGAGGGTAGCTCGTCTGGATTTCATTATCAGTCAGATGACTTTCTGTGTTTGTTTGGTAGGCTTGTGATTCCGTAGGATGTAGAGTTGCGAGAGGAGATTTTGTCTCAGGCGCATCGCACTAAGTTGAGTATTCATCCTGGGAGCAACAAGATGTACAAGGATCTACGTACTCGTTTCTGGTGGAAGGGAATGAAACGCAGTGTTTATCAGTTTGTTTCGAGATGTTTGGTGTGTCAACAGGTCAAGGCAGAGCACCAACGACCTGGAGGATTGCTTCACAGTCTGCCTATTCCTGAATGGAAATGGGAGTTTATCACAATGGACTTTGTGACCCATTTGTCGGTATCCCCGAGACACTGTGATGCTATCTGGGTTGTGGTGGACCGACTCACCAAGTCAGCGCATTTCATTGCCTATAGCCGGGAGTACAATGCGGATCGTATGGCTCGGTTGTACATTCAGGAGATCGTTCGACTTCATGGAGTGCCTGTGAGCATTGTCAGTGATCGAGACCTCAGGTTTACTTTTAGATTTTGGGGGAGTGTTCAGCGTGCGATGGGCACTACTCTCAGTTTGAGTACTGCCTATCATCCGGAGACTGATGGTCAGTCAGAGCGCACTATCCGTACTTTGGAGGATATGCTTAGAGCGTGCGTCATGGATTTTGGTTCAGCCTGGTAGGATCATTTGCCATTGATCGAGTTCGCGTACAACAACAACTATCATACTAGTATTGGGATGACACCTTTTGAGGCGTTGTACGGGCGAAGTTGTCGTACTCCACTCTTCTGGGAAGAAGTGGGGGAGAGACAGGCTGAGGGACCAGAGTTTATCCAGCAGGCGATAGACATTTTTGATCAGATCAAGAAACAGATTAAGACTGCACAGGATCGTCAGGCCAGCTATGCTAATACTAAGCGTAGGCCTTTGCAGTTCGATGTCGGGGAGAAAGTGTTTCTGAGAGTTTCACCTTTCCGCAAGATTCTCAGATTTGGCCTTAAGGGCATGTTGTCTCCCAGATTTATCGTTGCGTTTGAGATCTTGGAGAGCATTGGCGATTTGGCTTATCGACTAGCTTTGCCACCGCATCTTTCCAGTATTCACGACGTGCTCCACATATCTCTGTTGCGACGGTATGTGGCGGATGAGTCTCATATTCTGCAGCGGTCTAAGTGATCGAGAAAATACTACCACATAAAATCACTCAAATATGTCTATCAATTAAGCTCGAATAAATCGCAAGTGCACGAGTCAAGTAATAATATAGTGTACAAAGTACAAGTATCGTCCCACAGAGATTGATTTGTGACAAAATTACCTCAACTATGATTCTTTAATTAATTAAAACGAGAGATGGAGAATAAATTAATAAACTAAAATAAAAGAACAAAACAAAATAGAATAAAGAAAATAAGTTCAGAAAATAAATAAACGATTGTTAGGATCTGAGTTCACCTACCCCTTTGCTCCTCTAATGATTGAATTTTAATTCTCAAGTCATGCTTTTGACGGAATTCACTAATCTATCAATATACTCTCTCGAGCTATATTAATCTAATTAACGAATTGTAATAATCAAGTCTCCTTGTGTTATTTAACAACTGCAATTGCATTAACGATTTGTGGAATCCTCTAGCTTTCACCCTGGTGGACTATGACTATCAACATGTATCCAACATCATATCTCTATGCAAGTTGTAGATCCATGGATTATATTACCTTATCATGTCATAAAATCTCCTCTCGGTATCAATTATAACACATAAAATCAATCAAAAGTTGATCAAACTCCAAAATTGCAATAAACACAATAATATAATCAAGAACGCTTAAAAACCAAATTCGATCTTCAAGAAGAAATTAAAACAAAGTTTTGGGGGTAGGATCCCCTAAATCCCAACAAATAAAAGAAAAAGAAAAAAGAAAACTAGTTTGTGGTTCTTGAGTTCTTCACGTTCTTCTCCCTCTTTTCGTTTTTCTCCTTGGATGGCCGCCTTTCTCCTACGTTTCTGATGTGTGGAACCCTCTAATCGTCTGAAAAGATCATATATATAGCACCCCCAAAGAGTCCTTTCCAAATAAAACTCCCAGAATAATTTTCTAAATTTACGCGCAGGCACCCGAGTGGTAGAAAACAGCCGCCCGCGCGCCTGGGTTCTCCCTCGACAATTTTTGTTCAAACAGGCATGCGCTCGGGCGGCAGAAAAGTGCCGCCCGCGCGCGGCCCTATTTCATCCAACGCGCAACAATTTTGTAAAATTCATAACTTGAGTTCTAACCGTCGGATTGAGCTGAAATTTTTACAGTAGCTTTAAAACATCCTAAAATACAATCTGGACAGTGAAGATTGGATTTGGAGGAACGTAGAGTCAAAAAAAAAAAATTTGGACCATTAATGCTCTGTGATTCCTACTCTTGTCACTTCTCCGTGCTCAAACTCTTCATTTTCTCCATCTTTTGCCTACAACCAACCGAAAATCATGAGGAGTCATCCAAATGAAACAAATATGCAATAACTAAACATGAATGACCTTAAAAATATGAAATCATGCAAAACAAATGCAAAACAAATGCAAAATGATGCAATAAAATACATAAAAACGACTCTTATCAACCTCCCCAAACTAACCTTTTTCTTGCCCTCAAGCAAAATAGGTGAAAACTATAATGCAAACACAACAGCAAGTAAGAAGATTCATGAGAATTCAAAGCCTCAGAGAAGTTCACTTTCAAAACAAAATCAACACCGCTCTCAACTTTTCATAATCCACCTTCAGTTTAACGTGAACGTGTGTGTGTGACATGTTATTTCAGTTTCATGCAACTCAAACAGAATCCATTCCAAATCTGCTTAGCGACCTATGACAATTCAGTGCAAGTTTCACTCTCAAGTATCCATTCCTTCTAACGACTCTAGACACACCTACCTTCCTTGAGATAGTGAATTACACACCTCCGGATTTTACACCCGGTATTGCTTTAGCCCCAATAATTACCCGCTAACTTAGCTATAACTGGCTAGGATACGAATTTTTTCTTAATCCCCTCGTCTATAGCCCGGATGGAGCATCAACCCCATTTTATCCGCATACTTAGCCTTGAATTTAATCTTTTAGGATTTCAATCCTTTCAAGGCCCGGATGGAGTTGTAAAAAATGTTTCCTTTCTCTTTTTTTTTTTCTAGGTGCGCCCAAGATCATAAGTGTCATGCTAGAGGCTCGTCAAAATTCATAGAACACAATTAAGATTCACAAAACACCTATTGCCGTGCAATGGTCAAACAGACAGAAATTTCATCAAATCTTTCGTTACAATCCATTGGTCTAACACGAGTGCTTAAAATATTCACGGGTCAACCTACAGTTTTTCATGTCAAGTCAAGAGAAAATTTTTTTTTTTTCACAAAATTCATAACTTCATATCATCATCGGTTCCTATTCATCATCCCACTCAACACACATGCAAACAACTATGAAAATGCAAGCACAAAACATTATGCACGACAACATAAAAGATACCCTCCCCAAACTTAAATCTAGCAGTGTCCTCAATGCTAATGACCAAGACAACTCCTAAATGCAACACAAAACACAAAACAAAACAAAACACAAAACACGGAAAAATAAGACAAACGGAAAATAAAACAGAAACTCCCCTGACTACTGGTCATCATCGTTCTCATCCTCATCCATATTCTGTTGTTGCACCACATCTCTTTGGCCATCAAAATTCCCATGTATTCACCTTGCAAAAATTTTGAGGGATTAAAAATTATCAACTCAATATAAAGCAACAACTAGATCAAAACAAAAACAAAAAAAAAAAAAAAAATTAATTAAAAATCTTGGGTTGCCTCCCAAGTAGCGCCTGATTTTCAGTCTTTAGCTCGACCTTCAGAAGCACTCATCAAAGAGCGGTTGACGCCCAAAGTATGTGTCATATGACACCACCAATGGGTCTTTGTTCCATGTGCCCTCAAACATGGCCAGATGTATGCAGTTTATGCTCGTCACCTCAACAACACTCCATAGCAGCTGATAAACATGGGAAGAGAACATCTATGTGGGCTCTCGGAGAACAAATTCTTGTGAAATCAGTGTTGGCGGTGTATCTGCATATATTATCTCCTTCACAACTTCTTCCGGTTGAGGTTCAACGGGAAGAGAAGACTCAAACACCTCTAGATCTTCATCATGAATTGATTCGCACTCCAAATCATGGTTTTCTGAGTCATCATCATCGAACCAAATTTGGGGGATCTCTGTTTGAGTATCTTTCTTCGCTTCATGTTCTCGATGTTCAAGGAGAATTGAATTTTTGAGATTCTCTATCTGCTCCTCAAGGTGGCATCTAGAATTGATTAGATCTTCTATATCTTGCTCGGTCACGACCACGTACTTGCTCACCATATCCTCTAGTGAAGATGATATCAAAGGAGAACAGCTTACCTCTTCACTTTGAAACTCAAATGGTTGGTCTATCAAATCTGGGCAATGAGTATCTTGTGGGTATTGGTGGCTCAAAATTTGCGGTGAAAGATCCCAATACAGATGGTAGTCAAATTCTGCCATATCCTCTAATATGTGTATCACACTATCATCATCTCGGCAAAATAGTGGACAACCAATTTGCAAAGCTCCAGTAATTACCCATCTCCTTGTCACTGCATCCAAACCATTAAGAAAAAATTTAAGAAGAGAATAATTAGAGAAATCATGATACCGGAATGTGTTCGCCAAATTATTGAATCTCTCCCATGTTGCGTAGAATGGCTCTCCATGTTGCTGGGTAAAACTCGTGAATACTTGTCGATGAAACATCTCAAAGTATTACACGGATGAATTCCTGAAAAAATAAAATAGAAAAAAAAAAGATCACGCATGAATAAAACAGAATAAATAAAAACAAAGAAATTAACTAAAGAAAACAACAAAAAGTAAAAATTGTCGATTTCAATCCCCGGCAACGGCGCCAAAAACTTGATCGAGCAAATACTACCACAGAAAATCACTCAAATATGTCTATCAATTAAGCTCGAATAAATTGCAAGTGCACGAGTCAAGTAATAATATAGTTTACAAAGTACAAGTATCGTCCCACAGAGATTGATTTGTGACATAATTACCTCAACTATGATTCTTTAATTAATTAAAACGAGAGATGGAGAATAAATTAATAAACTAAAATAAAAGAATAAAACAAAATAGAATAAAGAAAATAAGTTCAGAAAATAAATAAACTATTGTTAGGATCTCGGTTCACCTACCCCTTTTCTCCTCTAATGATTGAATTTTAATTCTCAAGTCATGCTTTTGACGGAATTCCCTAATCTATCAATATACTCTCTCGAGCTATATTAATCTAATTAAAGAATTATAATAACCAAGTCTCCTTGTGTTATTTAACAACTGCAATTGCATTAACGATTTGTGGAATCCTCTAGCTTTCACCCTGGTGGACTATGACTATCAACATGTATCCAACATCATATCTCTATGCAAGTTGTAGATCCATGGACTATATTACCTTATCATGTCATAAAATCTCCTCTCGGTATCAATTATAACACATAAAATCAATCAAAAGTTGATCAAACTCCAAAATTGCAATAAACACAATAATATAATCAAGAACGCTTAAAAACCAAATTCGATCTTCAAGAAGAAATCAAAACAAAGTTTTGGGGGTAGGATCCCCTAAATCCCAACAAATAAAAGAAAAAGAAAAGAAAAAACTAGTTTGTGGTTCTTGAGTTCTTCACGTTCTTCTCCCTCTTTTCGTTCTTCTCCTTGGATGGCCACCTTTCTCCTACGTTTCTGATGTGTGGAACCCTCTAATCGTCTGAAAAGATCATATATATAGCACCCCCAAAGAGTCCTTTCCAAATAAAACTCCCAGAATAATTTTCTAAATTTATGCGCGGGCACCCGAGTGGTAGAAAACAGCCGCCCGCGCGCCTGTGTTCTGCCTCGACAATTTTTGTTCAAACAGGCATGCGCTCGGGCGGCAGAAAAGTGCCGCCCGCGCGCGGCCCTATTTCATCTAGCGCGCAACAATTTTGTAAAATTCATAACTTGAGTTCTAACCGTCGGATTGAGCTGAAATTTTGACAGTAGCTTTAAAACATCCTAAAATACAATCTGGACGGCAAAGATTGGATTTGGAGGAACATAGAGTCAAAAATAAATTTCGGACCATTAATGCTCTATGTTTCCTAATCTTGTCACTTCTTTGTGCTCAAACTCTTCCTTTTCTCCATCTTTTGCCTACAACCAACCAAAAATCATGAGGAGTCATCCAAATGAAACAAATTTGCAATAAATAAACATGAATGACCTTAAAAATATGAAATCATGCAAAACAAATGCAAAACAAATGCAAAACGATGCAATAAAATACATAAAAACGACTCTTATCACTGAGGTTCAGGTGAGGAAGGATTTGACCTATGTTGAGAAACCTATTCGTATCCTGGATTATAAGGATAAGGTTTTGCGGAAAAAAGTCATTCCTCTGGTTTTAGTTCAGTGGCAGCGCCGAGGCACTGAAGAAGCTACTTGGGAACTTGAGGACAGGATGCGTGAAGACCATCCTGAGTTGTTTTAATTTCGGTTTGAGTTGTATTCAGTTGTAAGCTCTGTAAGCGTTTGACTGGAATAAAGAATGTTTATGATTTCTGTTTTACATTCAGTACTAAGATCTGTTTTCGAGGACGAAACATCTTAAGTGGGGGAGAATGTAGTAGCCCATACCCGAAATCAGTGATTAAGTGTTAATCAATTCATTAATCCTACTAGTAAACGTGATTAAGGGAACTCTTAATGGGTTAACGGAGTCCGGAATTGGATTCAAAACACTTGAAAATACTACGAGGGTCGTCGGGTTCAGAGGCTCCGTTGGTGAGTTCGGACGGTCCGAAGTCAGGGTTCGGATGATCCGAAGAGTGGTTCGGATGCTCCGAACGTGCTGCCGACAGTCGTCATGGATGACGTCATTTTGCTGACGTAAGCAATGACGTAATATTTAGTTTGGATGATCCGAAGTCCAGTTCGGAGGGCCCGAACTATATCTATAAATAGGGGTGTCGAGCTCACATTTGAGTGCACCAATTCCTCTCTTCTCTCTCGATTCCTTAGCCTTCTAACTCAGATCTGGGGAATTCTAGGCATCCCGTTGGGAATCCGGAAGTGGCATAGCAGTCCAGGCGTCGTAGCGGAGCTGTGGCCTAGTTTTGAGGCAATCGACAGCAAAGGGCTAACGATGGACGAAGGTATAGCTTTAGCTTCCTATAAATATTTAGGAGTATTCAATATCTTAGTTAAGGCTTTTAGAGCACTTTAATGATAGTAGTATCATTTGACAGTGTAGAGCAGACTATAGGCGTGGACCTAGAGTTGGTAGAGCTTGCACTGATTTGAGGTACGAAAGTACTGTTCGAGATATCCTGACTGAGTATGCATGTATTATGTGACTGAATGGTTTATATGTCATTGATTTATGTTGCATTCATTTGCATACTGAGCTATCTCCTTCGAGATGTCTGTTATTAGGGTTTTTCCCTATCCTGTTAGTGGTTGGACTTCCATCGATTTGGGTCCGGCATATCTACTTGTATTATGGTATGGGAGCCACCTCCTGAAGCGACGGCACAGTGTGATACATACCAGGGCCCGGTTTGTCTCTGTTATCTGATCCTTGACCTCGAGTTTATAGGGAGTTCACTTTGCATGCATGTATACTCATACTCTCGTACTGAGTGTTTTATGCTCACGTATCGTACTCTGTGTTTCTGGACACCCTATTCCATGGGGCAGGTTTGCGATTGGATGAGGCGGGTGGATCGAAGAGGGGCTAGGCAGTTGTTGGCCAGCTGGAGCTTCGCCTAGATTTAATTCTGTTGTTATTAGATTGATTCAGCTGTTCGATCTGTTTGTATAATAATTGGGTATTTACAGATTCCTTTCCTTGGGATTGTATATTGTTTATGGTTTCCGCAGTTTTATTCTGATATCCATTTAATTAAGTTAATTGCTTGCCTAAGTTCTATTTAGTAGGTGTTCCAGGTAAAGGTCACTACAAAAATGATCTACACACATCCTAGAATCTTTTAACAACACAAAAACAACAAGAATCGACCTCAAATCCACCCATTTTGCGCAATGAAGATGATGAATAGTGACCCTCACGTTTTTGCTTTGAACCGGACCAAACGGACACCAAAACTCACAATTCTTGGTATGATTGTGATCGCCTCGATGAGAGCTTCAAGATGGCATGCTCAATCAATGGCGAAAGGCGGAAGTCGGCGGTCGGCGATGGAAAAGGAGATTTGGGGGTTAGGGTTTTAGTGTGTGTTGTAGGTGTTTAGTGCGTGAGAGAGAGTGTACCACTTAATAGTATAAAATTTGGTCCTAAAATGATCCGGTCTGATCCATTTTAATGCTCTTGTGTTATTTTACTCCTATATGTAATTTAACACATTTTAAAATGTAGTAGCCCGTAACCAAAATCAGTAATTAAAGAATTAATCATAATTACTTGGATAGAGTACGGAAGCTCCGAAGGTGAGTTCGGAAGTTCCGAACAGGATCGGAAGCTCCGATGGCAGGATCGGAAGCTCCGATTGTATTACGTCAGGCATGACGTGTGGCAAGATCGGAAGCTCCGATCAGGATCGGAAGCTCCGATCACCCCTATCCGAAGTCAACAAGTGATATTTTGACACGTGGCAGATCAGGATCTTCGGAAGCTCCGATGGCAAGATCGGACGTTCCGATCGAGGATCGGAAGCTCCGATCGTTGTCAATAAATAGAAGGCCGAGAATTCATTTTCAATTGCCAATTCCGGATTTCCTCTCTACTCTAGTCGTATTCGAGTTGTTCTAGCCTTCCTAGGCTTGACCCGGGAGTCGTCGAGACGTTCGATAGTCGTAGTTGAGTTGTGCCCAAGTTTTGGAGGCATAGATATCAAAGGGCTAACGATGGACGAAGGTATAACTTTTGCTTCCTATAA
Organism: Henckelia pumila; assembly: GCF_033568475.1. Taxonomy (NCBI): domain Eukaryota; kingdom Viridiplantae; phylum Streptophyta; class Magnoliopsida; order Lamiales; family Gesneriaceae; genus Henckelia; species Henckelia pumila. The sequence goes on from NC_133123.1 coordinate 165,209,317, forward strand.
ATATTTAGGAGTATGCAATAGCTTAGTTAAGGCTTTTACAGCACTTTAATGATAGTAGTATCATTTGGCAGTGTAGAGCAGACTATAGGCATGGACCTAGAGTTGGTAGAGCTTGCACTGTTTTGAGGTACGAAAGTACTGTTCGAGATATCCTAACTGAATATGCATGTATTATGTGACTGCATGGTTTATATGTCATTGATTTATGCTGCATTCATTTGAATACTGAGCTATCTCCTTCGAGATGTCTGTTAGTAGGGTTTTTCCCTATCCTGTTATTGGTTGGACTTCCATCAATTTGGGTCCAGCATATCCACTTGTATTATGGTATGGGAGCCACCTCCTAAAGCGATGGCACCACGTGCTACATACCAGGGTTCGGTCTGTCTCTGTTATCTGATCCTTGACCTCGAGTTTATAGGGAGTTCACTTTGCATGCATGTATACTCATACTCTCGTACTGAGCGTTTTATGCTCACGTCTCGTACTCTGTGTTTCTGGACACCCTATTCCATGGGGCAGGTTTGCGATTGGATGAGGCGGGTGGATCCAAGAGGGGCTAGTCAGTGGTTGGCCAGCTGGAGCTTCGTCTAGGTTTTATTTATGTTGTTTTGAGGTTGATACAACTATTCGATTTGGTTGTATATTATTTGGATAAATTAAAGATTCCTTTACTTGGGATTGTATAATGTTTATGGTTTCCGCAGTTTTATTCTGATATCTGTTTAATTAAGTTAATTGCATGCCTAAGTTCTGTTTAGTAGGTGATCCAGGTAAGGGTCACTTTTGGGATTTAGACTCTGCATAAGGTAACCGTGAGGTACTTTTGTAGATGGCAGATCGTAACGACCAGAGTTCTCATGGCAGTATTGGTGGGCGTTGGGGTGATGCCGACCGGGAGCCTCGTCATGAACGCCGCCATCGTCATCGAGTTGAGGACCGTTTCAGTGTACGTCGATTCTTGCAGATGGGGCCTAATCCCTTTGTTGGAGGTGAGTCTCCGGAGGATGCGGAGAATTGGTTAGACCGCATGGAGACGACTTTTCAGACTTTCCACTGCACCGAGGAGCCGAAGATGGAGACCCTTGGCTATCTTCTGGATGGGCGAGCTCGTAGGTGGTGGAGGCTTACTTCTGCACCTTTGGTTTCGGCTAGAGGAGTTGCCACCTGGGCCGAGTTCCGCACAACTTTTCAGAAGCTGCATTTTCCTCCTGCACTCCGTCAGTCGAAAGCGGGCGAGATACTGAGTCTGCGCCAGGGAGCCATGTCTATTGATGAGTATCAGCAGAAGTTCTTTGATCTGCTATCCTATTGCCCCGAGATTTCCGACAGCTCTGGGATGAAGTATAATATGTTCCTTCAGGGCCTTAACCCTGAGATCCACGACCGTGTGGCGGTTGGAGATGACATGTCCTATGAGGGTTTGGTGAGCCGTTGTCACCAGGCGGAGGACAGCATTCGGTGGAACAGGTCTTTCTCTTAGTCGAGACCTGCTAGTTCTTTGGGTCCCCGTGCCCAATCTTTCAAGAAGTCTGGATCTACTTCTTCTTCCTCTGGCTCTGCTGGTGTTGTTCGTTTCGGTAAGAAGGACAAGTGTGATCACTGTGGGAAGAACCATCCATCCGACAAGTGCCATAGAGCTTCTGGAGCTTGTTTCCATTGTGGAGAGACTGGTCATATCTGGAGGGATTGTCCACTGTCTGGGGGAGGCGGTTCTGGTTCTGGTTTAGGATCTGGTTCTCAGGCCACCGTTCAGCAGAGGTCGCAGGGACAGCCTGCTGGGAGTTCTCATTTGAGGCCACGAGCTTCTGGCCAGGTGTTTGCCTTGAGGCATGATCAGGCTATGGAGGAGAATGAGAAAGTCATCGCAGGTACATTTCTGCTTTATGGTATACCTGCTCTTGTACTTATTGACACTGGTTCATCTCATTCCTTCATTTCTGCACGTTTTGTTAAGTGGCATAAGTTACCATGCATTGCACTAGACGTAGTGATGTCTGTTTCAACTCCGACGGGGCAATCTGCTTTGGCTAAGCGTCTAGTGATGGATTGCCCTTTAGAGTTCGAAGGGAACATTCTATTAGCGAATCTCATGGTCCTGGCAATGGACGACTTTGATTGCAGTCTGGGAATAGATATGTTGACTACCTATCGAGCTTCAGTGGACTGCTATCAGAGATTAGTACGCTTTCATCCGGAGGGGAGTGAGAGCTGGTTTTTCTATGGAGAGGGAGCGCGACCCTCGATGCCTTTGGTATCAGCTTTGAGATCCTGTCGAGCTCTAGAGTCTGGCAGGGAAGGCTACCTTATCTATGCAGTTGATTTGTTCGCTGAGAGTATTGGGATAGAGAGCATTCCTGTTGTGGATGAATTTCCAGATGTATTTCCGGATGAGATTCCGGGTTTTCCTCCTGCTAGGGAAGTCGAGTTTGGCATAGAGTTGATTCCAGGTACTTCACCTATTTCTCGAGCACCGTATCGTCTGGCTCCGTCAGAGATGCGCGAGTTGAAGAATCAGCTACAGGATCTTTTGGACAAGGGGTACATTCGTCCTAGTGTATCTCCTTGGGGAACTCCTGTTCCCTTTGTAAAGAAGAAGGATGGGTCGATGCGGTTGTGCATTGACTATCGGCAGCTGAATCGAGTCACTGTGAAGAACAAGTATCCGTTGCCTCATATTGATGACTTGTTTGATCAGCTGCAGGGTACGTCAGTTTACTCCAAGATTGACTTGAGATCTGAGTATCATCAGTTGAGAGTCCGTGATCAGGACGTAGCCAAGACTGCATTCCGTACTCGCTATGGGCATTACGAGTTCCTAGTGATGCCATTTGGTTTGACTAATGTGCCGGCTATATTCATGGATTTGATGAACCGTGTATTCAGGGAATATTTGGACAAGTTTGTCGTGGTCTTCATTGACGACATCTTGGTGTATTCGCGTAATACGGAAGAGCATGTTTCTCACTTGCGGTTGGTACTACAGACTCTTCGAGATGAGCAGTTGTACGCCAAGCTGAGCAAGTGTGAGTTCTGGATGGATAGAGTGGTCTTTCTTGGCCATATCATATCCAGGGAGGGGATTTCTGTTGATCCAAGCAAGATTGAAGCGGTACTTAATTGGTCGCCTCCGACGACAGTTGCTGAGATCCGTAGTTTTCTGGGTCTAGCCGGGTATTATCGTCGCTTCATTCTGAACTTCTCTCAGTTAGCTCGACCTTTGACACAGCTTACTCGCAAGGGTGTGGACTTCGAGTGGTCCTCCGAGTGTGAGGAGAATTTCTGTGAGCTTCGACAGCGGTTGACTTATGCGCCGGTGTTGGCATTACCGTCAGGATCTGGAGGGTATGTGGTATACACTGATGCTTCTCTTCAGGGTTAGGTTGTGTTCTGACTCAGAATGGGCATGTGATCGCATACGCTTCTAGACAGCTGAAGCTTCACGAGGACAACTTTCCAGTCCATGATTTGGAATTGGCAGCCATTGTGTTCGCTTTGAAGATCTGGCGTCATTATATGTATGGCGAGAAATTCGAGATCTTCACCGACCATAAGAGTCTCAAGTATTTGTTCACTCAGGCGGAGTTGAACATGAGGCAGAGACGTTGGATGGACTTGCTTAAGGACTATGATTGCGAGATTAAGTACCATCCGGGAGTTGCTAATCTCACCACTGATGCTTTGAGTCGCAAGGTGCAACTATCCGCACTTCAGACTTGTTCGATGTCTAGTGCGATCAGTGACTGTTGTACTTCAGGTTATACCTTCAAGCATAAGAAAGGTATGCAGAGTATCCAGATGTTTGCGATATTATCTGAGCCAGCTTTGTATTCGCGGATCCGAGATGCTCAGATGTCTGATTCGAAAACCCAGCATTTAGCTCGTCTAGCTAACGAGGGTAGCTCGTCTGGATTTCATTATCAGTCAGATGGCTTTCTGTGTTTGTCAGGTAGACTTGTGATTCCGCAGGATGAAGAGTTGCGAGAGGAGATTTTGTCTCAGGCACATCGCACTAAGTTGAGTATTTATCCTGGGAGCAAAAAGATGTACAAGGATCTACGTACTTGTTTCTGGTGGAAGGGAATGAAACGCAGTGTTTATCAGTTTGTTTCGAGATGTTTGGTGTGTCAACAGGTCAAGGCAGAGCACCGACGACCTGGAGGATTGCTTCACAGTCTGCCTATTCCTGAATGGAAATGGGAGTTTATCACAATGTACTTTGTGACCCATTTGTCGGTATCCCCGAGGAATTGTGATGCTATCTGGGTTGTGGTGGATCGACTCACCAAGTCAGCGCATTTCATTGCCTATAGCGGGGAGTACAATGTGGATCGTATGGCACGGTTGTACATTCAGGAGATCGTTCGACTTCATGGAGTGCCTGTGAGCATTGTCAGCGATCGGGACCCCAGGTTTACTTCTTGATTCTGGGGGAGTGTTCAGTGGCGATGGGTACTACTCTCAGTTTGAGTACTGCCTATCATCCGGAGACTGATGGTCAGTCGGAGCGCAATATCCGTACTTTGGAGGATATGCTTAGAGCGTGCGTCATGGATTTTGGTTCAGCCTGGCAGGATCATTTGCCATTGATCGAGTTCGCGTACAACAACAGCTATCATACTAGTATTGGGATGGCACCTTTTGAGGCGTTGTACGGGAGACGTTGTCGTACTCCACTCTTCTGGGAAGAAGTGGGGGAGAGACAGGCTGAGGGACCGGAGTTTATCCACCAGGCGATAGACATTGTTGATCAGATCAAGAAACGAATTAATACTGCACAGGATCGTCAGGCCAGCTATGCTAATATCAAGCGTAGGCCTTTGCAGTTTGATGTCGGGGAAAAAGTGTTTCTAAGAGTGTCACCTTTCCGCAAGATTCTCAGATTTTGCCTTAAGGGCAAGTTATCTCCCAGGTTTATCGGTCCGTTTGAGATCTTGGAGAGCATTGGTGATTTGGCTTATCGACTAGCTTTGCCACCACATCTATCTAGTATTCACGACGTGTTCCACGTATCTTTGTTGCGACGATATGTGGCGGATGAATCTCATATTCTGCAATGGTCTGAGGTTCAGGTGAACAAGGATTTGACCTATGTTGAGAAACCTATTCGTATCCTGGATTATAAGGATAAGGTTTTACGGAACAAAGTCATTCCTTTGGTTTTAGTTCAGTGGCAGCGCCGAGGCACTGAGAAAGCTACTTGGGAGCTTGAGGACAGGATGCGTGAAGACCATCCTGAGTTGTTTTGATTTCATTCTTAAATTGTATTCAGTTGCAAACTCTGTAAACGTTTGATTTGAATAAAGAATGTTTCTGATTTCTGTATTACATTCAGTACTTAAGATCTGATTTCGAGGATGAAATATCTTAAGTGGGGGAGAATATAGTAGCCCGTAACCAAAATCAGAAATTAAAGAATTAATCATAATTACTTGGATCGAGTTCGGAAGCTCCGAAGGTGAGTTCGGAAGTTCCGAACAGGATCGGAAGCTCCGATGCCAGGATCGGAAGCTCCGATGGTATTACGTCAGGCATGACGTGTGGCAAGATCGGAAGCTCCGATCAGGATCGGAAGCTTTGATCACCCCTATCTGAAGTCAACAAGTGATATTTTGACACGTGGCAGATCAGGATCTTCGGAAGCTCCGATGGCAGGATCGGACGTTCCAATCGAGGTTCGGACGTTCCGATCGAGGTTCGGACGTTCCGATCGAGGATCGGAAGCTCCGATCGTTGTCTATAAATAGAAGGCCGAGAATTCATTTTCAATTGCCAATTCCGGATTTCCTCTCTACTCTAGTCGTATTCGAGTTGTTCTAGCCTTCCTAGGATTGACCCGGGAGTCGTCGAGGCGTTCGATAGTCGAAGCAGAGTTGTGCCCAAGTTTTGGAGGCATCGACATCAAAGGGCTAACGACGGACGAAGGCATAGCTTTTGCTTCCTATAAATATTTCGGAGTATGCAATAGCTTAGTTAAGACTTTTAGAGCACTTTAATGATAGTAGTATCATTTGGCAGTGTAGACCAGACTATAGGCGTGGACCTAGAGTTGGTAGAGCTTGCACTGTTTTGAGGTACGAAAGTACTGTTCGAGATATCCTAACTGAATATGCATGTATTATGTGACTGCATGGTTTATATGTCATTGATTTATGCTGCATTCATTTGCATACTGAGCTATCTCCTTCGAGATGTCTGTTAGTAGGGTTTTTCCCTATCCTGTTATTGGTTGGACTTCCATCGATTTGGGTCCAGCATATCCACTTGTATTATGGTATGGGAGCCACCTCCTAAAGCGATGGCACAACGTGCTACATACCAGGGTTCGGTCTGTCTCTGTTATCTGATCCTTGACCTCGAGTTTATAGGGAGTTCACTTTGCATGCATGTATACTCATACTCTCGTACTGAGCGTTTTATGCTCACGTCTCGTACTCTGTGTTTCTGGACACCCTATTCCATGGGGCAGGTTTGCGATTGGATGAGGCGGGTGGATCCAAGAGGGGCTAGTCAGTGGTTGGCCAGCTGGAGCTTCTTCTAGGTTTTATTTCTGTTGTTTTGAGGTTGATACAGCTATTCGATTTGGTTATATATTATTTGGATAAATTACAGATTCCTTTACTTGGGATTGTATAATGTTTATGGTTTCCGCAGTTTTATTCTGATATCTGTTTAATTAAGTTAATTGCATGCCTAAGTTCTGTTTAGTAGGTGATCCAGGTAAGGGTCACTACATAAAATTATCTGGAATAGTCAACTATGACCATTCAACTAGAACAGCAAATTCTCAATAAATAAATTGAGTCAATATTGGGCTTTGACCAGTCACCCAAACTGATTATTTTCTCCAATTTAAATTATCTGGCATAAATAATTATTTTAATTTTATTATCTTAATAATTATCTCAAAATTTCAATATTATCAGATATCCAAAAATAGTCAAACTCATTGACTAACTGGCACGTGTATTTTGTAAATACACTCTATAACTCATTCGACAGTAATAATTATTTTTCTAACTCAATAATTATTTTAATTGCCAATTAATTCGGTAATAAATTTTTGGGGCGTTACAACTCTCCCCCCTTAAATCGAATTTCATCCTCGAAATTGGAGTAAGCACCGATAAGCTCTGGACAATACGTCTGCATAATGACCTTGGCCGCCCAGGGAGCCTCCTCCTCTGACTTATTCTAACATCGGACTTTGATCAAGGGAAAAAAACTCGCGTTCTAAGTCTCTGCTCCTCTCGTGCTAAGATTTGCTCTAGTCGTTCCTCGGACGACAAGTCTGACGCCAACTGTAGAGGCTCATATCCATAATGCATCATGCCCTTCATGGGCGCAATCCTCACAAACACATGGTCTTCAACAGCAAAATCGAGGTCTCGTAGTCGTCGGTCAGCATAACTCTTCTGACGACTCTGTGTGACCCTCATCTTATCCCAAATTCGAACCACGATATCTCCAGTTTGCTGGACTAACTCGGAACCTAAGAGAATCCTCTCGCCAACAACGTCCCAATGCACGGGAGATCTAATACTTGTTTCGAAAAAGTCTCGTATGGAGACATACCTATATACGTCTGACAACTGATGTCATAGGTGAACTCCACTAAAAGTAGTCTCGACTCCTAAGAGCCCTGAAATTCAATCACAACATGCTCCCAACAAAACCCCGATATTAACAGTCCCACGATTCTATCAGTTGCCCGCCAAACACTAATTCTAATAGTGCTAACAATCACTATCAGTTACGAGCCAAAACAATTTCAAGACGACGTTCAGTATAACTCAGCTCAATAAATAACTTGTTGGGTCATAATCAAATCGAAATCGAAGAGACATGGTTCAGAACAATATCAAAATACAATAATCTGGAAAACAAATCTCCTAAAAGGAAACAACTCGTTTACAGTCTAGTACAAGGGGTGAGCAAATCTGTAGTAACCCGTATTTCTAATTAGTGATTAATGAGTAATTAATCACGTGATCATGTCTAGATTAAGTAAAACATGATTAAGTAATTTCCTGTTGGGATAACGGACTTCAGAAATGGATTCAGAACACTCGAATTAGTTGAATTGGTTCAGCAAGTTTGGACGCTCCGAACTGGAGTTCGGAGGATCCGAAGAGGATCGGAGGCTTCGTCGGTGGGATCGGAGGACCCGAACAGGGTTTAGGCTTATGTCATCAATTATGTCAGCAAGGTGTCGTCATGTATGATATCACTGATGGGACTTCGGAGGACCCGAAGTAAAGATCGGACGGTCCGATCGTGTTCGGATGATCCGAAGTTATGATCGAAGGATCCGAACCAGTTTGGAGGGACCGAAGCCGAGTTCGGACGGCCCGAACGTCGTCTATAAATAGAGGAGCCGAGGCTCATTTGTGACTCACACATTTCCTCTCTTCTCTCTCAATTACTAAGCCTTCTAACTCAGATCTAGGGAGATTTAGGCATCCTATGGGGAATCCGGAAGTGGCTTAGTGATCTAGACGTCGTCGCGGAGCTATGGCCTAGTTTTGAGGCTATCAACAGCAAAGGGCTAACGACGGACGCAGGTATAGCTTTGGCATCCTAAAAATATTTAGGAGTATGCTTTAGCTTAGTTAAGGCTTTTAGAGCTTTATTGTTGATGCATGGACATTTTCATTGTAGTAGCAGTAGACTAGACTAGTAGGCTTGGAGTCTAGGTCAGTGTAGCTAGGTTTGACCAGCAGTGTTTGAGGAACGTAAGTACTGACCGAGATAGCTGGCATGATATATTTGCTTGTATGTTGCATGAGTATGTGCTATATGTTTTACCATGTTTTAGCATGTTTTACCATCTTAGCACATACATGATTTTACGTGTGACTGCCACCGGAGAGATGTGAGTCATTGACAGTCTCCATAGGGAACTATGATCTCATTTTGGACTCGAGTCAGGTATGACAGTTTCCGTATTAGACTTGTATCCTGTTTTGGATTCGGGTCAGGATGGGGTTGGCTCAGCCCTGATATGGAGTATACGAGTACCCCGCGGAGTAGCTCTTTAGCCGGTACTGTATATTCTCGGCGCCTTGAGCAAGTGTTTTCACTTGAGTTTTAAATCATCGGTGTGCGCATATTTGTATTTATATCATTGCTTCGTATTGAGCATTTTAGCTAACGCCCCTGTGTTTGGGTATTGTGTACCTTGTGGAGGGGCAGGTTTGAGGCTGGACGGTCCAGGCGGCTCTCAGCAGGATTGAGCTTTGGAGAGTCGAAGTTGTAGAGGGTAGGGATTTATTTACCCTGAACCTTCGATTTGGTTGTATAACAGTATTTATACACTTGTGATAGTGTCGGTTGTATTCTGCCGATTGGATTTGTTGTATTTTAATTATCCGCACTTTACGCTTTAAGCTATTATTGCGTGCGCTTTTACTATAACTCTGATTAGGTAGTGGATCCGGGTTGGGTCACTACATTTTTGGTATCAGAGCGACGAATTGCTCTGGGAATATCGTAAAGTGGATTAAGTAATTATCTGTTCTTATGTAACAGATGGCAGATTATGACGAGAGTCACGGTAGCATAGACGGCGGTCGTTGGGGCGATCCAGTTGATCGTAGATGTCGGGGACAGCCCGAGGAGCGCAGGCGAGTAAGCATGCATAGATTCAAAGAAGTTAGCCCGAAGCCTTTGACGGGTGGTAAGACAGGCGAAGAGGCGGAGGATTGGATGGAGAGGATGGAGCAGTGCTTCCAGGAGTTCCGTTGCACGGCTGAGGATAGGATGGATATTCTTGCCTTTATGCTTGAGGGCAGAGCGAGGAAGTGGTGGAGATCTACTTCCACACCGTTCATAGCAGCTAGAGCTGCAGCTACTTGGGTCTAGTTCGATACTGCTTATCAGAGATTTTATTTTCCTCCAGCTCTTCGTCAGGAGAAAGCCAGTGAGTTGTTGAGATTGCGACAGCGGACGATGACAATCGAGGAGTACCAGCAAAATTTCTTTGATCTGCTACCCTTTTGTCCTCATATTGCTGATAGTTCTATGGTGAAGTTTGATCATTTCCTTCAGGGGTTGAACCCTGACATTCATCGGATGGTTGGTGTGGGCGGCGATGGGACTTACGAGGATTTGGTGGACCGTTGTCGCCAGGCCGAGGACAGTATTCGTAGGAACAGGGGACTTTACTCTTCTTCGTCCAGGCCAGCGAGCTCTAGTCCTTTGGGTCTGAGAGGACAGTCCTTCAAGAAGCCAGGAGGTACTTCTTCTTCTTCCTCTCGATCTGGTGGAGTGCATCATTTTGGTGGACAGAGACCGAACCGGTGTACTCAGTGCCGATGCAGACATCCGCCAGGGCAGTGTGGTCGATCGACCACTGCATGTTTCCAGTGTGACCAGGAGGGTCACATGAAGAGAGATTTTCCTATGCTGATTGGGGCAGCGAGTGGCTCCAGAGGTTCTCAGGCATCTGTTCTACCACCTCAGTACCAGCAGCAACCTTTCCAGCAGCAGTATTCGCAGCAGCGCCAGCATCCGCAGCAGTCTCAGAGACAACCTACTCAGACTCCTTCTCGGGGTCATTCTTCTTTGAGGCCACGTACCCAGGGTCAGGCCTTTGCATTTAACCAGAAGCAGGCAGAGGCTGACAGCGATCGGATGATTGCAGGTATCTATAGTTTATGTGGTTTTCCTACATATGTTTTGATCGATACCGGTGCATCACATTATTTTGTCTTAGCACGTTTTGCTAAGAAGTATAGATTGCCATTTATTCCTTTATACGTGTTGCTAGTGGTTTCTATTCCTAAGGGGAGCGAGGTTTTAGCCAAGCGTCTAGTTGTGGGTTGAGTTTTGGATTTTGGGGGACATCATCTTAGTGCTAACCTAATGATTCTAGCGATGGAGGATTTTGATTGCATCATTGGGATAGATCTATTGACTACCTACCGAGCGATAGTGGATTGCTATCAGAGGTTTGTCCAGTTTCGTCCAGAGGATGACGAGTCATGGTATTTCTATGGTGAGGGAGCGCGACCCCCAATGCCAGTGGTTTCAGCTCGGAAGGCTCGGCGTGATTTAGAGTCTGGCGGGGAAGGCTACCTTATCTACGCCATTGACGCATCCTTAGGAGAGCCAGATATCCGAGAGATACCAGTGGTTCGTGACTTTCCATATGTGTTTCCGGAGGAGATTTCAGGTTTGCCACAAGTAAGGGAGATTGAGTTTGACATTGAGTTAGTGCCAGGGACTGCACCGATTTCCAGAACTCCTTACCGATTGGCACCTTCAGAAATGAAAGAGTTGCAGAAGCAATTTCAAGATCTTATTGATAAGGGTTATATTCGACCTAGTGTTTCGCCATGGGGAGCCCCAGTACTGTTTGTCAAGAAGAAGGATGGTTCGATGCGGTTATGTATTGACTACCGTCAGTTGAATCAAGTGACAGTGAAGAATAAGTATCCTCTTCCGCGGATAGATGATCTCTTTGATCAGTTGCAGGGTACTTTTGTCTATTCGAAGATTGATCTTCGGTCTGGGTATCATCAGTTGCGAGTTTGACAGGAGGATGTTCCTAGGACAGCATTTCGTACGCGGTATGGAAACTATGAGTTTCTAGTGATGCCGTTTGGTTTGATGAATTCTCCAGCTGTTTTTATGGATCTGATGAACAGAGTTTTCCGCGACTTTCTGGATAAGTTCGTGGTGGTGTTCATCGATGACATTTTGGTGTATTCTCGCAGCATGGATGAGCATGCCTACCATCTCTATACTGTATTGAAGGTCTTGAGGGAGAGACAGTTGTACGCGAAGCTGAGTAAGTGTGACTTCTAGATTGACCGAGTTGTGTTCCTTGGTCATGTCATTTCTCAGGAGGGCGTATCTGTTGATCCTAGCAAGACGGAGGCTATTTTGAATTGGTCATGTCCGACTACAGCTTCTGAGATTCATAGTTTCCTTGGTTTAGCAGGATACTATCGTCGTTTTGTGGAGAATTTCTCTCAGATAGCTAAGTCATTTGGTCTGATGCTTGTGAAGACAGTTTTCGTGAGTTGAGACGTCGTCTGACCACAGCTCCAGTTCCTGCTTTACCGTCTGGATCAGGTGGTTTTGTAGTCTTCACTGATGCTTCTCTCCAGGGTTTTGGGTGTGTGTTGACTCAGAATGGCCACGTGATTGCTTATGCTTCCAGACAGCTGAAGACTCCCGAGGAGAACTATCTCGTACATGATTTAGAGCTTGCAGCCATTGTCTTTGCTCTTAAGATATGGCGTCACTATTTGTACGGAGAACGATTCGAGATCTTCACCGATCATAAGAGTTTTAAGTATCTGTTCACTCAGGCTGAGTTGAACATGCGGCAGCGTCGTTGGATGGATCTGTTGAAGGATTACGATTGTGAGATCAAGTACCATCCAGGTTCTTCAAATCCTGTTGCTAATGCACTTAGTCGCAAGGTTTATGTGAGTTCCCTTCGTACCAGTTCGGTTTTGAAGGAAGTGGAGGAGTGTTGTTCTTTGGGATTCACGTTCCGTCATAAGAAAGAACAACAAGGGATTCATGTCTCTTCAGTGCTTGCAGAGCCAGCGCTATACAGACGAATCCATGAAGCTCAGAATTTTGATCTAAAGACTCAGAAGTTAGCCCGGCTAGCTGAGGGTGATAATACTTCTGGTTTCCATTTGTAGGGAGACGGTCTGTTGTGTCTTTCTGGTCGAGTTGTGGTACCCGAGGACTCTACTTTGAGTGATGAGATCTTATCGCAAGCTTACCGTAGTCGATTCTCTGTACATCCAGGCAGCATGAAGATGTATAAGGATCTTCGCACTCGATTTTGGTGGAAAGGGATGAAGCGCAGCGTCTATCAGTTTGTGTCCCGATGCCTTGTGTGTCAACAAGTCAAGGCAGAGTTTAGACGACCCGGAGGGTTACTTCACAGCTTAGAGATTCCTGAATTGAAGTGGGAGCATGTGACGATGGACTTTGTCACCCACTTGCCTATGTCTTCCAGGAATTGTGATGCTATTTGGGTTGTCGTGGATCGGTTGTCGAAGTCAACACATTTTCTTCCCTATAACCACGATTACACCTTTGATAGGATGGCGCAATTGTATGTGCGGGAGATTGTTCGATTGCATGGGATTCCGTTGAGCATTGTCAGCGATAGAGATCCGAGATTTACCTCGAGATTTTGGGGTAGTTTCCAGCGAGCCATTGGTACTACTTTGAGTTTGAGTACGGCTTATCATCCAGAGACGGACGGACAGTCGGAGCGTACTATTCTCACTTTAGAGGATATGCTTCGCGAGGCGATGATGAACTTTGGTCCAGCGTGGCATGATCATTTACCCTTGGTGGAGTTTGCCTACAATAATAGTTACCATCGCAGCATTGGCATGGCACCATTTGAGGCTATTTATGGATGCCGTTGTCGTACACCTTTGTTTTGGGATGAGGTTGGCGAGCGTCAGGTTGAGGGTCCTAGGATGATTCAACAGATGATCGATGCAGTAGAGTTGATCCGACGCAGGATTAAGGCAGCCCAGGATCGACAAGATAGCTACGCGAACACTCACAGCAGGCCACTTCATTTTGAGGTAGGGGAATACGTTTTCTTGCGTGTGTCACCTTTTCGGAAGGTGATGAGTTTTGGTCGCAAGGGTAAGCTGACACCTATATTTATTGGTCCTTTCGAGATTCTCGAGAAGGTTGGGAATGTGTCTTATCGTCTGGCCTTGCCACCCGATCTTTCGGAGATCCACAATGTGTTCCACGTGTCCTTGTTGAGGCAGTATGTGGCGGACGAGTCGCATATTTTACATCCGACCGAGGTAAAGGTAGATCGAGATCTATCGTATGTGGAGAAACCCCTATGGATTCTTGACAGGAAGGAAAAAGTACTTCGTAACAAGCGCATACCATTGGTTATGGTACAGTGGCAGCGCAGAGGTACAGAGGAAGCTACTTGGGAGTTGGAGAGCCGGATGTTAGCTGAGCATCGTGAGTTATTTTGAGATTTTGTAATTCTTTGTATCGAGTTTATACTTGTTCAGTTGTAATAAAGAACGTTTTGTTGGCTATTTATGTTTTCCTCTAAAACTTAAATTTCGAGGATGAAATTTCTTAAGTGGGGGAGAATGTAGTAACCCGCATTTCTAATTAGTGATTAATGAGTAATTAATCACGTGATCATGTCTAGATTAAGTAAAACATGATTAAGTAAGTTCTTGTTGGGATAACGGACTTCAGAAATGGATTCAGAACACTCGAATTAGTTGAATTGGTTCAGCAAGTTCGGACGATCCGAACTGGAGTTCGGAGGATCCGAAGAGGATCGGAGGCTCCGTCAGTGGGATCGGAGGACCCGAACAGAGTTTAGGCTTATGTCATCAATTACGTCAGCAAGGTGACGTCATGGATGACATCACTGATGGGACTTCGGAGGACCCGAAGTAAAGATCGGACGGTCCGATCGTGTTCGGACGATCCAAAGTTATGATCGAAGGGCCCGAAGCCGAGTTCGGACGGCCTGAACGTCGTCTATAAATAGAGAAGCCGAGGCTCATTTATGACTCACACATTTCCTCTCTTCTCTCTCAATTCCTAAGCCTTCTAACTCAGATCTAGGGAGATCTAGGCATCCTACGGGGAATCCGGAAGTGGCTTAGTGATCTAGACGTCGTCGCGGAGCTACGGCCTAGTTTTGAGGCTATCGATAGCAAAGGGCTAATGATGGACGCAGGTATAGCTTTGGCATCCTAAAAATATTTATGAGTATGCTTTAGCTTAGTTAAGGCTTTTAGAGCTTTATTGTTGATGCATGGACATTTGCATTGTAGTAGCAGTAGACTGGACTAGTAGGCTTGGAGTCTAGGTCAGTGGAGCTAGGTTTGACCAGCAGTGTTAGAGGTACGTAAGTATTGACCGAGATAGCCGGCATGATATATTTGCTTGTATGTTGCATGCGTATGTGCTATATGTTTTGTCATGTTTTAGCATGTTTTACCGTCTTATCACATACATGATTTTACGTGTGACTGCATCCGGAGAGATGTGAGTCATTGACAGTCTCCATAGGGAACTATGATCTCATTTTGGACTCGAGTCAGGTATGACAGTTTCCGTATGAGACTTGTATCTTGTTTTGGATTCGGGTCAGGATGGGGTTGGCTCAGCCCTGATATGGAGTATACGAGTACCCCGCGGAGTAGCTCTCTAGCCGGTACTGTATATTCTCGGTGCCTTGAGCAAGTGTTTTCACTTGAGTTTTAAATCATCGGTGTGCGCATATTTGTATTTATATCATTGCTTCGTATTGAGCGTTTTAGCTCACGCCCCTGTATTTGGGTATTGTGTACCTTGTGGCGGGGCATGTTTGAGGCTGGACGGTCCAGGCGGCTCTCAGCAGGATTGAGCTTTGGAGAGTGCGAAGTTGTAGAGGGTAGGGATTTATTTACCCTGAACCTTCGATTTGGTTGTATAACAGTATTTATACACTTGTGATAGCGTCGGTTGTATTCTGCTGATTGGATTTGTTGTATTTTAATTATCCGCACTTTACGCTTTAAGCTTTTATTGCGTGCGCTTTTACTATAACTCTGATTAGGTAGTGGATCCGGGTTGGGTCACTACAGAATCAATTCAAGGCTCTATGAAAAAAGGATACGAGCCAATCAATCAATATCAAATAAGGTGATCACCTGTCAACAGGTATGACATCATATCCATCATCAATACAAATCAAAATCAAGGTTTTCAGCGTGGCTTACACACGAGGAAATCAACGAAAATGAAATAAAATCCCAAGTGGTAATCCGATGTCAAAAAAATAAAATCGAGATCCCAATGGAATAGAATAACAATACTCACCCAAATCAATATCCATGTCCAAATTTAGAATTCAAGTTCTCGAAAAATATGAATTTCCAAAATTCATAACCGAAATATCATTCGAAGACAAATTGAATGAATCTTCGATGAACAATGTCATGTGAATCAAGGAATGCATGAACTACAAGAAGGATTCCAATATTTTTAGAAAGAATCGATAAAATGGTTCGCGTAACTGATTTTCCTCTATCCCAAAAGCACCTTCCCAATCCTTCACAAAATCAACTAAACGCCAATCAATACTTAATTACTCAATTAGGAGTATCACCAAATTCCCAATTTCATATCTGCAACAAACTAATTCATCTCTCAATAGTACCCTTCACCCAAATCATTTGGCTCAACGATTCATAAGAAAAAATTAAATCTGAATTCCTCAATAGAAATCAATCAAATCTCTAAGAGAATTCTCAAAACATTCTCTCCGACCCAACATTCGTATCTAAACATATAGCAAACAATTACTAAAAATTCTTTAGCGACCCAACCCGGATCCACTACCTAATCAAAGTTAAGAGCATAATTAAGCATGCATTAAATAAATTGCTGCGGAAGACTTAAATAAAAACAGACTGGCAGAATACAACCGGTTAAACAAATTCAATTATACAACCTAATTGAATAAATAAGCCTAAAGGGCAAAACCTACAGCTAATCCTGCTATCTTCACTGGTCACTGGCTACTTCAAGCTCCTGGTGCTCGATCCTGCACCTACACCTGCCCCGTCGAATGGGGTGTCCAGATACACAGAAAATACTGGACGTGAGATCTAATCTTAATACAAAAGCACGGGTAAAACATACAAATATGATGCATGCACATGACAGAGTATCCATATCTGGGATAACTGTATACAACTGCTCAGTAATGGCGCCTAGTACATGAGTGGTACAACCCGGGGAGCAAACCCTGCGTACACTGCGCCTTCCTAACGGACGTAGACCGTGTCTTCCAGATGCCAGTGCCGGCAAACCCGTCGGTCGCGGGGCGCTCGACATCAAATGTCCGAACAGGGCTGAGCGGCCCTACGTGGCTCATCTCAAAAGATGGACAGGCACAATATGATATGCACATGCTGCATAATAATATGACACACAAATGCAACATATAAGCATGCAAAACCCGCTGGCTATCTCAGTCAGTACTTACGTACCTTTCTATTGGCAGTCCTTGCAGTCCCACTCTAGGTTCCAAGCCTATCATCATCTCTACAATGCAAATACTCATGCATCATTAATTAAGCTCTAAAAGCCTTAACTAAGTTATTGCATACTCCTAAATATTTTTAGGAAGCCGAAGCTATACCTGCGTCCGTCGTTAGCCCTTTGTTGTCGCTTGCCTCAAAACTAGGTCACAGCTCCGCTAAGACGCCTGAATCGTTATGCCACTTCCGGATTCTCCATAGGACGCCTAGATCTCCCAAGATCTGAGTTAGAAGGCTAAGGAATTAAGAGAGAAAAAGGAGAGAGGTGCAAGAAATGAGCTCTTGGACCCTCTATTTATAGACACGGAACGGAACGTCCGTTCTCCATCGTTGCGTCCATTCTGACTGACGAACGTTGCATCCGTTCCTCTTCGTTGCTTCCGATGTCCCATCAAGTGCGTAAGCAATGATGTCATCTTGCTGACATCACGGATGACATCAGTTTCCGGAACGTTGCTTCCGTTTATGAACGTTGCTTCCGTTCCTGGTCACCCTTTGGGCCATTTCCGATCATTCTAAATCCATTTTTTAAGTCCGTTAATCCAACAGAAACTTCCTTAATCATGTAGTAAAAATTAGAAACATGATCACATGATTAATATTGTTATTAATCGTTAATTACGGATACGAGTCACTACAAATTCTCAAAAACGACTGAGAGATTAAATAATGCGTAGCTCCAAAATCTAGAAACACAAATGTAGCAATACCTCTAATGCTAACTTTCCCTGCACGCAAAATATTTCGCAACAGATATAGACCGTTTTTCAAGAGCAACCAATTAACATCTAAAGTTCAATCCTAAGCATGCTAATTTCACCAATTCATAATTTTCATCCTACACATGCATTTCTAAAACACATGTACAACAATCAAGCAATTTTCAATACAAATCTTAACTAAGCATCCCAATAACTGAATTTAAGAACACAAATTAAGATTATCCGAGATAAGAGAAGTATCATGATCTGCATCCTCAGCCTACACCACAAACAAGCGCCTTATGGTCTTCCTCGCCCTGTGACAGTTCCTTGAAATCGTTCTGAATTCTCGTAATAATAGCACCTGCCTAAACCAACTAAAAACTTTCCAGCATGAGGCCTCTGACACTTTCTGCAGAAAGGTACACCACCAGTGCTAGGGGCAACTACCCCTATCTTTATTGTCCCCATTGGCCTTGTGGTCTGTACTGCTGCTAACGTGTTCTAGGAGAATCTGATCCCTTAGATGACCCAAAATAAGACTTTTTCACTGGCTGCTGCCAAGAATGTCCTCTAGATGACTGCTATAACTGCATCTTCTTCTGAAAATCATCCTGCATCTCCTTCCTCCCCTTCTCGGATTGGTACGCTCGACTAACCTCTACCTTGTGCTTTGTCACATCTGCCATGGAAACATAAGCTGGATGTCGGACCTCAAGTCATCAGTGAAATGTCGCAGCCTCTCGCTCTACACTGTAGCAATCGTGGGCACGAAGTGAAAACCCTGCTCGAACTTCCTCAAATACTCGGCCACAGTCCTGTCTCTCTGTCGGAGGCTCATGAAGTCAGAAATCAACCGGCCTCGCACATCCTCTGTGAAGTACTTCTCAAAGAAAGCCATCTTGAAATCCCTTCAAATCATCCTAGCCAGATCAAGACCAGTCACTGCACCTTGCCACCAAAGAGCGGCATCATCCTTCATCATGAAGATTGCGCATCTGACCCAATCAGAATCCTGGGTCCCCATGTGGGCAAAGAGCATCTCCAACGCTAGAATCCACTCCTCAGCCACAAGTGGATCACGGGTCCATGCAAAATCCTTCGGTCCCTGCTTGCAGAACCTGTCAGTGATGTCCTTGTGCGCCCTCCTAAGCTGTCCAGCCTGATGCTCAAGTAAACTCATGATACCAGCTAGCATGCCCATGCTGGACCTCTCAAAAGCTACGAGTGGTAGAGCTGCAGGTGAAGGTAGAGGCGAAAGTGGATCCTGATTACCCGCATCGCAAACTACGCGACTCGGAGACATACTGCAATTCCTAATAATCCATCACGCAATCGTATTGCATAGCTATGTATTTTAATTTAAAAGCCATATAACATAAATTTTAGTGAAAAATCTAACTCATGGGTCCCTTTCGTAAAACATAATTAAAAGCATTTAAAAACTCACAGACTGGTAGTGCGACTTCTGAGCTCCACGTAGCAGGCTAGCTAGCCCTCCAAGGACCTTACTCTGATACCAAATGAAACGAACCTAACTCGTAAATTTTTTTTTCTAGAATATTACATATATGCATCTATACTTAAAAATATTTTCATAAAATTTAATGGATAATAAAAATCGATTGCATCTTAATGTTTAAAAAAACTCAAACAAGTTAAAATCCATGCAAACGACTATAATCTCAAAAGTATGCAAGCTAATGAGAAATAGTAATCATGTGCGGAAAATAGCTCAATACATAAAATATCTCATCATAAACTAAATCAACTGAAACATGA
Source organism: Henckelia pumila (assembly GCF_033568475.1). Taxonomy (NCBI): domain Eukaryota; kingdom Viridiplantae; phylum Streptophyta; class Magnoliopsida; order Lamiales; family Gesneriaceae; genus Henckelia; species Henckelia pumila. Next base: position 165,228,872 of record NC_133123.1, read on the forward strand.
GTTGGTGAAGGTCATGGGTGTGCTAGCTCGCCACGGATGCACAGAGGTCTTCATTACCAGTCAGGACCACAACCTCCTGAATAACATAAAATTCACATGCACATCATTTAGATCTAGTGAGCCTAAAGGCCCAGCATGCATGCTCTACCTTTAATAACGAGTACTACTAAATAAAACCTTATGCAAGCATATAACGTATATACAAAAAACCTGAGGATTCTAATGCATGCATGATCCTAAAATCGTATGCATAAACTGCGTCGTAATCTAAATCATAACATAATACGTAACATAATACATAACATAAGCATTGACATGTCATAAACATAAAAATTATTTTCCTGTGGGTCATATCAGTGAAGTGTGACCATAAACATAAGCGATTGATCAATCTATAAACCAACGTACGTGACGGCGAGGTTCACCCAACCTTAACACGGGGATTCCCTATGCCTCTTATGCCACTTTACCCAACCTTAACACGGGGATCCGTACGCTCCTGAACATAATTTCCACAATTCACATCAACTTCCTAAAAATATATCCTTTATAGGCCCTTAATATTAACATAAAATAAATGCATGAATCATGAACTTAAAAATACCACATTCCTTAAAATTATACCCGTAAATATATATTTAATCCATTTTCCATAAAAATCATACTTATATCAAAATATACATGTACATCTATTAAATATATATTTATGGACTATTTTGTTTGTTACTGGCTGGTTCGAGTTGCTGCTCCTTAACTAAAGCCCTTAAACTCATATTCGTTTGATAACATTTAGATTGCCTCATTAACACTTAAACTGGCCCAATAATACTTATTGATAGTCGTGTTTTGTTTGCATATTTTGTCGTTATTTTGTGAGTAGTTTGCATGCATTTATTTGTTTTTGTTCATGTTTTATCTTAGTTTTGTCTTTTGCCTGCATTTACATTCATAACATACTCCCGGATTTAATGTGTAGGGGATTTCAAGTTGAAGAAAGGAAGGCAGAATATTGGCCAAAACTCATGCTCTCGATCCCATGTACTCATAGGATTGAGCGCAACATCTGGATTTTGAAGGCAGCAAGCACTCAATTTTCCGCGCGCTCGATCGCACGTACTCACGCGATCGAGCACGGCCGAGAAGTTTCAAAATAGTAGGATCGACATTTTTAGTGCGCTCGAGCGGATGTACTCAATGCGCTTGAGTGCGCGAGGCTGTTCGGGAAGATTTTTATAATTTTGGAAACTCTTTTATTTTGGACTCTAGGCCTTATTAGGCTTTTAATTCCATTTTGGAGGATTATTATCAGATTTTGGACAACCTCTAAGGTGGCTATGTTTTGTTCTTTCAATTTTCTCTCGAGTTTTCTTCTCTTCTTTGAATTTTTATTGATTTGGTGATGAATCGTTGTAGCTAAACCTTTTTACTTGGTTGAAGGACACAAAACCTTGATATAATTTATTCATGAGATTCGATTTGCAGTGTTTAATTCTTGTTAAGTATAAATATTTCATCTGGTTTATTTCATGCTTGTATGCGAGATTTTAGGATTGACCATCTTAGGATTTTGTTTTGCAAACTATAGCTAAATTAGAGTTCAAATCCGTAATTGTTTGAATTAACTAATTTCCGAAGCAACTACGTTTGATATTTTCAGCTGTTGAATTTATTGAATCGTAGGGTCAAGTATTGACTAGGCTAAATACAACCGATGGTATTTGTGTTGTCTAGGTTCGTCAGTTTTACTAGTTTGAATGCTATCGTAAATTTAAATCTAGATCGCTGGAATCCGGGTTAATTTATTGGTAAGGGTTAATCTAGAATGCTGTTTTTTAATTAGTTAAACTTAAGGTGAAACAGGAATTTGGTTTCCAATGATGAATATTTGATAGGATTAATTATTTTTAGAAAATCGATGAATGAATAATGAATATCAAGGGTGTAGTCGACCGATACCAAGTCTCGTCTCTTATTGATTTCACTAGTTTAATTTTCAATCTTGCATATTCTAGTGATCTTATTTATTTTAATTTCTTAAAACTTTCAGTACTTAATCCAAATCTCAAAAACCCCTTTTATTTATTTCCAGTATTTTAAGAACACAATTAAATTTACCTTTTCTTCGTGGGAACGATCCCTACTCACACTACTACATTTTTAGTGATTATCTAATTGAGTTGGGTAATTTGGGCGTGACACGATTAAGAACTACCAAATTTTGGCGCCGTTGCCGGGGAACGGTGTTTAATTTATTGTGTTATTTTTTATTATTATTTGGTTCTGTTTTATCTCACTCTCTTATCTTTTCTTTGTTTCTAGTTCCCTTTTGTTCATGCTTTCAGGTGAATTTGCTGAAGAGGACTTTCTTTACGACCCGGAGATTGAAAGAACTTTGTGTAAGGCCTGGGATTAATTAGAAATTAATCCGAATTTATTTAATTTTAATCCGACTATATTTAATTTGGGAATATTTAAAGTTTCGATTTAAATTCTAATATTCTTAAATTATTTAGGATTGAAATTGAATTAAACTAAGGGTCGAGGACCAAATTGCAAATATTGAAGAGTTGAGGGACTAAAGTGCAATTTTGATTGAAGTTATCTGATTTGAAATATATTACTCAGCATGTGCAACATGTAAGACTCATATCTTGTTCAGCATATTTTGAAACCAAGAACAGAGCCCGTTCTTCTTCATTTTTTCTTTTGGAAACGTTGAGATTCAATTTGCCGTAACTTTTGAACCGGTTGTCCGATTTCAATTCCGTAAATTGTTCTGGAATCCTTACAACGAGGGCTTCGATCTCGTGTAAGTATTATGTTGTGTTATTTGGATTTCGAAATCAGTATGGAGCAGATATCAGATTTTTGGTTATTGATTGTGTTCTTGCATTCGTATCGCTTCTATTTTCGAAACCGGATCAAAGTTGGATGATTGAATGTTGTGGATATGACTTCTAGCATGTATATCGATGAGTATAGCTGCTGATATGATGTTATGTTACTGAGCTTTATAAGGTATATGCTGATATATGAATTTGAGTTACAAGTTCGAAGTCGGGATTACGTCGGTTACCTATTTTCAATCTCTACGTCGTTTAATCGAGTTTTGGAACTGTTTTGATAGCCGTTATCTGAGTTGAAGTTGTTGTTGAGATGTTATGAATGTTATAGTATTTTTCTTATTCAGTTTCAGTTGAGTTTGAAGGCTAAATGACACAAGACGCCGACTTGAACTAACAAAGAAAGAGTTGAGGTTTGAACTGAGTTTGATTGACGATCGATTAATGGTTTTGATTCGTTTTTGAAATAATAATCTTGAATGAAGTTTGATATGAGTATTTTGGTTGTTATATTTCAGATTGAAGAGTTCAGAACCGAGATATTATAAGGTATAATGACGACATCGCGAAGTAGGGACTTTGAAACTCAAAAACGACTATTTTGAATTGGCCCGCAAAAACCACATACTTGTTTATGTTTTTGACTTGATTGTGATGTTGTTGATCCATCTCAGGTAGTGGATCTTTAAATTTGAGTTGATATGATGCTATACGGAATTGATTCTATGCCAAGGTTGTTGTTAACCTTATTTGCGAGTCGGTTACAAATTCGTTAGATGGATATCCATGTCAAGATCAGTTATGAATCTTGATGGCCTCAAAGTTATGTGAATGAATTCGTATTTGAAGCGTTAATTTACTCTATTTGTTGAGTCGAGTTAAATAGAGTCGATATGATGTATTTAATGCTTTTTATATGTTGGTTATACTGAGAATCGTTTCTCACCGAAGTTTATCCGGTTGTTGTCTTGTTTTGTATGTGTGCACGACAACAGATGGGGCAGGAGCTAGTCATCGACGTCATTGACAGCTGGGAGAGAGTCTAGCACGTGAGGACTCGGGTTGTATATGATGTCTTGAACTTTAGAAGCAAGGAACCTTGGTCTAGTTTGTTTTGGACTACATGTATGAAGTATGAAATAGTTGACGTCGTTTACCGATCTTTAGCGACTTGTTGATGTAATAAAATACATGTATAAATTCTTGAGACCTTGTTTGTATGTAGATGCAAGTTCCAGATCTTGTAAACCATGTTTTGCATTGATGTTGGTGATAGGAATTGATGGTGCACGGTTTGACAGCAAAATGTGATCTATAGATTTTCTGGACTTTGAAGGCCGCTCGATCGGTATATATTGACGGATCGAGCGAGCCTTGTAATTTGCAAACAGAGGATTTGAGTTTTTGGCTCGCTCGATCCACAGAAGTTGACGGATCGAGCGAGGCCAAATTGTGTTCCATCCGAGAGTTGAGCAATTATGCTCGCTCGATCGAGTGTTTTTCACCGATCGAGCGAGACACTGATTTTTTTTTAAATTTTTTTTTTTTACTTGGCTCTTGGTTTATTCAATTGATGTTTAATTAATGTTAATTGTTCAGTAATTGCCCTAAATGAGATTAGCAACCCGAGGTCCCCACAACAGGTGGTATCAGAGCATAAGTTTCTCGGACTGAGAATAGATGAGCGGGGATAGATCGAGTCTTTTATTCTGATTTAGTTATTCTCGAAGCATGTTTATTATCTGACTTGTTTTACAGCTTTAAGAATTGCATGCTATCTGTTATCTGATATGATTGGAAGCATGAATGACTAAGACTGAATCAGATTCGATCTTTTGAGAAGGCATTGTGGACTGTAACAGACTTGTTCTATCTGAGATTGAACTGTACACTAATCTATTTGATTATCAGATATGCCTCCCCGACCAGCACCGAGAGTTAGACAGACAAAGGCATGTGGAATTTGCAAATATCTTGTTCAGCATATTTCGAAACCAAGAACAGAGCCCGTTCTTAAATTCTAATATTCTTAAATTATTTAGGATTGAAATTGAATTAAACTAAGGGTCGAGGACCAAATTGCAAATATTGAAGAGTTGAGGGACTAAAGTGTAATTTTGATTGAAGTTATCTGATTTGAAATATATTACTCAGCATGTGCAACGTGTAAAACTCATATCTTGTTCAGCATATTTCGAAACCAAGAACAGAGCCCGTTCTTCTTCATTTTTCCTTTCGAAACGTTGAGATTCAATTTGCCGTAACTTTTGAACCGGTTGTCCGATTTCGATTCCGTAAATTGTTCTGGAATCCTTACAATGAGGGCTTCTATCCGTGTAAGTTTTATGTTGTGTTATTTGAATTTCGAAATTAGTATGGAGCTGATATCAGATTTTTGGTTATTGATTGTGTTCTTGCATTTGTATCGCTTCTATTTTCGAAAACGGATCAAAGTTGGATGATTGAATGTCGTGGATATGAATTCTAGCATGTATATCGATGAGTATGGCTGCTGATATGATGTTGTGTTACTGAGTTGTATAAGGTATATGCTGATATATGAATTTGAGTTACAAGTTCAAAGTCGGGATTACGTCGGTTATCGATTTTCAATCTCTACGTTGTTTAATCGGGTTTTGGAACTGTTTTGATAGCCGTTATCTAAGTTGAAGTTGTTGTTGAGATGTTATGAATGTTATAGTATTTTTCTTATTCAGTTTCAGTTGAGTTTGAAGGCTAAACGACACAAGACGCCGACTTGAACTAACGAAGAAAGAGTTGAGGTTTGAACTGAGTTTGATTGACGATCGATTAATGGTTTTGATTCGTTTCTGAAATAATAATCTTGAATGAAGTTTGATATGAGTATTTTGGTTGTTATATTTCAGATTGAAGAGTTCAGAACCGAGATATTAGAAGGTATAATGACGACATCACGAATTAGGGACTTTGAAACTCAAAAACGACTATTTTGAGTTGGCCCGCAAAAACCACATACTTGTTTATGTTTTTGACTTGATTGTGATGTTGTCGATCCATCTCAGGTAGTGGATCTTTAAATTTGAGTTGATATGATGCTATACGGAATTGATTCTATGCCAAGGTTGTTGTTAACCTTATTTGCGAGTCGGTTACGAATTCGTTAGATGGATATCCATGTCAAGATCAGTTATGAATCTTGATGGCCTAGAAGTTATGTGAATCAATTCGTATTTGAAGCGTTAATTTACTCTATTTGTTGAGTCGAGTTAAATAGAGTCGATATGATGTATTTAAGCTTTCAATATATTGGTTATACTGATAATCGTTTCTCACCGGAGTTTATCCGGCTTTTGTCTTGTTTTGTATGTGTGCACGACAACAGATGGGGCAGGAGCTAGTCATCGACGTCATTGATAGCTGGGAGAGAGTCTAGCACGTGAGGACTCGGGTTGTAGATGATGTCTTGAACTTTAGAAGCAAGGAACCTTGGTCTAGTTTGTCTTGGACTACATGTATGAAGTATGAAATAGTTGATGTCGTTTACCGATCTTTAGCGACTTGTTGATGTAATAAAATACATGTATAAATGCTTGAGACCTTGTTTGTATGTAGATACAAGTTCCAGATCTTTTAAACCATGTTTTGCATTGATGTTGGTGATAGGAATTGATGGTGCACGGTTTGACAGCAAAATGTGATCTGCAGAATTTCTGGACTTTGAAGGCCGCTCGATCGGTATATATTGACGGATCGAGCGAGCCTTGTAATTTGCAAACAGAGGATTTGATTTTTTGGCTCGCTCGATCCGCAGAAGTTGACGGATCGAGCGAGACACTGATTTTTTTTAAAATTTTTTTTTTAATTGGCTCTTGGTTTATTCAATTGATGTTTAATGAATGTTAATTGTTTAGTAATTGCCCTAAATGAGATTATCAACCCGAGGTCTCCACAACAGGTGGTATCAGAGCATAAGTTTCTCGGACTGAGAATAGATGAGCGGGGATAGATCGAGTTTTTTATTCTGATTTAGTTATTCTCTGTAAGAGTGGGTGCCCAGTGAGCCAACCGTGTGGCTATGGGCTTTGATGACTCTTTGTATAAACAATCTTTTGTTTAATATTATTTACACTTTTATTAATGGCAATGACTTTATATTACTTCATATTGTTATATTGTGATATACTATTGTTGTTTTGATAAAGACCTTGAATATACTATAGTGTATGTAAGATGTGGTAGAACATGGGGATGTCTATCATGAAATACATCTTATAGTCACTGTATATTCTAAAACCGTTCCTAGTCGATTGAGCCGTCCGATAATAAGGATAAGGATCGCTCGAGTTTGAGACTAGCATTTGCGATGCGGAGTACCACGTTTCATTGGTAGGGAACATGGAGATGTTCGAAGCATGCAAATGGATATTCATAGGATGAATAATCGAACTACCCTATCCGGACTTTCCAAGTGGTTATCACTTATCGAGTGGATGAAGTCCGCGGTTTTGGTTGTACACCATTAGTCCTTACGACTTGAAACATCATGGAGACTCTATATGCTAGTACTGTGCTTTGACTCGTTTACCGACTCTGAGGGGGTCATCAGGTGTCGAGATTGGGTACAGTTACAACACATATAGGAGTCGATGCATTGTTGTCAAGGATTCACCACATACTTGCGAGTGTGGATATCCTATGCGATCTGAGGAGATATTAGTGTGACAAATCTCTGGCCAGAGTACTTGATGTGATTTAAGAAATGGTTTCTTAGTAGCACATGCGATGTCACTAATTTGATCTTCAAGATGTATTGCATAGTTATCGAATCTTGAGCGACTCTCGATATACCAATGGTTGTTGATTCGATCGGGATATATGGATGAAGGGACCGTACTGTACGCTAACCAAAATCTACTGGTTCTTGTAGGCACTATCAGTGATACCTAGGGAATCATGGGGCGATGTTGCTAGGCGCTTTACCTTGATTCGTTGGGCAAGTCGGAAAGTGTTGTTCCGAGTCACAAGGAGTTGTGAGCCCACGGCTAGCTGTATCCCTGAACCATTGAGGGTCACACAGTGTAATGGAGTTTTAATCCCCGTTGAGATAGTTAAATTTAAAGAGTTAAATTTAATGAACTAAGGAGTTGGACTTCTTAAATAAGAGTAAGGGAGTAGGATTTCCTAAAATGACATAGGGATGGACATTTTTGGAAACCACTGAATTCGGATTCAGGAAAATTTATTTTGACTTTAAAATGTGCAGAAATGGTTTCTGTGCACATTGGTGAAATTGGTTCATCAATCGGAGTCACGATGAATTTTATATTAATTTCTGAACGTGCGGGCTTTGCTTGTCGGGCCCTAGCTTATGACTAATGGGCCCTAAGGTGTTAGTGGCCTGCATTATAAATAAGTTATTGCAGTACAGAAATTACACACAACAGCTCATTATTTTTGAGAAGCAAAAATCGAAAACCCTAGCCTCTCAAAGTAATAATCGGCCGACCCCTCCCATACTCTGCCCGAGAAATTCCGGTCTGTGATTTTGAATTGCAGTCAGGAATAACGAATCAGATTCGTTTAATCTCTTCGCAGAAAAACTTCTGATAGATTTTCTAGTGCAATCTGTCAGAGGGATTTAAACCCCATTCGTGGACCTGATTGAAGGAGTTCATCAGTTCCTGGGAGATACAAGAAGCGCAGAGAAATCTGTGTGGTGTCCAATAATCTCGCTTCGAGATTGAAGGTAAAATTTAATAATTGTTATTTAATTTTACACACACTTATAATTTAATCGTTGAACGGTTGATACCCACACTATGGAATTGTTCCATAATAAAAATTTTAAACTTCCGCTGCATCGGGTATCAATCGTGATTGATCTGACCGCCAGTTTTCCAACAGTGGTATCAGAGCCAGGTTGCTCAGATCAAACGATTGAATTAATCAATTGTACAAAATTTTTGAGTCTCGGTTTTTGAAACAAAATAAATATTTTTAAATAAAATTTTTTTTTTTTCCCGGGGCAAAACCTGGGCAGCGATTGGATCGCTGCCCGGAGGGTTCGGCGATGGTCGCTGCCCCCGGGGGAGGCGCACGGCGCCGCCCAGGGCGGCGACCGTCGCCGCCCAAAGGGGGCGCACGGCGCCGCCCAGGGCGGCGACCGTCGCCGCCCAGGGCAGCGCTCGGCGCCGCCCAGGGGCGGCGCCCGGCGCCGCCAGGGCAGCAATTGTTGCTGCCCTAAGGGGGCAGCCGGGCTGCCCCGGCCCGCGCCCCGGGTGCGGGCCGGCCCGGGAGTGTCCCGGGCGGCCCGCGGGAAAAATTAAATTTTTATTTAAAATTAATTTTAATGTGATAAAATTTTATTTTTGGTCCGGTCAAAAATTGTTTTTGATTGGTTCACGAGATTTCGGATCGAATTGTTCGAGTCCGTAAATTTTAAAATTGATTTTGGATAAATTTGAATTTTTGGAAAATTTTAATGTTTTATCCGTAAATTGAATTTTGAAATCAATTATTTTGGTACAATTGATGATAAGATATGATCTTATGATATATTGAGTAAAATATGATTTTATTTGTAAAATTGGATTTTATAGATAAAATATGATTTTATTTGATATAGAGATAAAATATGATTTTATATGTGAAATGAGATTTTATATATAAAATATGATTTTATCTTGTTTAAATTTGAATTGCCACTGCATGTTATCCAATAAATTAATTTTGAATTAAATGTTATTGGATAAGGATGATCGATTGCCATGACCAATTTTGTAGGTGTATGTTAGGAATTTACATTTTGTTTTTATTGTTGTTGGTTTTATTAATGGGCCTGGTTTATGGCCCAATATGAATGTCATATGTAATAAAAGTGGGCTTGGTTTATAGCCCGTTCCCACCCCTAAAAATGTATCCCCTACTTGTCATTGTTATTTATTGTAAATGCATTAGATTTAGTGGGAGATCAAGATTTGAAGATGGTGGGCCCAGCAGACAATAAAGACTGAAGAAATGTAAATTGGAAGCACATGTAATAGGATTGCATTGCATACTGCATATTACCTAGGATTGGACTAAGACCCGTGATTGGCAACCACGGGTCAATTAGAAATGGAATCGATCATCCTATATAATATTTGATATTATGATTGTATGCATGTTTAGACATAAATTGCGTGAATCCGGCAAGCATGCAATAAAATGAATATGATGAGACAAATATTTTTATAATTAAAAATCCCTCATTTTAAATATGATTTAAAATTTATATCAAGATAAATAAAGGAAATTTAAATTTGTTTAAATGTTCCCACCTTCCATCAACGGTCAATGTATGTGATGCTACCCGCGGATACGGTCCGGCTCATATTATTGGGGGGGCCCGTCCGTCGGAAAGCTGTACATTGGATCGACAAATGTTGTAAGTTGGGTGGAACTCCCATGGGATCGGCTCATATTATTGGGGGATCCACATGGCGACCGTCCATCACAACTTAATATTGATGGGTCATCTTGACATGTCACTTTAAACGGCGTCATATTATTGGGCCCTTATTGGACATGAGGTAAATACATGGGGGTTGCTTAGGAAGCAATTGGGCTCTACCTTTTAAGAATTATGGTTGGCTGATATTATTCGGGACCATAAGTTTGTCAATTGGACTCCATGTTCTCACTAAGGAAAAAGTTTCCCGTTTTCACTAGAGGGTGGTGAAATCGTTAAAATAGTGGGAGTGAGATTCATAAAATTAAATTCGCCTATTTTATGTCTTAGTAAATTGTTAAACAATCATTGATATATGTCTGTTTTCTTTTCAGTATTTCATACAATGAATTCGCGAAATCCATTATTCTCGATCCTCGAACAAAACAAGTTGACTGGCGCCAACTATACGGAATGGTTCCGGAAGTTGAAGATTGTCTTAACTTCGGAGAAAATGCTCTACGTGTTAGAGAAAGCACCTCCGAAGGAAGCACCAGCTGACATAAGTCCGGAGGAATTGGCCAAACTTGATGCATGGTGTGACCATGACATCAAGACCAAATGCTATATGCAAGCCTCGATGTCTGATGAACTCCAGAGGCGATTTGAGGACACCGTGAATGCTGCTGACATTCACGCTCAACTCAAGGAACTTTTTGGGGCTCAATCGAGGGCTGAAAGGTTCGCTACTGTTAAGGAGCTAATGACGTGTCGCATGCGTGAAGGGACTTCGGTCCGTGATCATGGGGTACGAGTGATTTGGATCATACAGAAGTTGGCGACCCTAGATTTGGTGTTGGAACATGAACTCAATGTGGATTTATTGCTTCTGTCTCTTCCTTCTTCATTTGATGGATTTGTGATAAATTTTAATATGAACAAGATAGAGGCCACCCTAGAAGAGATGGTCAATATGCTCGTTACATATGAATCCACACTTAAGAAGGATAAGTCAGCTTTCTTGGTGGGCTCCTCATCTTATGCTAAGAAGGGGCCAAGTATGAAAGGCAAGAAACGTTCTACCCCACCCAAGAAAGTCGAGCCCGAGAAGAAGCAAAAGACAAAGGCTTCAAACAATGGAAAATCCAAGGATGTTTGCCATTACTGCAAGAAGCCGGGTCATTGGAAGCGCAACTGCAAGGAATATCTTGAGCAGTTGGGAACTGCAAAGGGTATGTTCTATATTGAAATAAACATGTCACTTAATACAACTTCTTGGGTATTGGATACCGGATGTGGATCTCACATTTGCAATGATTTGCAGGTGATGACAAGAAGTCGCAGGCTTAGAATGGGCGAGACCCAGCTGAGGCTCGGGAATGGTTCCAGAGTTGAAGCTACGGCCATTGGAGATGTTTGTTTGACTTTGCAGAACGGTTTTAAATTATTGTTAAGAGATGTTTTATTTGTGCCAGATTTAATTAAAAACATTATTTCTATTTCTATGCTTGATAGAGATGGTTATTCTTGCAATTTTGTGAATGGGATTTGCAATATTTACAAGAATGAATGTTTAATTGGAAATGGACAACTTGAAAACGATCTATACAACTTAAAACTAAAAGACGTTCCAGTGAATTATGTTGATAAACCGGCGACAACAAACAAAAGGAAAATCGATAGTCAAAACCCGGCAAACCTTTGGCATGCTAGGCTAGGTCATATTTCCTCAAGGAGGATGAACAAGCTAGTGGGAGAGGGCATGTTTGATATGTCTGATATTAATTCTCTACCTACTTGTGAATCCTGCCTAAAAGGAAAAATGACTAAATCTCCTTTTAAGGGGAAACCTGAGCGTAGTCAGAATCTGTTGGATTTGATCCATACAGATGTTTGTGGTCCATTTAGAGTAGGGACTCAACATGGCCACACCTACTTCATTACCTTTACTGATGATTATTCAAGGTATGGGTATTTATATTTAATGAAATATAAGTCTGAAGCATTTGAAAAGTTCAAAGAATTCAGGGCTGAAGTAGAAAACAAGCTAGGTAAAAGTATTAAAGCACTTCGATCGGATCGAGGTGGAGAATACTTGAGTACCGAGTTTTTGGACTATCTGAAAGAGAATGGGATTCTCTCTCAGTGGACTCCTCCTATGACACCACAGCTTAATGGTGTATCGGAGCGTCGTAATCGAACTTTGTTGGACATGGTTCGATCTATGATGAGCTTCACTGAGCTTCCACCTTCGTTTTGGGGCTATGCGCTTGAAACGGCGGTTTTATTGTTGAACAACGTCCACACTAAAGCAGTGGACAAGACACCATACGAGTTATGGAATGGCAAAGCTCCTAAGTATTCGTACTTGAGGATTTGGGGATGTCCTGCTTACGTGAAGCGGACAGTGGGAGATAAGTTGGATAGTCGATCCAGCTTATGTTATTTTGTAGGGTATCCAAAGAATTCAATCGGATATTATTTCTATTATCCTGCTGAAACAAAGGTGTTTGTTTCTAGGAATGCCACCTTCTTGGAGAAGGAGTTCTTATTGGATAAGAAAGGCGAGATGATGGAACTCGAAGAAGTTCGAGAAGAACCCGAAATACAAAATAACGATCCTACACCTCAGGAACCATTGCTGGACACGCCTGCACCTAGAAGATCCGAAAGGACTTCTAGACCTCCAGTTCGATATGGTCTTCTTCTTGAAGGGGATCAAGATGAACCCGACATTGGATGTGATCCAAGAAACTTCAAGGAAGCAATTTCTGATGCGGATTCGAATTTATGGCTTGAAGCTATGCAGTCAGAATTGGATTCGATGCATACAAACCAAGTTTGGTCTTTAGTAGATCCTCCCGATGGAATTGTTCCAATAGGGTGTAAATGGATCTACAAGAGAAAGCTTGGGCCTGATGGTAAGGTATTGACCTACAAGGCGCGATTGGTGGCGAAAGGTTATACTCAAAGGCAAGGAGTTGACTATGATGAAACCTTTTCACCAGTTGCAATGTTCAAGTCCATAAGAATCCTGATTGCCATAGCTGCATGGTATGACTATGAGATATGGCAAATGGATGTGAAGACTGCTTTTCTTAATGGAGACATTAAGGAAGAAATCTATATGAAGCAGCCTGAGGGGTACACATCCATGGGAAGCGAGCATAAGGTATGCAAGCTTCAGAGATCAATTTATGGTCTAAAACAAGCATCAAGAAGTTGGAACCAGAAATTTGATGAAACAATAAAAGATTTTGGTTTCATCAAGAACCCGGAGGAACCTTGCGTGTACAAGAAAGTAGTTAAGGATGCGGTGACATTCTTAGTACTTTATGTTGATGACATCCTACTCATTGGGAATGATGTAGGGATGTTGCAGTCAACAAAGATATGGTTATCAGGTAGATTCTCGATGAAGGATTTGGGTGAGGCATCCTACATTCTTGGGATACAGATCTATAGAGATAGATCTAAGAGAATGATAGGACTCACTCAATCAACCTACATCGATACCATATTGAAACGGTTTTCAATGGATGGGTCCAAGAGAGGACATCTACCCATGTGTCATGGAGTTTCTCTATCCAAGTCTATGTGTCCCAAGACTGATGAAGAGATAGAGAATATGACACATGTACCATATGCGTCAGCTATAGGTAGTATCATGTATGGGATGATATCTACCAGACCGGATGTAGCATTTGCTCTGAGTGTCACGAGCAGATATCAGTCTAATCCTGGTCAAATGCATTGGAAAGTCGTGAAGGACATTCTTAAGTACTTGCGAAGGACTAAGAATATGTTCATGGTGTATGGAGGACGAGATCTCAAATTGGAAGGCTATACCGACTCTAGCTTCCAAAGTGATGTGGATGACTCGAAGTCAACCTCTGGATTTGTGTTCATGCTCAATAGCGGTGCTGTCTCTTGGAAGAGTTCCAAGCAGGACACCACAGCGGATTCCACCACTGAGGCTGAATACATTGCAGCATCAGCTGCTGCTAAAGAGGCCGTTTGGATGAGGAAGTTCGTCCAAGAGTTGGGCGTTATTCCTGAATTTGTTGGTCCAGTCCCGGTGTACTGTGACAACACGGGTGCCGTTGCTCAAGCAAAGGAACCAAGGTCTCATCAAAGATCCAAACACGTACTGAGGAAATACCACATAATCCGGGAGATTGTGGAAAGAGGAGACATCATTGTCGAACGAGTGGCCTCTGCAGACAATATCGCTGATCTGCTTACTAAGCCTTTGCCAGGACCATTGTTTGACAAACATCGCGAAGCAATGGGTCTACGTAGTATGACTAGTTGGCTATAGGGCAAGTGGGAGATTGTAAGAGTGGGTGCCCAGTGAGCCAACCGTGTGGCTATGGGCTTTGATGACTCTTTGTATAAACAATCTTTTGTTTAATATTATTTACACTTTTATTAATGGCAATGACTTTATATTACTTCATATTGTTATATTGTGATATACTATTGTTGTTTTGATAAAGACCTTGAATATACTATAGTGTATGTAAGATGTGGTAGAACATGGGGATGTCTATCATGAAATACATCTTATAGTCACTGTATATTCTAAAACCGTTCCTAGTCGATTGAGCCGTCCGATAATAAGGATAAGGATCGCTCGAGTTTGAGACTAGCATTTGCGATGCGGAGTACCACGTTTCATTGGTAGGGAACATGGAGATGTTCGAAGCATGCAAATGGATATTCATAGGATGAATAATCGAACTACCCTATCCGGACTTTCCAAGTGGTTATCACTTATCGAGTGGATGAAGTCCGCGGTTTTGGTTGTACACCATTAGTCCTTACGACTTGAAACATCATGGAGACTCTATATGCTAGTACTGTGCTTTGACTCGTTTACCGACTCTGAGGGGGTCATCAGGTGTCGAGATTGGGTACAGTTACAACACATATAGGAGTCGATGCATTGTTGTCAAGGATTCACCACATACTTGCGAGTGTGGATATCCTATGCGATCTGAGGAGATATTAGTGTGACAAATCTCTGGCCAGAGTACTTGATGTGATTTAAGAAATGGTTTCTTAGTAGCACATGCGATGTCACTAATTTGATCTTCAAGATGTATTGCATAGTTATCGAATCTTGAGCGACTCTCGATATACCAATGGTTGTTGATTCGATCGGGATATATGGATGAAGGGACCGTACTGTACGCTAACCAAAATCTACTGGTTCTTGTAGGCACTATCAGTGATACCTAGGGAATCATGGGGCGATGTTGCTAGGCGCTTTACCTTGATTCGTTGGGCAAGTCGGAAAGTGTTGTTCCGAGTCACAAGGAGTTGTGAGCCCACGGCTAGCTGTATCCCTGAACCATTGAGGGTCACACAGTGTAATGGAGTTTTAATCCCCGTTGAGATAGTTAAATTTAAAGAGTTAAATTTAATGAACTAAGGAGTTGGACTTCTTAAATAAGAGTAAGGGAGTAGGATTTCCTAAAATGACATAGGGATGGACATTTTTGGAAACCACTGAATTCGGATTCAGGAAAATTTATTTTGACTTTAAAATGTGCAGAAATGGTTTCTGTGCACATTGGTGAAATTGGTTCATCAATCGGAGTCACGATGAATTTTATATTAATTTCTGAACGTGCGGGCTTTGCTTGTCGGGACCTAGCTTATGACTAATGGGCCCTAAGGTGTTAGTGGCCTGCATTATAAATAAGTTATTGCAGTACAGAAATTACACACAACAGCTCATTATTTTTGAGAAGCAAAAATCGAAAACCCTAGCCTCTCAAAGTAATAATCGGCCGACCCCTCCCATACTCTGCCCGAGAAATTCCGGTCTGTGATTTTGAATTGCAGTCAGGAATAACGAATCAGATTCGTTTAATCTCTTCGCAGAAAAACTTCTGATAGATTTTCTAGTGCAATCTGTCAGAGGGATTTAAACCCCATTCGTGGACCTGATTGAAGGAGTTCATCAGTTCCTGGGAGATACAAGAAGCGCAGAGAAATCTGTGTGGTGTCCAATAATCTCGCTTCGAGATTGAAGGTAAAATTTAATAATTTTTATTTAATTTTACACACACTTATAATTTAATCGTTGAACGGTTGATACCCACACTATGGAATTGTTCCATAATAAAAATTTTAAACTTCCGCTGCACCGGGTATCAATCGTGATTGATCTGACCGCCAGTTTTCCAACATTCTCGAAGCATGTTTATTATCTGACTTGTTTTACAGCTTTAAGAATTGCATGCTATCTGTTATGTGATATGATTGGAAGCATGAATGACTAAGACTGAATCAGATTCGATCTTTTGAGAAGGCATTGTGGACTGTAACAGACTTGTTCTATCTGAGATTGAACTGTACACTAATCTATTTGATTATCAGATATGCCTCCCCGACCAGCACTGAGAGTTAGACAGACAAAGGCATGTGGAATTTGTGCTGCAGCGGGACATGCTACTGATACGTGTCCCACACTTCAAGAAGAGTCGGTAGAACTGGTCAATGCTACTGGAGGATATCCTGGACCACCACAACAGAAATATGATCCCTATTCCAACATATACAATTCTGGTTGGAAGGATCATCCAAATTTAAGATATGGGAACCCTCAAGCAAATCAATCAGGGCCTCAAGCACCACTGCACAATCAAGCTTATAGGCCACCGTACCCTCAACAACAGCAGCGACCTCAAATACCAACACCAGGTGAGTTTCTTGAAAATATCGTTAAGGATCTTGCAACTAATACTGTAGCTTTTCAACAGGAAACAAGAGCAAGTATCCAAAACTTGAACACCCAGATGGGACAGCTCGCCAACGCCATCAATAAGTTAGAAGCACAGCATTCTAATGCTTTACCATCTCAAACAATCCCAAACCCAAGAGAAAACGCAAGTGCAATCACTCTAAGAAATGGGAAGGAGTTGAAGATCAAGGAGAAATAAGTGGACACTCCAACCAAAGAGGAGCTACGAGAAGAGCTGAAATTGACTAATGGCGAAGCATCCAAGGAAGAGATGCCAAGAGGTATGTTTCCTCCACTTTCTGAGTATAAGCATGTTGCCCCTTTTCCCTTAGCACTTAAGGAGTCTAGAAAATATGAAGGGATAAAGGATCTTTATGAGACTTTTCATAGATGTGAGGTGAATATTCCGTTGTTAGATGCTATTAAGCAGGTACCTTGATACGTGAAGTTCTTGAAAGAATTGTGCACAGAAAAAGAGGAAACAAACACTGAAGGGTTGTCAGAAAGTGGAACTTGGTGAGAACGTATCTGCTGTGATCCAACAAAAATTGCCCGCAAAATGAAAGGATCCAGGTATGTTTTCTATCCCATGCACTATAGGGAATGTTAGACTTGAGAAGGCCATGTTAGATATAGGAGCATCAATTAATGTTATGCCATATTCTATCTATGCATCCTTGAAACTTGGTCCATTGAATAAAACTGGAATTGTTATTCAGTTAGCTGATAGGTCTAATGCATACCTTAGGGGAGTAGTAGAAGATGTATTAGTGCAAGTGAATGACTTGGTATTTCCTGCAGATTTTTATGTGCTAGACATGGAAAACGGTGATCATAATAGTCCTATTCTATTTGGCAGACCATTCTTGAAAACTTTCATGACTAAAATTTATGTTCACAGTGGCACACTTACGATGGAATTTGATGGAGAAGTTGTGAAATTCAATATCTATGATGCCATGAAATTTCCTGATAGTGGTGATTTTGTATTTTCTGTTGATATTGTGGATTACTTGGCACAAGATTTTTGTGAGCATGCAGGAAAAGATGATCTAGAGGTGGCTATTGTTGCACCCATTCAGCAGAATGATGGAATTTGATTCAGCAAAGAAGTGGTAGAGATGGATGGAATTCTGAACAGTGCTCCTGAGCTACCTCAGTCAGGTAATGTCTCTTACATATCTTTACCAATCCCTAATACTAGGCGCCTTCCATGTGTTTTGCAGGCACCAGTGGTTGAACTAAAGACGCTTCCCAACCATCTTATGTGTGTTTTCCTTGGATAAGGAGAAACATTACCAGTCATCATCTCCAATTGTTTGGAAGCCGATCAAGAGGAACAGTTAGTCAAAGTATTGCAAGAGCACAATACTGCTATTGGATGGACCATAGCAGACATCAAGGGAATCAGCCCTTCTACATGCATGCACCAAATTTTAATGGAGGAAGGAGCGAACCCCTCGCGTCAGCCACAAAGGAAGTTGAACCCACCCATGATGGAGGTGGTAAAAGCTGAAATTCTGAAATTACTTGAAGTTGGGGTCATCTACCCAATCTCTGACAGTCAGTGGGTCAGCCCAGTCCAAGTGGTACCCAAGAAAACCAGGATTACTGTTGTGAAAAATAAGTATGAAGAGATGGTTCCCACCCGTATTCAAAATGGGTGGAGGGTTTGTATTGATTATAGGAAGCTGAATGCCAAAAACCGAAAGGACCACTTGTAGTGACCCAACCCGGATCCACTATCTAATCAGAGTTATAGAAAAGCGCACGCAATAAAAGCATTAAGCATAAAGTGCGGATAATTAAAATACAACAAATCCAATCGGCAGAATACAACCGACGCTGTCACAAGTGTATAAATACTGTTATACAACCAAATCGAAGGTTCCGGGTAAATAAATCCCTACCCTCTACAACCTCGCACTCCCCAAAGGTCAGTCCTGCTGAGAGCCGCCTGGACCGTCCAGCCTCAAACCTGCCCCGCCACAAGGTACACAACGAATACCCAAACACAGGGGCGTGAGCTAGAATGCTCAATACAAAGCAATGATATAAATACAAATATGTGCACACAGATGCTTTAAAACTCAAGTGAAAACACTTGCTCATGGCGCCGGGAATACACAGTACCGGCTAGAGAGCTACTCCGCGGGGTACTCGTATATTCCATATCAGGGCTGAGCCAACCTCATCCTGACCCAAATCCAAAACAGGATACAAGCCTCATATGGAAACTTTCATACCTGACTCAAGTCCAAAATGAGATCATCGTTCCCTATGGAGACTGTCAATGACTCACATCTCTCCGGATGCAGTCACACGTAAAATCATGTATGTGCTAAGGCGGTAAAACATGCTAAAACATGATAAAACATATAGCACATACTCATGCAACATATAAGCAAATATATCATGCCGGCTATCTCGGTCATTACTTACGTACCTCTAACACTTCTGGTCAAACCTAGATCTGCTGGTCTAGACTCCAAGCCTACTAGTCCAATCTACTAGCTACTACAAAGCAAATATCCATGCATCAACAATTAAGCTCTAAAAGCCTTAACTAAGTTATTGCATAATCCTAAATATTTTTAGGATGCCAAAGCTATACCTGCGTCCGTCGTTAGCCCTTTGCTGACGATAGCCTCAAAACTAGGTCGTAGCTCCGCGACGACGTCTAGATCACTAAGCCACTTCCGGATTCCCCGTAGGACGCCTAGATCTCCCTAGATCTGAGTTAGAAGGCTTAGGAATCGAGAGAGAAGAGAGGAAATTGGTGTGAGAAATGAATTCTCGGACCCTCTATTTATAGGCAACGATCGGAGCCTCCGAACCTGGTTCGGAACGTACGAACTCGATCGGAACGTCCGATCGCCCCTTCGGAGCATCCGATCGCCCGATATTACGTCAGCCATGATGTCACCTTGCTGACGTAACCGATGACGTATTCACTGAGTTAGATCGGAGCTTCCGATCTTGCCGACGGAGCTTCCGATCTTGATCGGAGCTTCCGATCCTGGCACGGAGCTTCCGATCCACTTCGGATCGTCCGATCTCCTCTTCGGACCGTCCGATCCCGCTGAACCAATTCAATTAATTCGAGTGCTCTGAATCCATTTCTGATGTCCGTTATCCCAACAGGAACTTACTTAATCATGTTTTACTTAATCTAAACATGATCACGTGATTAATTACTCATTTAATCACTAATCAGAAATGCGGGTTACTACACCACTTTTTTTACCTTTTATTGATCAAATTATTGAACGTTTAGCATGTCACCCTTATTATTGTTTTCTTGATGGATATTCTGGTTACCTTCAGATTGCTATTGCGCCAGAGGATTAGGAAAAAACAACATTCACTTGCCCGTTTGGCACCTTTGCATATCGACGAATGCCTTTTGGACTTTGCAATGCACCGGCCACTTTCCAACGGTGTATGGTTAGTATTTTTTCAGATTTTATTGAGCATATATTAGAAGTTTTTATGGATGATTTCACTTTCTATGATGATTCATTCAAAAACTATCTGTCTAACCTTGCGCTTGTCCTTAAGAGGTGTGTCGAAACCAATTTGGTCTTAAATTCTGAAAAATGTCACTTTATGGTTGGGCAAGGTGTTGTATTTGGGCATGTCGTTTCATCTAAGGGCATAGAGGTAGACAAAGCTAAAATTGATATTATTCAATCTCTCCCTTATCCCACATGTGTGCGGGAAGTGCGTTCTTTTCTTGGCCATGCAGGTTTCTACAGGAGATAAATTCAGGACTTCGCCAAGATCACATTCCCCATGTGCAAATTGTTGCAAAAAGATGTCCTATTTGAGTTTGATGAACCATGCAAAACATCTTTTGATAAACTCAAAGACTCCTTGACATCTGCACCAATAATCCAGCCACCGGATTGGAGCAAGACATTCGAGATTATGTGTGATGTCAATGACTATGCAGTTGGCGCAGTGTTAGGTCAAAAAGTTGGGAAAGCATCGCATGCTATTTATTACGCTTTGCGTGTCCTGAACGATGCCCAATGGAACTACTCCACCACTGAAAAGGAGCTTTTAGCTGTTGTTTTTTCAATAGAAAAATTTCGCTCTTATTTACTTGGTGCTAAAGTTATTGTCTATTCTGATCATGCAGCTCTTCGCTTTTTGATGGCGAAGAAGAAGGCAAAACCAAGACTTATAAAATGGATACTACTGTTGAGAGAATTTGATATAGAAATCAAGGACAAAAGAGGGACCGAGAATCGAGTTGCTGACCACTTGAGTCACCTAGTTCATATCGATGAGGAGCTGAATTTGCGAGAAGAATTTCCTGATGAGCAATTACTTTCAGCAAGCGCCGAATTACCCTGGTACGCAAATATCGTTAATTATTTAGTGACTAAAGGGTTTCCTTCTGAATTTTCTAAGGCGCAAAGGGACAAAGTGCGGAGCGATGCAAGGTATTACGTATGGGATGATCCATACTTGTGGAAACACTGCGCTAATCAAGTTATACGTCGATGTGTACCCGCGAGTGAGGTAATCCCTATCCTCACGTTTTGTCATTCATATTCATGTGGTGGCCATTTTGGAGCGAAAAGGACAGTAAGAAAAGTGTTAGATTGTGGATTTTTCTGGCCATATTTATTTCGATATGCTTACGTGTTCTGTAAGTCGTGCACTCAATGCCAAAAGACAGGTAATATCTCCCAACATAAGGAGATGCCCCAGCAACCTATTTTAGTTTGTGAAATCTTTGATGTTTGGGGCATCGACTTCATGAGACCTTTTCCTAGTTCATATGGGTATATATATATATTTCTTGTTGTGGATTATGTCTCGAAATGGGTGGAAGCAAAGGCCACCCGTAGTGACGATTCTAAAGTTGTTGCAGAATTCATCAAGCACAACATTTTCTCTAGATTTGGGATTCGACGAGCTATCATCAGCGATAGAGGCACACACTTCTGCAACCGAACTGTGGATAGTTTGCTTAAAAAGTACCATGTGACGCATAGGATCTCCACTGCATACCATCCACAATCTAACGGTCAAGCTAAGGTATCTAACAGAGAAATTAAATCCATCCTAGAAAAGACAGTGAATCCAACAAGAAAGGATTGGAGCTTGCGTTTGGATGATGCTTTGTGGGCGTATCGAACCGCATTCAAGACGTCGATTGGAATGTCTCCATATCGGCTAATTTTTGGAAAACCATGCCATCTGCCAGTGGAATTGGAACATAGAGCCTATTGGGCTATAAAAAACTTTAACATGCAGATAGATGAGAGTCGCGAACACCAAAAGCTGCAGTTGCAAGAATTGGAAGAGATCCGCAATGATGCTTATGCCAGCTCCAAGATTTACAAGGAAAAAAAAAAGGCCTTCCACGACAAGATGATCTCTAGACGGAACTTCGAAGTCGGTCAAAAAGTGTTGCTCTATCATTCCCGACTTCTTTTATTTCCAGGTAAGTTGCATTCACGTTGGAATGGACCGTTTGTTGTAACTAATGTCTTTCCTCATGGTGCAGTCGAAATTCAAAGCTTGGACACATCCAAAACATTCAAGGCGAATGGCCACTGGCTTAAACACTGCTATGAAGGAGTCCAAGCGAACGTCGGAGGGGACGAGCATGATATTACTATAGATGCTCCGCCAAATGTCGACTAAATCGCGGCAAGCAGTCAGAAAATTGTTGTTTTTAGTTTATTTTTTAGCGCTGACTGGAAGGCATCCCAATGTTTCTTTCCCTTTTGTTTTTATTTGATTTTGTTGTTTTTAGTTTATTTTTGAATTCTTTTGTTTTTTTTCAGAAAATTTTGGAAAATTATAAAAAAAAAAATTTTAGCAGGGCACGCTTGATCGCACGTACTCACGCGATCGAGCGCACGTTAATTCTCTAGTTCTCTGCTCGGATTTTTTTTAGGGCGCGCTTGATCGAACGAACTCACGCGATCGAGCGCGCTGTTTGAACCCCATTCTCTTCCTGATTTTTTAAAGAGGCCCGCTCGATAGCACGAACTCACGCGATCGAACGCGCACCCTTGTGCGGGTTATTTAATTTTCTTCCCTCTCTTTTTCCCCTCATTCTTCCTTTCACCCTTACTCGATTTCCCTAGAACCCTAAATCCCCAATTTTTGAATTTTGCCAATCTTCACAAATTTCTCTTGATCCATTGCAGGAATCATTCCAAGGATTTCAATCATCATCCTTCCTCTCCTCTCCACTCCTTCAGAGCCTGATTTTGCTCAAAAACATCGGCACTCTTAGTGCACGCCAAGTGTTCGATATATTGCCCTGGTCAAGTGTCTTGCTCTTCTAACACAATTATGGGCCCGAAACGCACTCGAGAGCGCGGAGAATCTTCTCGCCAAGGAACAAGAGATACCCAGGACCCAATCCACCCAGCCCGCCAATTCGTCAACGAAGCGGCTCGGGATCGATACGATCATGCTAAAACCAATCTCTCCCCTAATACTGAGAGGGGTTTTGACATAGCAACTTACGAAAGCGATGTGGCTAACCAAGTCATGAATCGTGGGTGGGAAAAATTTGCTCGACAACCGTCTCCAGCTATTGTCCCTATTGTGAGGGAATTTTACGCTAATGCTGCGGAGCGCGCGGATATTAAGGCCTTCGTTCGAGGCATTCTGGTTTCATATGCGCCTCACGATCTGAATAACCTTTTGGAGAAGCCCGACGTTGATGATAGTTTATACAAGAGCATAGCTTTCGCCCCGGATTTGCACGAGGTCATTCAGCAAGTTTGCATGGCAGGGGCTGCTTGGCAGGATCCGGTTACATTCAAGTGCTTTAAAGTGAAATACCTGCTGATGGATCCGGCCACTTGGTACATTTTTGTCGCCCGACGCCTAATGCCCATTTCACACACGAGTGAAGTGCATATTTAGCGTGTTGTGCTCCTCTACACTCTTGATCTCAATATGTCGGTCAATGCGGGCCGAGTGATTCACGCAGAGATGCGGCATTCCATCGCTACATGAACATCGGATTTTTTCTTTCCAATGATCATCACGCAGCTATGCTTGCGTTCCGGTGTGCCCCATCGACCCGATGAGGAATGGCTGCCACCAATGCGTCCTATTGACTATGCGACCATCAATGCAAAGCGTGCATATCGGATGAGCCAATTCGTAGTGGATGATCGCTTCATGCTGGTCCCGGATCCCGTACGTCCTCCACCACTCCCCCGCCGAACTACTACTGTCACTGTTCGGGAGTTGGCCCACCAGGCTCAGTATCAAAACACCTTCAATTCCGCTGTAGCCTCGAATTTTCAGGCATTGGAATTCATTTTCCGATGCATCTCAGAGTGACTCGGGATCGACCCTACCACGCTTCCAACGGCTGTCCCATTTCCTCAGCCTTCCGACTTTCATGGCGCCAATCCTGTCCTTCCACCCGAGCATGAAGAGGAAGACGCCGCTGACCATTGAACCAGGAGAGTTTTGTTTTACATTTTTTCATAGCATTTTGTTTACTTTTTTAGGTTGTGTTTTGTGTTAGCATGCATTGGGGACAATGCTTAGTTTAAGTGTGTGTGTGTGTGTGGGGGGGGGGGGGGGGTTTGCATTGCATGCATTTTGTTTTCTTTGTTTGTATTGCATTCTCGTGTTGTGTTATTGCATCGTATTATGTTTTTTTTGTTTGTGTTGTTTGTGTCTTGTAATGCAAGAGTTGGGGATTAGATTTTAGCCTATGATGAGATGGTTAAAAATGATGAATTTTTTTGAAAAAAAATTTTACTCTTGATCAGATTTGAGAAACCGTAGGTTGTTTGTTGAATATTCTTAAGCACACATGTTTAACAAGTGAAATGTAGCGATGTATTAGATATCGTGAATGTCTGTTGGACCATTGCATGACAATAAGTGTTTGTAGAACTTGATAGTGCTTGAATTTTGACGATTTCTTTGATGTGGCATTTACTTTCGTGGGCGCACCTAATTATTTTGTTTTAAGAAGGAAAATCAATTTTTGGAAACCAATTGACTCCATCCGGGTTGCGAGCGAGATGTTTGAAATCCTATTCATCTTGTTTGTGGCTAAGTATGCGGATTACATGGGGTTAATCTTTTGAAAAAAAAAATAATAATAATAACTTTTAATTCCATCCGGGCTTGAAATGTGAATGAAATTCTATTCATTATTTCATATCTAAGTTAGCGGACCTAATGGGATTGTAGTTCCATCCCGGATATAGACGAGGGGATTGAAATTCGAATCCTATCTAGTTATAGCTAAGTATGCGGGTAATTATTGGGACTTTTTAAAAAAATTTCGGGTGCAAAATCCGACGTTGCGTAATTATTCTCAAGGAAGTTGTGTTGTGTTGAAGGATTGTTGAGAGGAGGGTTCTGGATTGTGAGGCTACACTGAATTGTTTTAGGTTGGCGAACAGTCTTGAAACTTTGTCTTTTGAAGTTGCATGTAACTGGGGTAACATGACACACACACGTTCGCATTCGACTGAAGGTGTATCATTGATGATTGAGAGTCTCTATGAACTTGTTTTTTTGGAAGTGGTTTTCTCTGAGGCTATATTGTGCATGCTCATCTTTACTTATGTGTTTGTTTGTTATTTCATTTTGTTTTTGCATAACTTGTTCGAGGGCGAGCAAAGATTAAGTGTGGGGGTATTTTATAGTCGTGTTTTATTTGCATATTATGTCGTTATTTTGTTAGTAGTTTGCATGCATTTATTTGATTTTGTTCATGTTTTATCTTATTTTTGTGTTTTGCATGCATTTACATTCATAACATACTCCCGGGTTTAATGTGCAGGGGATTTCAAGTTGAAGAAAGGAAGGCAGAATGTTGGCCAAAACTCATGCGCTCGATCCCACGTACTCATAGGATCGAGCGCAGCATCTGGATTTTGAAGGCAGCAAGCACTCAATTTTCCGCGCGCTCGATCGCACGTACTCATGCGATCAAGCGCGGCCGAGAAGTTTCAAAACAGTAGGATCGACATTTTGAGTGCGCTTGAGCGGACGTACTCAATGCGCTCGAGCGCGCGAGGCTGTTCGGGAAGATTTTTATAATTTTGGAAACTCTTTTATTTTGGACTCTAGGCTTTATTAGGCTTTTAATTCCGTTTTGGAGGATTATTATCAGATTTTGGACAACCTCTAAGGCGTCTAGGTTTTTTTCTTTCAATCTTCTCTCGAGTTTTATTCTCCTCTTTGAATTTTTATTGATTTGGTGATGAATCGTTGTAGATAAACCTTTTTACTTGGTTGAGGGAGACGAAACCTTGATATAATTTATTCATGAGATTCGATTTGCAGTGTTTAATTCTTGTTAAGTATCAATATTTGATCTGTTTTATTTCATGCTTGTATGCGAGATTTTAGGATTGGCCATCTGATGATTTTGTTTTGCAAACTATAGCTAAATTAGAGTTCAAATCCGTAATTGTTTGAATTAACTAATTTGCGAAGCAACTACGTTTGATATTTTCTGCTGTTGAATTTATTGAATCGTAGGGTCAAGTATTGACTAGGCTAAATACAACCGCTGGTGTTTGTGTTGTCTAGGTTCGTCAGTTTTACTAGTTTGAATGCTATCGTAAATTTAAATCTAGATCGCTGGAATCTGGGTTAATTTATTGGTAAGGGTTAATCTAGAATGTTGTTTTCTAATTAGCTAAACTTAAGATGAAACAGGAATTTGGTTTCCAATGATGAATATTTGATAGGATTAATTATTTTTAGGGAATCGATGAATGAATAATGAATATCAAGGGTGTAGTCGACCGATACCAAGTCTCGTCTCTTATTGACTTCTCTAGTTTAATTTTCAATCTTGCATGCTAGTGATATTATTTATTTTAATTGCTTAAAACTTTCAGTAGTTAATCCAAATCTCAAAAACCCCTTTTATTTATTTCCAGTATTTTAAGAACACAATTAAATTTACCTTTTCTCGTGGGAACGATCCCTACTCACACTACTATATTTTTAGTGATTATCTAATTGAGTTGGGTAATTTGGGCGTGACACGATTAAGCGCTATCACTTATACTAGCCTAATCACACTTAAATTGATCCAATTACACTAAGATTGGCCCAATAGTACTTAGTCCAACTTGGAACTTAGCCCAACCAAATAAATTAAACAACTTAGGCCCATTTACAAATTTAGCTCAATTATTAAATTAAGCCTCCAATAACTATCTTAAGCCTCATAAGCTTGGCTCAATAAATAAATCAATTCATTCAAGCCCAAATAACACTTTATCCCAAATAAACAACTCAAGCCTAATAAATAAGATGACCCAATAAACATTTTAGGCCCAATAACTAAATTAAGCCCAACGAATTAACTAAACACTTAGACTCTTAAATAAATTACCCATCCCAAAATATAATAATCCAGACCCAAACCATAACATATGACCCTATTACACTTGACCCGACCGGGACAACCCACTTGCCCGAGCTCTCCCTAAGCTGCCCGCTAGATAGACCACCCTTACAACCATCCAACTGTTCATTTAATTGACACTAGTTCAAGACATCTTAAACCAAGACCCAAAGGGAATTAACCCAGCCATCTACCAGTGAACGGCAACTAAGACCCAACCATGACAGAAAAATCATTCACAACCAAGTCACAATGCATAAACATGTGAATGATGCATGAATTAAAACTTGAGTTACCATATCCACATACAAATGCAACAACACAATTTAATCATCAAAACAGTGAATATAATTATCTAAATGGTGTGAAAAAGGAAGGGTATAACATGTCTTTGCGTTTAAAACGCATGAAAAACTTATACGGTCACGTTGCGGATATCGGGATTCGAGAATCTCACAAATCTCCAATTCTGAAAAGCTGAAATCCCTAAATTGATGATTTCTGCCTCTAAATATCCTCAACTAGCTTCCAATCTGCGAAAAATCACAAAATGGTTAAAAGTCAACCCTGGTCAACCTTTGACCAAAAATTACCAAACTTTATTCCGTTCTCACCGCTTAACGATTTCGAATCTCGACTCAAAACTTGGATATTTGGATTCATCACGACGAAACGATCGAAAATGGTTAACATGTCAAAACTCGCCGAAAAATTGGGGAAGACGGCGGCGCGGCGCCAATCTGCAAATCAACTCCAAAATTCACGAAATTTTGCAGGGTTGTAGAGCTCGTTGAGGCGATTCCAATGCACTAAGCCATGACCAGAGAGGACCACCATGGTGGCTGGAATCGGCGAAAAACAAACGGCGGCGGCGGCGGCGTTCGAGCTCAGATCTACCCGATTTTTCAACGGAAAAAGCTGTAATAAGCCCGAAAAATGATCTACACACATCCTAGATCCTTTTAACAACACAAAAACAACAAGAATCGATTTCGCGCAATGAAGATGATGAATAGTGACCCTTACGTTTTTGCTTCGAACCGGACCAAACGGACACCAAAACTCACGATTCTTTGAATGATTGTGATCGCCTTGATGAGAGCTTCAAGATGGCATGCTCAATCGAGGCGTAAGGCGGCGGTCGGCGGTCGGTGCTGGCGCTGGCGATTTGGGGGTTATGGTTTTAGTGTGTGTTTTAGGTGTTTAATGTGTGAGAGAGAGTGTACCACTTAATATTAATGCTCCGGTCTGATCCATTTTAATGCTCTTGTGTTATTTTACTCCAATATGTAATTTAACACATTTTAAAATTATCTCGAATAGTGAACTATGACCAGTCAACTAGAACAGTAAATTCTCAATAAATAAATTGAGTCAATCTTGGGCTTTGACCAGTCACCCAAACTGATTATTTTCTCCAATTTAAATTATTTGGCATAAATAATTATTTTAATTCCATTATCTCAATAATTATCTCAAAATGCCAATATTATCAGATATCCAAAAATAGTCAAACTCATTGACTAATTGGCACGTGTATTTTGTAAATACACTCTATAACTCATTTGACAGTAATAATTATTTTTCAAAATCAATAATTATTTTAATTGCCAATGAATTCGGTAATAAATTTTTGGGGCGTTACAAGTTGTGAGTGACATATTTTAAGTGCATTATTTCTTATTCCTAAAAAGCAATGGTTGTACTTAACTATGAACATTGTGTTGGTGTTAACTAGGTCTAAGAAGGGGAGAAATTTAGTGTTTGTAATGCTTAATGGAGTAATAATCATGTTTTTGCATGGTAATGATGTTGAGGTGTTTAATTTGTGCATGAGAAATTTCGTGATTCTTGATATTATTTCGAGTGTGCAAGGTATATTATTGCTTATGAGAAATATTTTTAAAGTTTCTAATTCATTCTTGGTTTTTGTAGGCAAGGGTCAAGATTTGAGGACATATTTTTTGAAGAAGGGGAGTCATGATATGAATCTAAGAGGTGCTCGAAGATTCATATTGATCTAAGATTTGCTCCGTAGTTTGCCTTCAAGAATTGAAGGATTCGGGATCCATAGAAATTTAGTTGGAGATCATGAAAATAATTTTGGAGACTATTATAATATTTTCCAAGACCAAAAGGATCAAGAAAGTGAAGAAAATATTGTAGAAAATGCAAAAACACAAGGATGGGTTCAAAGGCTATCCGCGCCCGCGCTTCTGAACACGCGCGCCCGCGCCTTCATGTGCGAGAGACCAGCATGCCCGTGCCGTCCAACTCGCGCGCCCGCGCCACACAAGGATTTTTATGGATTGATTTACATGAGTGATGAGCGCCCGCACTGCTCAATCTGCGCGCCCGCGCCTGTCGACAAAACATGCACTTCGGCGTGTAGTGTGTGCGCGTTGAATTTTGAGTATTTTTGATATATTTTGATATATTGTGTTATTTTGAGTCTTATAAGTCTATTAGGAAACTTCTAGATGATATCTTTGATATCTTTTGCAATATTTTGCATTATCTTTAGGATTTTGGAATTATAATCCAACTAGAAAATCTTTAGTCTAATTCTATTAGGATTCCTAGTTTATTTCTTTTATATATTGTAAACTTCTCATTCATGAGAGATAGATTATTGAAGTTATTGAATTATTGATTTTTATCAATTCTTAAAATTCTTTCTAGAATTTTGCCAAAGCTTTGCTTTGTTTTTATCAAAAATCAAACTTATCAAAGTTTAATTACTTTGTGGCATTCGTCAATTGATTATCTTCGTGGATTGTCAGTAACAAGTTTTTTGAAGGTTCCGTTGTGATTGATTATTTTCTTTTCGTGATTATCTATTGCTAATTTCAAGTAAATTAGAGGTGTATATCCGAAAACTTATTTGTTCAAAAGATTGGGACAAAATTAAAGAATCCTTTTTGTAACGCCCCGAAATTATATTAATTGACTATTTGAGATAAACAGAGATTATAGAATTCAAGGATCGAATTGTATTTGATCAGGGACTACTTTGCAATTTTTGAAATTTTTTGGGACTAAAATGCAAAAATGCATTTTTTTATATTATCCTTGGCCCTTTGACTTAGTCCTTCATTTTTCCACCTTCCTCTCTCTCTCTCTCTCTCTCTCTCGTCTCTCTCTCTCCCTCCATTGAAGCCGCCTCCAACGATTCTCAAGCTTCCAGATTTCATCCCGAGCTCGATCCGTCTGTTATAAATTATTTCTGAAGGCAGATTAGCGATAACGACTGCGAGAGATTCATTCTATCGTAAACTTTTCTCCGATCAGATATGTTTTATTTTTTGGATGTAGTTGGAATTTGATTCTTTTCGGGTATGATGTTCTTGAAATTATTCTTATCGTTTATTCTCAGACGAATTGGAAATAAAGCGTCGATTGGATTTGATATGAATTTTATATTGAATTTTGAAATTGTGGATTTTGAGATGTGATGGGTTTGAATTGGAATGGATGTTTGTAGATTGGAATGAGTTTAATCGATTGATATTATGTTGTCTGCGTTTTCGGCTTATCAGAATATAGCCGTTATGCCGTCAGTTTGAAGTTTGGATATTGTCTTGTTTGAATTTGATCGTATCGTTTTTTTGAAAGATTGGATGCCAATATTGATCCTTATGACTTCTGTTGATATATTGAACTGAATTCAGTGGAGTTGTGAGATTGCAGCTTTGATCAGTTTGGAAGATTTAAGCCGGTATAGTATTGATTTTCTTACTTATCGATCGAAGAACTTGAATAAATATTGAATTGAGATTTGTTGTTTCACATATTGAAGATTGTGAAACGACAAGAAGGTATAAGACGACTATGGAATCAAATATGACGATTAACTCGAATCCGGATTGATTCGAGTGTCCTAGAAGAAATCACATATTGCATGTTTAAATGTTTACTTGATATATGATTGAAATGATATTTGAGTGCATTAGAATACATATGCATTCATATTGAGCCGATTGATTATTCAATTTGAATTAGACGATCTGAAGATTATAGCTGAGTGGCCTTGGTAGGCGAATTACTACAAGTGTCGATTAACTCTCTATAATGCTCTGGATTCTAGAAGATTAAAATATACCTCGTCCACCTCGAAAGGGGAGTTCGGTGTGATTGTTGAATATTTTAACCTCGGGATCCCAAACCGAAAAAATAAAAAAAGAAGAATTCCTTTTGATTATCTTAGTCTGATAATCCAGAAGTTTTTAAATTCATGCATATCATTTTTGTAACGCCCCAAAAATTAATTACCGAATTAATTAGCAATTTAATAATTATTGAGTTGATGAAATAATTATTATTGCTAATGAGATTATACAGTGTATTTACAAAAGACACGTGTCAATTAATCAATGAGTTTGATTATTTTTAGAGTTCTGGAATATTTGGCATTTTGAAACAATTATTGAGATATTGAAATAAAAATAATTATTTATTCCAAATAAATTAATTTGGAAAAATATTTGACCGAGTGTACTGGTCAGAGTCTAAATTAGATTTAGTATTTAATCTGGAAAATTACGAGTCCAATTGACTGGTCAAATTCAATAATTTAAGAAATGATATTAATTGATGTTGGGTGTGTGTATCAGAAAAATATCAGATTGGAGACTAATTTTACCATTTGGGTATCAAATAAATTAGTCCGAGACCCAAAAATATTGGATTACTATAAATAGAAAACATGCATTGAAGCATCAGAAAAGAAAATACAGAGTTAAGATTTTCCCCTAATTTTTCAAAATTCCCAACCGGTACTGTAGCAGTCCATATTTTTTATTTTTCCAGCCATTTACTAGATCTCCGATCGAAGATCCAAATGGTCAGATTGTAGCCAAGATCAAGAAGAATATATTGGTATAAATAAATCAAAAATTCAACGGTTGGACCGCCGAAAAATCGGCGATGAACAGACAAATTTTGCAAAGGTACAATTCATCATCTTCTTTGCCAAGATTTTCACGATTTCAGCTCGTTTTTGTTGGCTCTAAAGCTAGTAATCGATTATTTGATTGGGGGGAGCATTTCCTTAGCTCATGGGAGAATTTTGGTGCAGAAACGGCGTAGATCGAAGCCCGGAAAGTTTATCATTGCCGCCTGGTTTTTCCCGATCTCCAGTGCGTCGGACCTCCGTTCAGGGCGTGGCTTAGATGGTTGGAATCGTCTCGTCGAGCTCTACATATCTGGAAATTTTCATAATTTTTGGAGAAGTTTTCCATCGCCACCGCCGGACTGCCGCGTCGCCGCCGTCTTCTTCGATTTTTCGGCGACCTCCGGCGAGTTAACCATTTTTGATCGTCTCGACGTGATAGATCCAAATATCCAAGTTTTGAGTTGAGATTCGAAACAGTGAAACGATGAGAACGCGATAAAGTTTGCAAATTTATCGGTCAAAGCTTGACCAGAGTTGACCGATGTTGACTTTTGAATATTATGTGATTTTTCGCATATTAGAAGCCAGTCGAGGATATTTAAAGGCAGAGATCAGCAGTTTAGGGATTGGACTTTTCCAAACTTAGAAATTTGAGGTATGAGCTGATGTCGATTTCGAAGGGAATGAATACTCGAGAGAGTTTGAGATTCTCGAGTTCCCGATTAAAATCTCATACTTGCATGTTTATTTGATTATTTGATATTGAACGAGAATTTGTATGATTTAATTGATTTTTGATATTATTTGAAAGACATGAGTTTGTCTATATGAAATTGTTTGAAGTAAATGATTTATATATTCGATTTGAAAAACATGAGATTGCTTATTTGAATTACTTAAATGATTTTCGATATTATATTCATGAGTTTGAATATACGAGTTGAATGTGTTGACATCTTCGATACATTGATGTTTGAATACACAAATTTATTATTTTAGATTCGATTAAATTGCATTTAATTCATATGCATTCATCTTGAGCCAAATTTCTTAATTTTTAGAGGGCTGAGTTGCCCAGATTCGAATTAGACGTTTGGGAGCTATATCGAGTGGCCTGGGATGTTGAGTTCCCCCAGTGTCAACATACTCCTATATTTGCGCCAAAGACTAGAGGTTTGAGACGCGTAGCACCACCCCGAGCGGGAGCGTAGGTGGGTTAGTTGCATGATCTTGACCTCGGGATCCCAACCGATTGTCCGATATTCATTTGATTATCTGATTTGATAATTCCGATTTTTAAACACATGCATTTCATTTGCATTTTCATTAAAGAATATGAATGTATATTATGATTTTAATTTACTTACTTGATATTACTTGTTACGTCGCTTTTACTGAGATTTTATTCTCACCAGAGTTATCCGGCTGTTGTCTTGTTTTGTATGTGTACTTGACAACAGGTGGGGCAGGAGCTAGTCAAAGTCGACATGGTTAGCTCGGGATCGAATGATAGATGTGAGACGTTAATTTAGGAGTCGAATAAATTTTAGAACTCGGTTAATTTTTGAAGCATTCTTTTATTGTCGAATTTATTGTATTGCATTTATTTTAAACCCCGCTTATTTTTAGAATTGATATATGTCTAAGACCGAGTTTTAAATGATATTTTCTTGTTCGAGCGAGACATTGTTTTTGTTTTAAAAAAAATTTGTTGATTGTCTTGGCTAATTTATTTATGGATGATTATTTTACTATTCAAGATTAGATTATTAGAATCGAGGTCCTCACATTAAGTGGTATCAGAGCAATAAGATTCTTGGATTGAGTTAGAAGTGAGTGAGCGGGATAGATCGAGTCCGCATGAATTTATTTCTTTCGCATGTGATTGATTTCAGTGTTTGATTTCCTGAATTACATGCAAGCATGCTTTACTGATTCAAAATTATATGTTTACATGATTATGTGAATTGGTTTTTTTAAAGCGTGCATTATATGAAAAGAGGATTGGAACTGATTCGAGATGAGAATTTGAACGCTCGTGCGAATACATGTATGAGTATGATGATAGGAGGATGATCGAAACAGAGTTGATTATTTTGATATTTTGAGATTTGTTCTTGTGATTATTAGAGATTATAATTGTTAGGCTGATATGATTGAGTAAGTTAGAAAATTAGATTTGAGTGTGATGATTAGATTGCTCGCTCCGGAGAACTGAAATTATGAAAAGAATTTGATGTTCACGAATTGTTGATCAGAATTAGATTGCAGGTGAGATTTTTTAAATATGATATTTTGGATGGTTATATCATTGTCGTTATGATGCGATCATGGATAGCTCACATGTTGATCACGTGGCTAAGGATCCATTGGAGATGCCAAGAGGACCAATTACGAGAGGTCGAGCTAAGATATTCAAAGATGCGCTTCA
Organism: Henckelia pumila; assembly: GCF_033568475.1. Taxonomy (NCBI): domain Eukaryota; kingdom Viridiplantae; phylum Streptophyta; class Magnoliopsida; order Lamiales; family Gesneriaceae; genus Henckelia; species Henckelia pumila. Next base: position 165,263,589 of record NC_133123.1, read on the forward strand.
ATCGTTGATAATGAATTGTCAAGAAGGCATTGGAATGGTTGAAGATCACTTTAAGGGATGCTACAATATTATTGAAGTCCAAATAAGTCAAGAAAATGGAGAAAATGTCAAAGAGAACACAAAAATAGGTGACACAGCCCGAGACACATGTGCGCCCGCGCCTTGTACCCCACGCGTCCTTGCGGATTTGAAGACTTTGAGGCAGAACATCATGTGCGCCCGCGCCTCTGAGTTTTACACACAGTTCGGCGTGTTTGTGTGTGTGCGAGACTTTTTGATATTTTGGCATTATTTTCTATATTTTGAGTCTTTTAATTATACTAGGAAACTTTCTAGATGATATCTTTGATATCTTTAGGCTATATTTTGAATTATCTTTTATTTTTGATTTTAAACTATAAATACTTTTTTTTATTTCGTTAATAATAATTTTAGATTCAGTTTATACACAAATTATTGAAATTCTCTCTAGAATTTTATACAAAGCTTTGCTTTGGCTTTTCAAGTCAAACTTTCTCAGTTTAATTACTTGGAAGCATTTGTCGATTGTTTCTCACTGAAGATTGTCATATACAAGTTATCTGAAGGTTTTTCTTGGTTTCAATTGTCGTGATTTCTGTTGTTAATCGTACCGTCGATTAAAGGTTGAAGTCCAAAATCCTATCAATTTTACTTGTTTCAAAGATTGGGCAAAACTTTGGGTCTTTTGTTTATTGATTAGAGGGTGCGATTCAAATTGTAATCGTGTTTGCTAATCTTACACATCAAGATTCATATCATTTGGTATCAATAAACAAATGACCCAAAGTTTGAATCGCACTCTCTAATCAATAAACAAAAGACCCAATGTTTTGCCAATCTTTGAAACAAGTAAAATTGATAGGATTTTGGACTTCCACCTTTAATCGACGATACGATTAACAACAGAAATCACGACAATTGAAACCAAGGAAAACCTTCAGATAACTTGTATCTGACAATCTTCAGTGAGAAACAATCGAAAAACGCTTTCAAGTAATTAAACTGAGAAAATTTGATTTGAAAAGCCAAAGCAAAGCTTTGTATAAAATTCTAGAGAGAATTTCAATAATTTGTGTATAAACTGAATCTAAAATTATTATTAACGAAATAAACAAAAGTATATATAGTTTACAATAAAAAATAAAAGATAATGCAAAATATAGCCTAAAGATATCAAAGATATCATCTAGAAAGTTTCCTAGTATAATTAAAAGACTCAAAATATAGAAAATAATGCCAAAATATCAAAAGTTCTCGCACACACACAAACACGCCAAACTCTGTGTAAAACTCGGAGGCGCGGTCACGCGTGGATTGGCGAGGGCGCGCATGGCTCTCTGGACTAACGCGCGGGCGCGCATGACGTTCTGCCTCAAAGTCTTCAAATCCGCATTGACGCGCGGGCGCACATGCATCTCGGGCTGTGTCACCTATTTTTGTGTTCTCTTTGACATTTTCTCCACTTTTTTGACTTCTTTGGACTTCAATAATATTTTAGCATCCCTTAAAGTGATCTTCAACCATTCCAATGCCTTCTTGACAATTCATTATCAATGATTGAAGCGCATCTTTGAATCTCTTAGCTCGACCTCTCGTAATTGGTCCTCTTGGCATCTCCAACGGATCCTTAGCCACGTGATCAACATGTGAGCTATCCATGATCGCATCATCCTTCCCTTATTGACAAGGATTTGTCCTCAAATCTTGATCATCACCTACATCAAACGGAGACAAATTAGAAACATTGAAAGTAGCACTGACATTATACTCACCTGAAAGTCTAATTTGTAGGCATTGTCATTGATCCGCTCCAAGACTTGGAAAGGTTCATCGCCTCTAGGTAACAACTTAGAACGCCGATTCTTCGGAAAATGCTCCTTCCGCAAATGCAACCAAACCCAATCACCCGATTCAAATACAACCTTATTTTTACCTTTATTTGCTTGCTTTGTATATTGCATGTTATTCTTTTCGATGTTTGCCTTAACTTTTTCATGTAAATTTCTCACAAATTCAGCCTTTTTCTTTCCATCCATATTAACCCTCTCACTCATAGGCAAATACATTAAATCCAACGGCGTTAAAGGATTAAAACCATACACAATTTCAAATGGCAAAAAATTTGTAGTAGAATGCACACTACGATTATATGCAAACTCAACAAAAGGCAAACATTCTTCCCAACTCTTCAAATTCTTTTTGATTATAGTAAGCAACAAAGTTCCTAACGTCCTATTAACAACCTCAGTTTGACCATCCGTTTGAGGATGACATGTAGTCGAAAACAGTAATTTATTACCAAGTTTGCACCATAATGTTTTCCAAAAGTAACTCAAGAAACGAGTATCCCTATTAGACACAATACTCCTAGGCATGCAATGCAATCTAACAACTTCATTAAAGAACAATTCAGCAACATGAGAAGCATCATTAGATTTATGACACGCAATAAAATGAGCCATCTTAGAAAATCTATCAACCACAACAAAAATTGAATCCTCCCCTTCTTAGACCTCGGTAGTCCTAAAACAAAATCCATAGAAATATCTACCCACGATTCATTAGAAACAGGAAGTGGAGTATACAATCCATGTGGTTGTGTCCTAGACTTAGCTTTTCTGCAAGTAACACATCTCTCACAAATATTCTCAACATCATACTTCATATGCGGCCAATAAAAATGTTCATGCAAAATTTGATATGTCTTAGCCACACCAAAATGCCCCATTAAACCACCATTATGTGATTCTCTAACAAGTAAATCCCTAATTGAAGACTTAGGAATACACAATTTATCCTTTTAAACAAATAGCCATCACGCAGGTAAAATTTATCCTTTGGACCACGCATACATGACACATAAATCTCACCAAAATCAACATCACTCACATACAACTCTTTCACATGCTCAAACCCCAAAAAATTAGAATCTAAAGTAGTTAAGAGCACGTACCTTCGTGAAAATGCATCCGCCACTACATTCTCCTTACCTTGTTTGTACTTGATTACGTAAGGAAAAATTTCTACGAACGCTACCCATTTGGCATGTCTTTTATTCAACTTTTGCTGCCCCTTGAGATGCTTCAAAGACTCATGATCCATATGAACCACGAACTCTTTCGGCCTAAAGTAATGCTGCAATGTCTCGAGTACCCTCACCAATGCATAGAACTCCTTGTCGTAGTTAGGATAATTCAAAGACGCTCCACTTAACTTCTCGCTGAAGTACGCCACTGGTTTTTCCCCTTGCATCAAAATGCCTCCAATCCTTACACCAGATGCATCACATTCAATTTCAAACATATTAGTAAAATTAGGTAAAACAAGTAAAGGAGCATTAATTAACTTTTTCTTAATAATATTGAAAGACTTCTCTTGCTCCTCGCCCCAATGGAATGGAACATTTTTCTTGATGACCGCAGTCATAGGCGCCGCCAATGTGCTAAAATCCTTCACGAATCTCCTGTAAAAACTCGCAAGACCATGAAAACTCCGAACTTGACCAATATAAGTTGGCGTTGGCCAATCTCGAATAGCACTTACCTTTTCTTCATCAACTTTCACACATTGTGAACTCACAACAAAACCAAGCAACACGAGTTCTTTTGTACAAAATACACATTTCTTTAGGTTAGCATATAAATGTTCAGCACGCAATGTGATTAAAACAAATCTCAAGTGTTTCATATGATCATCTAAGTTTTTGCTATATACCAATATATCATTAAAATAGACAACCACAAACTTCCCAATATATGCATGCAAAACATGATTCATTAAACGGATGAAAGTACTAGGTGCATTAGTCAAACCAAAAGGCATAATCATCCATTCGTACAACCCATACTTTGTTTTAAATGCAGTTTTTGGAACGACCCTAACTCTCTAATATAAATAAATATGCGGAATTATTTTTTTTTTTTTATACTTACTAAGTAAAGATATGTACATACATGCCCATACATATATGCACAGAATAAATATATTTAAAAATAAATAAACTAAATAAAAATGCAACCTTTAATAAATTAAATATCTGAGTCAAACATTTAATAAAATATTGACATAAGCAAAAATAAATAAAATTTGCATGCACTGAAAATATTTAAATAAAATATTCCGTACTGTCAACCACTGAAAATAAATAAATAAATGTATAACATGCTAAAATGTTCAAAACATGCATAAAGACTCAGACGACTATCACGGTCACGGGGTCACTGCATGTCCGCTCATATGTCCTCGCCGCCGATGGGTACCACATCCTCCTCTACGTACTCACCTGCACCATACCAGTGTAGTGAGCCTAGAGGCCCAACATGCTAACATAACAAGGGTTTAAAATAATTTAAATCACTTTAATAATAATACATAACATATACATGAATAAGCATGCTTAAAAAAATATCATGACATAACATAACTTAAATTAACTTAAATATCATAATCATACATAATACATAAACATTGTTGAGCAAAGTATTTTCTAACATCGCATGGTTGTATCCATAGTGTAACCTTAAATCATACATTAAATACTGATCAGCGTGAAAACCAACGTACGTGGCGGTGACGAATCACCTCTTAAATTGGCAGTAAACTTCCCTTCAATAGTTCACATATGGGGACGAATCCCCCTCAAATTGTCACACTATTTCAACTTCCAACATAAAAATTATTTTTCTTTTGCTCAACCTTAAACATTAAATCATGCATAAAAATTATTTCATGAATGCATGTACTTAAATAAAATGTGTGTCCTTCATATATATTTAATTTAATTTTTATACTAACATATAAATACTAAAATAACATTCATGCATAAAATAATTAAGTATATATTTAGGACACATGCAATTTCTCATGGTTTGTGCTGAACTGCTGGCCCTAACACTCAAACCAGTTTTCTTAAATTCTGGCCCACTAACACTGAGACTGGCCCATTAACATACTTAAGCCCAATAATTAATTATTATAAGCCCACTTAATTAATTAAAGCCCATTAAAACATTCTTGGCCCATTAACATTCTATTCCGGTCCAATGGGCCCAAAAGCCCAAAGACTGGCCCAATAATTCCCATGGGCTCTCAAGCCCATAAAAATTAGTGGACTAACTTAAATTAATTATTCAAGCCCATTAATAAACTTAAATGTAGCCCATTAATTTAATTAATCTAATTAGCCCAATAAAACACTTAAACTTAATAATAAACTTAAAATTAAAAATACCCGAGCCCAATTAACTTAAACCCGGACCCGGACCCAACTAAATTTACCCATGACCCACGTACTTGACCCGGACCACTAACCCGACCCGGAACCCACTTGGAACCCTAGAACCCGTCGCCCCCCATTCACGTTCTGCTGCGGCCGTGAGCAGCAGCCGTTCCCAGGCTGCTGCCGGCTTGCTCCGGCCTTCCCTGGCCGGAACGCCGCCGCCCAGACGTAGCCCACATCTGGGCGGACCTAACCTGCACCAGCCCTCAGCCCCATGCAGCCCAAACCGCCGAGGCCAAAGGCCCTTCCCGAAACCCTAGTCTGCGCGTCCAAGAACCCGATCGAACCTAGTTTACTTCCTGGGCTCGTTTGGCTCAAACCACTCGAGCCACTCGTGTCCAGACCACCCCCTCTCGACCTAGGGACCCTGACCAGCAGTCGTATGGACCATGGCTAAGGAAAACGTGAGTATGATCAAGAATCACAAGAACAAACGCATAAAACCTTAACCCATATCGTTTTTCTGAAAATTTTTGAAGAGGACTGATGCACACGCACACACCCGCATATACTCGGTTATTGCATGAAAAAAAAAGAAGGAATCATGCCTTGCACCGTTAAAGGACGAGATAGGAGCGTGTAGAACGAATCCGGGACGACAAACTTTGAAGCTTCAAAACTAGGCTATGGATTTCCTTGCAGGTGCTTGCCGAAGAAGATGATGAAGAACAAGGGAGGTGTCGGATGAGTGAGTGGAGGCGTGTGTGTGTGGGGTTGGGTAGGTTAGATTAGTCCAGGTTTAAGTTTTTTAATTAAAATAGGTTTTAGGATTTAAAAATATTATTAAGGATATTAAATATATAATATATAACTAAAAAAAACTCTAAATAATATTTAAAATCTGATAACTTTAATAAAATCTTGAAATATAAAATTAAGGGAATTTTAAAGATAATAAAAAGTCATTATTTTGGCTTATTTTGAATAAAAACGGACTCCTAAAATTATATAAAATTAAATACTAAAAATTTTGAGGAAATAAAACTCAAAATAATATTTTTGGGCTCTTAAAAGGCTCATGAAAAAAATTGGATAGAAAGTTGTCATCTCGTCCGTCCACGGCCCCGTCTACGCGATAAAATAATTTAAATACTAAAAATCATAAAATCACTAATTATGGGTTAAATGCTTAAAAATAAATTAAATTATGCACAAATAATTCACATAATTATTTAACCCATAAATCTAAAATTTTAAATAATTAAATTCCCTAATTATGCATGCGGATTTACGTATTAAAAATACTGGGTGTTATAATTCTCCCCTCCCCCCCCCCCTTAAATTGGATTTCGTCCTCGAAATTAAAGTACTTACCCGAACAACTCCGGGTAGCGAGTCCTCATATCTGCCTCGGTCTCCCAAGTAGCTTCCTCCTCCGAATGATTCAGCCACTGGACTCTGACCATCGGTATGACCCGCGTCCTCAATCTGCGCTCCTCCCTAGCCAAGATCCGTATAAGCCTCTCCTCAAATGCTAAATCCGGTGTCAACTGAAGAAGCTTAAAATCCAACACATGTGACGGGTTCGAGATGTATCTCCGAAGCATGGATACATGGAATACATTGTGCACTGCCACTACCTCTGGTGGTAGAGCTAAACGGTAGGCCAACGTGCCAACTCTCTCCAAGATCTCGAATGGCCCTATATTTCTCGGATTAATCTTGCCTCTCCGGCCAAATCGCACTACTCCCTTCATAGGTGACACCTTCAGGAATACGTGATCACCTACAGCGAACTCCAAATCTCGTCGTCGAGTATCTGCATAACTCTTCTGACGACTCTGAGCAGTCCTCATGCGATCCCGAATCTGTGTCACAATATCAGCTGTCTGCTGCACAATCTCAGGACCAAGTAAAATCCTCTCTCCGACCTCATCCCAATGCACAGGAGATCTGCACCTCCTCCCGTACAATGCTGCATAAGGAGCCATACCTATAGACGACTGAAAAATGTTGTTATAGGTAAACTCCACTAATGGCAGTCTAGTCTCCCACGAGCCCTGAAAGTCGATGACACAAGCTCTCAGTAGATCCTTGAGAACCTGGATCACTCTCTCAGACTGAACATCTGTCTGGGGATGGAACGCTATACTGAACAAAAGTCTAGTCCCCAATGCAGTGTGCAAACTCCTCCAAAATGCAGACGTAAATCTCGGATCTCTGTCTGATACTATCGACACTGGTATGCCATGCAGTCTAACAATCTCCTTGATGTAAAGATCTGCATACTGTGTCAACGAGTAAGTAGTCCTCACTGGTAAGAAATGAGCTGACTTGGTGAGTCTATCCACTATCACCCAAATAGCTGTGCATCCTCTGGCACTCCTCGGTAAGCCAACTACAAAGTCCATCGTAATATTCTCCCATTTCCATTTCGGAATAGGAAGAGTTCTAAGAAGTCCTGCTGGACGCTGATGCTCAGCCTTGACCTTCTGACAAGTCAAGCACTCTGACACAACTCTCCCGATGTCTCTCTTCATCCCGGGCCACCAATACAATAGCTGCAAATCTTGATACATCTTCGTACTTCCGGGGTGAATGGAGTACGGAGATGTGTGAGCCTCTGCTAAGATCTCAGCTCTCAACTGATCGATGTTCGGTACCCACATCCTACCACGGTACTGAACAATGCCATCCACAACTGTATACAGAAGATTACCCTTGGCCTCATCTCTCTGTCTCCATCGCTGCAACTCCTCATCAGTAGACTGTCCATCCCTGATCCGATCTCGCAGAACTGGCTGCACCGTCAACACTGACAAGCTCGGTGCATGACCACTCGAGTAAAACTCCAAATCAAACCTCTGAATCTCACTCTGCAGTGGTAGCTGCACTGACAAACACGATACCACTGATGACTTCCGACTCAAAGCATCGGCCATTACATTAGCTTTACCCGGATGGTAGCTAATGTCACAGTCGTAATCCTTCACCAACTCCAACCATCTCCGTTGCCTCATGTTCAACTCCTTCTGAGTGACGAAGTACTTGAGGCTCTTATGATCAGTGAAAATCTTGCACTTCTCGCCATACAGATAGTGCCTCCAGATTTTTAAAGCGAATACCACTGCCGCTAACTCCAAGTCATGTGTCGGGTAGTTCTGCTCATGAATCTTCAACTGCCTCGACGCATAAGCAATAACCTTACCACACTGCATAAGTACTGCGCCTAAACCTAGCTTAGACGCATCGGTGTACACCACTAACTCCTCGTGTGGTACTGTCATCGCTAAAACCGGTGCAGTAGTGAGTGCTTCCTTCAGCTGATCGAAGCTCCTCTGACAGTCTGAACTCCAAATAAACTTCGCGTTCTTCTTGGTTAAGGAAGTCAAGGGTACTGCAATAGAGGAAAAACCCTTGATGAACTTCCTATAGTATCCTGCCAAACCCAAGAAACTGCGAATCTCTGAAGCATTCTTCGGAATACCCCATTTCTGCACTGCCTCAACCTTCGACTGATCCACTGCAATCCCATCTCTCGAAATAATGTGGCCAAGAAATGCCACTTGCTCGAGCCAAAACTCGCACTTGCTGAACTTGGCATACAAACGATGCTCCCTCAAAGTCTGCAAGGCTGTCTGTAGATGCTGCCTATGCTCCTCAACGCTCCTAGAGTAGATCAAGATATCATCAATGAAGACTATGATGAACTGATCAAGATACGGCTGAAATACCCGGTTCATGAGATCCATGAAAACCGCTGGAGCATTGGTCATCCCAAATGGCATCACTAAGAACTCGTAATGCTCATAACGTGTCAGGAAAGCAGTCTTGGACACATCTGCCTCTCTAACTCGCAGCTGTAGTAACCAGATCGCAGGTCGATCTTGGAGAACACCGAAGCTCCCTACAACTGATCAAATAAGTCCTCTATCCTCGGCAGTGGGTACTTATTCTTCACTGTGACCCTATTGAGCTCTCGATAATCGATGCACAGTCTCATACTGCCATCCTTCTTCTTCACAAATAACACTGAAGCTCCCCATGGAGAAAAGCTAGGACGAACAAAGCCTATCTCTAATAATTCCTGTATCTGCTCCTTCAACTCTTTCATCTCGGTAGGAGCAAGTCTGTATGGTGCCTTAGAGATAGGCACGGTGTCTGGCACTAAGTCGATGTTGAACTCCACATCTCTCACTGGTGGAATTCCTGCAACATCCTCCGGGAAGACGTCCGGAAAGTCACGAACCACCTCTATCTCTGATAATGATCTGCTAGGTGATTCTGTGGCCGTGACAATACTTGCTAGAAAACCTTGGCAACCCCGTTTCAACAACTTCCTCGCCTGAATAAGAGATATCACCTGAGGAATATCACTGCTCTGAGATGCATGAAAAGTAAACGGGTCACCTCCCGGCGGTCTCACTGACACTGTCCTCCGACGAAAATCAATCGAAGCTCCATTGACTGTCAACCAGTCCATACCCAATATCAAATCAAATCCACTCAACGGCAAAACCACCACATCTGCGCGAATGGAGTGCCCCTGAAGCTCCAACTCCAGTTCTCGAATGACACTAGAGGTAGAAATAATCTGTCCTGACGGCATAGTGACATCATAACCACTGTCAACAATCTCGGGTGTGATGCCTATCCGTCTGATAAACTCCAGGGAGATAAACGAATGCGTAGCCCCTGAATCTAGCAACGCAAACGTGGAGTTGCCTCTAACTAGAATTCTCCCTGCACGCAGAAGAATCCCAACAATTTCATACCACTACTAAACTTTCCCCAAAGAGTCGCTAAAACCCTTAATTCTAATCACAAGTAAAACATGCTTCTTATTCTAACATGAAAATAGATAATCCAAATAACAACAATTCCACAGAAAAACGAAATTCTTAACCAAAGGAACAAATTATAAAATACTAGAGGTAAGATATACCAGTGATCAAGGAGGTGTCTGGGTCTGCCTCCTCTGCCTGCATGACGAACACTCTACCAGCGGTGTTCTTCTTCCTCGGGTCAGTTAGATATCTGATGCCCTGGCTCCCTACAGTGAAAACAAACACCTGCTCCCAACAGACAAGGTCCCGAATGCATCTTCTGACACTTCGGGCAAGTAGGAAAACCTATAGCATTAGGGGCCCCGCCCCTCAACTGCTGTGGCCTCTGCTGCGGATTCGGGCCCTTAGACGGCCCAGTAAACTGCTTCTTCGCAGGAGGCTGCGAAGATGGTCGCTGATACCCAGACTGAATCTGTCTCTTCCCCTGCTGCTCTCACTGTATCTCTCTCCTACCCTCCTCTGACCTCAGTGCTCTACTAACTGCCGCCTCATATGTAGCGACGTCCATCATACGTACGTCATGCTTGATATCTGCCCTCAGTCCCTCCACAAACTGCCTCATCTTCTCTGGTGGACTGTCTGAAATCAGAGGCACAAAATGACAGCCCCTCTCGAACTTGCTCACATACTCAACCACTGACCTGTCCCCCTGCCGGAGACTCATAAACTCTCAGATCATGCGACTGCGCACATCTTTCGTGAAATATTTGACGTAGAAGATACGCCTAAACTCCTCCCAAGTCAATGTAGGAAGATGTACTCCCCTGGCAGCACCCTCCCACCAAAGAGCTGCATCTCCCCTCATCATATACATCGCACAATTCACCCTGCCAATGTCAGTAATCCCCATGTACGCAAAGATGGACTCCAAAGAACGAATCCACCCCTCAGCCACCAGTGGATCGGTGGTACCAGTGAACTCCTTCGGCCCCTTCTTCTGGAACCGCTCAGCTACGTCCTCCTCATGGGACATTCTAGGACGTGAAGCCTGCTGCTCTAACAGAGCAGTAACCCCTGCCATCAAAGTAGCATTGGCCTGCTCCAATGCTCCAAGTGGGTTCTGCGGAGGTGGAGGTGGAGGTGGAGGTGTAGATTCCCCACGTCTGTTCATCGGTCTGGAAGGCATTCTGCACCACCACATGTTTCTTTACGTAAATCGCAATGCATAACTAAGTGTTTTAACATTAATGCTAACTTAAATTCTTAAAAGTAAATCATGCTGTAAATACTTAAAACTTACAGACCGGTAGCGTGGATTTCTGAGCTCGCATAGCAGTAATGACCCCTCCAAGGACCGTGCTCTGATACCAAGTGAAACGACGCTAACTCTCTAATATAAATAAATATGCGAAAATATTTTTTTTTTTTATACTTACTAAGTAAAGATATGTACATACATGCCCATACATATATGCACAGAATAAATAGATTTAAAAATAAATAAACTAAATAAAAATGCAACCTTTAATAAATTAAATATCTGAGTCAAACATTTAATAAAATACTGACATAAGCAAAAATAAATAAAATTTGCATTTACTGAAAATATTTAAATAAAATATTCCATACTGTCAACCACTGAAAATAAATAAATAAATGTATAACATGCTAAAATATTCAAAACATGCATAAAGACTCAGACGACTATCACGGTCACGGGGTCACTGTATGTCCGCTCATATGTCCTCGCCGCCGGTGGATACCACATCCTCCTCTATATACTCACCTGCACCATATCAGTGTAGTGAGCCTAGAGGCCCAACATGCTAACATAACAAGGGTTTAAAATAATTTAAATCACTTTAATACTAATACATAACATATACATGAATGAGCATGCTTAAAAAAATATCATGACATAACATAACTTAAATTAACTTAAATATCATAATCATACATAATACATAAACATTGTTGAGCAAAGTATTTTCTAACATCGCATGGTTGTATCCATAGTGTAACCTTAAATCATACATTAAATACTGATCAGCGTGGAAACCAACGTACGTGGCGGTGACGAATCACCTCTTAAATTGGCAGTAAACTGCCCTTCAATAGTTCACATATGGGGACGAATCCCCCTCAAATTGTCACACTATTTCAACTTCCAACATAAAAATTATTTTTCTTTTGCTCAACCTTAAACATTAAATCATGCATAAAAATTTATTTCATGAATGCATGTACTTAAATAAAATGTGTGTCCTTCATATATATTTAATTTAATTTTTATACTAACATATAAATACTAAAATAACATTCATGCATAAAATAATTAAATATATATTTAGGACACATGCAATTTCTCATGGTTTGTGCTGAACTGCTGGCCCTAACACTCAAGCCCATTTTCTTAAATTCTGGCCCACTAACACTGAGACTGGCCCATTAACATACTTAAGCCCAATAATTAATTATTCTAAGCCCACTTAATTAATTAAAGCCCATTAAAACATTCTTGGCCCATTAACATTCTATTCCGGCCCAATGGGCCCAAAAGCCCAAAGACTGGCCCAATAATTTTCATGGGCTCTCAAGCCCATAAAAATTAGTGGACTAACTTAAATTAATTATTCAAGCACATTAATAAACTTAAATGTAGCCCATTAATTTAATTAATCTAATTAGCCCAATAAAACACTTAAACTTAATAATTAACTTAAAATTAAAAATACTCGAGCCCAATTAACTTAACCCAGACCCGGACCCAACTAACTTAACCCATGACCCACGGACTTGACCCGGACCTCTAACCCGACCCAGAGCCCACTTGGAACCCTAGAACCCGTCGCCCCCCATTCACGTTCTGCTGCGGCCGTGAGCAGCAGCCGTTCCCAGGCTGCTGCCGGCTTGCTCCGGCCGCCCCTGGCTGGAGCGCCGCCGCCCAGACGTAGCCCACGTCTGGGCGGACCTAACCTTCACCAGCCCTCAGCCCCATGCAGCCCAAACCGCCGAGGCCGAAGGCCCTTCCCAAAACCCTAGTCTGCGCGTCCAAGAACCCGATCGAGCCTAGCTTACTTCCTGGGCTCGTTTGGCTCGAACCACTCAAGCCACTCGAGTCCAGACCACCCCCTCTCGACCTAGGGACCCTGACCAGCAGTCGTATGGACCATGGCTAAGGAAAACGTGAGTATGATCAAGAATCACAAGAACAAACGCATAAAACCTTAACCCATCTCGTTTTTCTAAAAATTTTTGAAGAGGACTGATGCACACGCACACACCCGCATATACTTGGTTATTGCACGAAAAAAAAAGAAGGAATCTTGCCTTGCACCGTTAAAGGACGAGATAGGAGCATGTAGAACGAATCCGGGACGACGGGACGACAAACTTTGAAGCTTCAAAACTAGGCTATGGATTTCCTTGCTGGTGCTAACCGAAGAAGATGATGAAGAACAAGGGAGGTGTCGGCTGAGTGAGTGGAGGCGTGTGTGTGTGGGGTTGGGTAGGTTAGATTAGTCTAGGTTTAAGTTTTTTAATTAAAATAGGTTTTAGGATAATTAAAAATATTATTAAGGATATTAAATATATAATATATAACTAAAAAAAAACTCTAAATAATATTTAAAATCTGATAACTTTAATAAAATCCCGAAATATAAAATTAAGGGAATTTTAAAGATAATAAAAAGTCATTATTTTGGCTTATTTTGAATAAAAACGGACTCCTAAAATTATATAAAATTAAATACTAAAAATTTTGAGGAAATAAAACTCAAAATAATATTTTTGGGCTCTTAAAAGGCTCATGAAATAAATTGGATAGACATTTGTCATCTCGTCCGTCCACGGCCCCGTCTACGCGATAAAATAATTTAAATACTAAAAATCATAAAATCACCAATTATGGGTTAAATGCTTAAAAATAAATTAAATCGTGCACAAATAATTCACATAATTATTTAACCCATAAATCTAAAATTTTAAATAATTAAATTCCCTAATTATGCATGCGGATTTACGTATTAAAAATACCGGGTGTTATAGTTTTCCACTCATCTCCTTCTCTCATCCTAATTTGATGATAACCATTTTTAAGATCAACCTTGCTAAACACACAAGAACATGCAATTCATCTAACATATCATCAAGTCTAGGAATAGGATGCCTATACTTAATGGTAATGTTATTTAAAGCTCTACAATCAACACAGATACGCCAAGATCCATCCTTTTTAGGTACTAACAACACAGGTACATCACATGGTGACATCGACTCACACACAAAACCTTTATCTAAAAGCTCACTTACCTGTCGTTGCAACTTTTTAATTTCCTCCTGATTGCTCCTATAAGCTGGATGATTTGGCAATGCACTCTCGGGTACCAATCAATATTGGTGTTCAATTCCTCTCAAAGGTGGTAATCCTTGAGGTAGCTCCTTCGGAAATAAATCATCGAATTCCTGCAATAGAGAAACAACAACGCTCGGAAGATCTCCGGCTATACCACTTGTGTTAAGGAGTACCTCCTTATAAATCATCAACACAAGTGGAATTTGAGAATTCATAACATTTCTCAACTTACTCTTTTGGGCTATATATATATCTTTTTCAGCCTCTTTTCGCTCAACTTTTTTTTCATCAATTTTTTTTCTAGGGTCATCTCACTTTTTTGTTCACTTTTTTTTTCGGCCTCATCCCTCTTTTTATTTTTCATTTGATCCTCCAACACTTTCTTTGGAGTCATAGGCAACAATACAATGGACTCTTTTTTCATTACAAACGAATATTTAATTTTAAAGCCATCATGAATCACTCTCCTATCAAACTGCCATGGTCTACCCACTAAAATATGACACGCTTGCATAGGGACCACATCACACAAGACCTCATCAACATATTTGCCAATAGAAAATGGCACCACAACTCGCCTATTAACTCTCACCTCCGCACAGTCATTAAACCATTGCAATCTATATGGTTGAGGGTGCTTCAAAAGAGACAACCCCAATTTTTCCACAAGTTCACAACTCGCTACATTGGTGCAACTACCCCATCAATGATAAGACTACATACCTTTCCCTTTACAAAACAACGAGTATGGAAAAGATTTTCCCTTTGGCTCTCTTCCTCTTCTCTAGGTTGTGCATGTAACGCTCTCCTGCTCACCAATAACTCACCAACAACAGCCCCAAACTCATCCTCATCATTAGGATCTACCAACGCATGCATATTCTCATAATTTTCCTCCTCACTCTCTGACTCCACATCACCACAAGAATTAATAATCATCAATTTATTATTTGGGCATCGGCTAGAAATATGGCCAATACCTTGAAACATAAAACATTTAATATCTCTAGAACGAGTATTAGAAGTTTTAGATGTACCTTTAACCACTTGCATTGGTGTTTCCGATCTGGTGTCAAGGTTTGGTTTGGACACCTGCTTGTTGTCCTCCCATCTTGAAACGTTTGGACGCCAAGAAGTCGACGATCCTCCACCTGAAGGAAATCGGCCTGCTCCTCTTCTCTTGAGCTGTTGCTCCACCTTCATGGCCGTCTGCACCATCTCATCCAAATCAAAACAGTGACGAAGTTCCACTTGGTCTTGGATTTCTCTATTCAAACCGCACAAAAATCGGGCCATTGTAGCTTCATTATCCTCCTCAATGTTGGTCCGGATCATCGTGGTCTCCAACTCCTTGTAGTAATTCTCCATGCTCCTTGGACCTTGCTTCAAAGTTTGTAAACGTCTGTACATTTCATGATAATAATAGTTAGGCACAAACCGCTTCTTCATGACACGCTTCATCTCTTCCCATGTCTCAATAGGCGGCTCTCCACATCTCCTTCTAGTGGTCACTAATTGATCCCACCAGATTAATGCATAATCTACAAATTCAACCACTGCCAACCTCACTTTCTTAAGATCAGAATAGTGATAGAAATAGAATACAAACTCCACATGCTTCTCCCATTCCAGATACGCCTCCGGATCAGATTTTCCATGAAACGCTAGAATTTTCATCTTAATACTACTGATATTCTCATCCTCCTTACTACCCTCTGTATATTTTTCTCGCACCGCTTCTCGCCTATGTCTACCCCCATGTACTCTTCTCTCCTTATCCCAATTCTTATCAAAACTTTCCTCATCTTCTTCAAAATCATTCCCCTTCCAACTTTTACTTTTTTTCCACTACCACTACTCTCCTCAAATTTATTCATCCGATCATGAAGAGGCTCTAACTCTGACCTCATCACCCTAGTCAACTGCCCCATCAACACATCCATTTGAACCATGGAAATTCCTTGGTTCACACTCTCACTAACTTCTTTATTGGGATTCATGGTACCTACAAGAAAATTGTTAGTAATAAACTTCCTCACACAAATTCTCATAGTTCACTCCAAACGAATCACTCAATCACTCCTTTTTTTTTCACTCAAATTTATGGAGAAGCTTTGCTTTGTAGAATAAAATTCAAACCTTCAAGTTTAAAACTTTTAGACGCTTGAAAATTGACCCACAAAGATTGCACAAACACAAGTAAGGAATTTTATGGACAACTTGACTCTGACTCGCTTCAAGGATGAATAAAGAAAAAGGAATTGGCCACAAGCTACTTTTTTTCACTTTTTTTTCAGATTTTCGGCCCCACTATTTTTTTTGGCCGATTTTTCTTTTTTTAAAAATTTTATAACTTGTAGCACAAGACACGATACTTAGATAACAAGTTTGAAAGAAACGACACAGAAATTTGATAAAGAATAGACTCAGATGAAGAAAAAATGATGAAGAACGAAGAACACGAAGAATAGAGATAGACGAATATAGATACTTACATGATCAAAACCTTAGCTTTGATACCAAATGATATGAATCTTGATGTGTAAGATTAGCAAACACGATTACAATTTGAATCGCACCCTCTAATCAATAAACAAAAGACCCAAAGTTTTGCCCAATCTTTGAAACAAGTAAAATTGATAGGATTTTGGACTTTCACCTTTAATCGACGGTACGATTAACAACAGAAATCACAACAATTGAGACCAAGGAAAACCTTCAGATAACTTGTATCTGACAATCTTCAGTGAGAAACAATCGACAAACGCTTCCAAGTAATTAAATTGAGAAAGTTTGATTTGAAAAGCCAAGCAAAGCTTTGTATAAAATTCTAGAGAGAATTTCAATAATTTGTGTATAAACTGAATCTAAAATTATTATTAACGAAATAAACAAAATTATTTATAGTTTAAAATAAAAATAAAAGATAATGCAAAATATAGCCTAAAGATATCAAATATATCATCTAGAAAGTTTACTAGTATAATTAAAAGACTCAAAATATAGAAAATAATGCCAAAATATCAAAAAGTCTCGCACACACACAAACACGCCGAACTGTGAGTAAAACTCAGAGGCGCGGGTGCGCGTGGATTGCCGCAGGCGCGCATGGCTCTCTGGACTGACGCGCTGGCGCGCGTTGGAAGTGGCTAGGGCGCGCATGACGTTCTGCCTCAAAGTCTTCAAATCCGCAAGGACGCGCGGGCGCGCATGCGTCTCTGGCTGTGTCACCTATTTTTGTGTTCTCTTTGACATTTTCTCCACTTTCTTGATTTTTTTTGGACTTCAATAATATTGTAGCATCCCTTAAAGTGATCTTCAACCATTCCAATTCCTTCTTGACAATTCATTATCAACGATTGAAGCGCATCTTTGAATCTCTTAGCTCGACCTCTCGTAATTGGTCCTCTTGGCATCTCCAACGGATTCTTAGCCATGTGATCAAAATGTGAGCTATCCATGATCGCATGTTACCAGCTAAATCTCCCAGTTGAGCTAAGAATTGTATACTCTAGAAACTGAGAATTTGTATTGATGATGGATGAGATGATATAGAATATTATTAGATGATGTCTATTTTGTTTAATTAAGGAATCCGTATGAAATTTTGGGATGTCTGCATGAGATCTAATGCAAGATTTTGTACAAGATAGATAAAGATAAGCCAAATCAAGATTTGATGGGATTGGCTACAGATGTCATGAGATTGACATGATAAAGATGATGTATAATCTTGAGAAGATTGAATTTAAACCACTCAAAGTTTATTGTGGCGTATAATTATCGAGGTAAGAGTTGATATTTTAATTCTTAGCAATGATTGAACTGATTCGTATCAGATGAACTTCAAAACAGAACATAGATAGAAACTCGATTTTAAGAATTTCAGCTTTTCAGAATGAGATCAGATTTGAGCAGCGATTGTATTGGAATGGTAAGAATCCTCGAGATAATAATTTTATTGATCTTGACTTGTCGATGTGAAGAATGTGGTGTAAGTTTTGAGATAGTGTTGTAAAAACTCTGAGATCAAAGCTAGATGTTTCAAACGCCCATTCTGAATAGATGATTCGATTTATAAGAAATGATAAGCTTGAATTGTGTGTGATATCAAGATATTGAGTAGAAGTGAATTGAGATCGATATATGAATGAACAAATTGTATCTGATTACTTGGATCTAAGATGATTAGATTTTGATAATAGCTTGAATTATCTGGAATTGATCTAAGTATGTGATACTTTTAAAAGATGTTAGTTAATTTCAGAATGTCAACACTCATGTGCTAAAATTTTGGGATAAGTAAGATTGATAGAATATTTTGAGAATTTGATTAGGTCCCAATCGATGATATCGAGATTGTATTGATGTATCCAATATTGTTCTTTCGAGAATGATGTTTTATCGGGTTTTAAGAGAACTTGTACGAATTTTTAGTATTGAATTGGTTCGAAGAGTTATTGTGATTGATATTTTGGAAAGATATGAATTTGAGAATTTCCGAGAAAAATAATTTTTTCGATAGAATAAGTGGATGGAATTAGTGCTTTTGGGATAATACCGAATTCAGTTACAATTGAGCCTTCCTTTGATTAATCTGAAAATACTTGAATCTTACTGTAGTTATGCATCTTTGATTCGCATAACATTGAATTCGATGAATATTACCTTTTGGTATCGATTGTTCTTCGAGTATGAATTCAAAAATTAATATTTCTTGACATTGGAATTCTAATTTTGGACATTGTTATTGATTCGGGTTAATTTCGATTATCTGATTTCTTGATGATCTCGATTTATTTGTTGCGACATTCGAATTGAGCATTAGGACTGAGTCCTAATCAATGAGTACGTGCGGATTCCTCGTGATTGAGGCCACGTTGGCAACCATGATTTTGGTTTGTCTTGATGATGGGCATTATGTCGTACCTGTTAATGAGTGATCCATTGATTTGATATTGATTGATTGACTCGCTTTCCTTATTCTTCGAGCCTGATTTGATGTATTCACCCTCGATTTTGGAATGCAAGTGAGTTGTTTTCACTTAGCAGAGTTTGTTGTCCAGAATTCCTTTTATTTGATAATCATGACTTGAGAGATTTTCTTTTATATTAATTTGATTCTGAATTTGAGCATCATTGATGATTTGAGGTATATATTCAGTATATACGATTTTGTTGGCTCGTAACTGATAGGAATTGATAGCACTGTTAGAATTTATTTTTGGACCGATATCAAATACAACTTAAGTCCAAAAATCGTTTAATTTTTGGCACCTTGGGTGAAAACTTGGGTCAAAATTGCAGTTGATTCGAATAGATGAATTGTAATGACATTGAATTAGTCTAGCGAACCCTTCGGATTTGAATTTGGATTTTGAAGAACATTTCAGATATTTTAGAAGAAATGGACAGGATTCACTCAATGAATCAGTGATATCAGATTTATCTTTTGATATTTGGATTTTGTGATGCTTGTTTCGGGAATTTATGGAATTTTGCGGTTAAATTCATTGTTGGACTAAGTGTAGAATTTTGAATTTAGAAATAAGATAGTAATTTTAGTGTTAGTAGAGATGTTTAATCTCGTTTTAGCATTCGAACTTGATGAGGGAATTACTAACACTTGAGATCAGATGGATCGAATAAGAAGAAGAAGAAACTTGAATTGGTGAAACTGGTACTGAATAAGTTCCAGAGCAGTCAGATGAATAACTGAATATTGTTCTTCCAATTTATCAAATTAATACGATGTTATTTGCGATTTATAATCGAATATGAATTTTTGGGATTTAAACTTGCCTTGTTGATCGATTATTCGATTGATATTGGGAAGAATTTGATGAGAATTTTTGAATTTTGATCTGTGATTGCTCCGTTATTGCGAGAACAAATTGTGACTCGCAGATGAAAATGTGATCTTACTAAATGGCATCGAAGAAAGAACTTTTCGATAAAGAATTTTGAGATATGTAAAATGATTGATTGATCGAAATTGACTTATAAGGCATTAGAGGAAGATCGAATTATTTGAGATTAACTCAGTATATAATCTTTTAAGATGTTTGGAACTGTCTGATTGACATAAGTTCTTCTAAATTCTAAACTTATGGATTGGGTTTAGTTTGAGATTGATTGATCGAAGATTAAATTATGGACTCCTTAGAGGTTTTTGAAGTATCTTTGGTTGATTCCTTATCAACTAACATACAGATATGATCCGATGACTGAATTTAGGTCAGAGTTATATATTCATGAAACTCTTTTTCCTCGTCTTATCAGAGTACAGTATACTAATTTCAGACTGTCTGACGGTCAAAACAGACTGTTCATATCTTTTGAGAGGACATTCTACTAGCCTTAGTGCTAAATTTTGGCACTAGTTGGCTAGATTCATAACTTTGATTGAATGTTCTGATTTGAACTATTAACAAGAGTTTAGAGATTACTCATTTCGAAACGATATACGAAGAGTACTGCGAATTTTTCTCATTTCGAGAATGATGTTTCTGAAATACATCAGTTGTAGAGTCAGATTTTACCTGATATTGTCGTAGATGCCAGAGGAAGTGATTATGATTCTGAATAGAATCAGAACAGTGCGAGACAGATGTGTCAGAGTTGTAAGTCTTGATTCAGACTTTATTTCTGGAACAAGATTCGTTCATTTGTACTTTGGTGAGATGAGACGGAATTGAATGAGACTTTGAACTACTTGATTGATCATAAATCGATGACATATACAAATTACGTACCGAAAAGAGGAGTAGTTCTAGAACAAGTCAATTCTAGTTGTTTCAGTATGGTGACATAGATAAGAATCGAATAAGTCATTTGGAATAGAACAAGATAGGAGTTAGAGATATTCGAATATCTTTATTGCAATGAGATTGAGTACAGATTATTTGAGATCTTTACATGATGCGCTCAGATTGCATGAGATTTTGAGGACGAAATTAATTATTAGTGGGGGAGAATTGTAACGCCCCAAAAATTAGTTACCGAATTAATTAGAAATTGAAATAATTATTGAGCTGATGAAATAATTATTATTGCTAATGATATTATATAGTGTATTTAAAAAAAACACGTGTCAATTAATCAGTGAGTTTGATTATTTTTAGAGATCTGGAATATTTGGCATTTTGAAATAATTATTGAGATATTGAAATAAAAATAATTATTTATGTCAGATAAATTAATTTGGAAAAATATTTGACCGAGTGGACTGGTCAAAGTCTAAATTAGATTAAGTATTTAATCTGGAAAATTATGAGTCCAATTGATTGGTCAAAGTCAATTATTTTAGAAATGGTATTAATTCATGTTGGGTGTGTGTATCAGAAAAATATCAGATTGGAGACTAATTTTACCATTAATATCAAATAAATTAGTCCGAGACCCAAAAATATTTGATTACTATAAATAGAAAACACGCGTTGAAACATCAGAAAAGAAAATAGAGAGTTAAGATTTTCCCCTAATTTTTCGAAATTCCCGACCGGTACTGTAGCAGTTCACGTTTTTTATTTTTCTGGCCATTCACCGGAGCACCTATCGAAGATCCAAATGGTCAGATTGTAGCCAAGATCAAGAGGAATCTATTGGTATAAAGAAATAAAAAAATCCAACGGTTGGATCGCCGGGATATTGGCGATGAACAGACAAATTTTGCGAAGGTACTATTCATCATCTTCTTCTCCAAGATTTTCATGATTTTAGCTTGTTTTTGTTGGTTCTAAAGCTAGTAATCGATTCTTTGAGTTGTGTGGAGCATTTCCTTAGCTCATGGGAGCATTTTGGTGCAGAAATGGCGTAGATCGAAGCCCGGAAAGTTTATCGCCGCCTGGTTTTTCTCTGATCGCCGGCGTGTCGGACCTCCATTCAGGGCGTGGCTTAGATGGTTGGAATCGTCTTGTCGAGCTCTACATATCTGGAAATTTTCATAATTTTTGGAGAAGTTTTCCATCGCCGCCACCGGACCGCCGCGTCGCCGCTGTCTTCTTCGATTTTTCGGCGACCTGCGGTGAGTTAACCATTTTTTAATCGTCTCGACATGATAGATCAAAATATCCAAGTTTCGAGTCGAGATTCAAAATAGTGAAGCGGTGAGAACACGATAAAGTTTGCAAATTTATCGGTCAAAGTTTGACCAGAGTTGACAGATGTTGACTTTTGAATATTATGTGATTTTTCGCAGATTGGAAGCCATTCGAGGATATTTGAAGGCAGAGATCAGCAGTTTAGGGATTGGACTTTTCCAGACTTGGAAAATTGAGGTATGAGCTGAAGTCGATTTCGAAGGGAATGAATACTCGAGAGAGCTTGAGATTCTCGAGTTCCCGATTTAAATCACATACTTGCATGTTTATTTGATTATTTGATATTGAATGAAAATTTTTATGATTTAATTGATTTTTGATATTATTTGAAAGACATGAGTTTGTCTATATGAAATAGTTTAAGTAAGTGATTTATATATTCGATTTGAAAAGCATGAGGTTGCTTATTTGAATTACTTAAATGATTTTCGATATTATATTC